>NW_028126389.1:600000-1082252 GCF_965194825.1 Balaenoptera physalus | reverse complement strand
GAAATCTATTGGAGGCAGAAGCAGTCAAGGGTAGCCTAGGGTTAGGGTTAGGCTTAGGGTACGGCTTAGGGTACGGCTTAGGGTACGGGTTCGGGGAGGGCTTCGGGTACGGCGTAGGGTATGGGTTAGGGTTAGTGTTAGGGTTAGTGTTAGGGTTAGGGCTCGGTTTAGGGTATTGGTTAGGATTAGGGTACGTGTTAGGGTTAGGGTAGGGGTTAGGGTTAGGGTACGCGTTAGTGTTAGGGTAGTTATTAAAGCTATCCCACTCTCTAGATACCCCTTAGCACATAAGGAATATTATTTGGAGGTCCAGCCATGGAGAAGAGTTTAGACACTAGGATAAGATAAGGAACACACCCATTATAAAGAAATCACATTAGGATTCTCTTTTTAAGCTGTTCCTTAAAACACTAGTGCTTAGGAAATCTATTGGAGGCAGAAGCAGTCAAGGGTAGCCTAGGGTTAGGGTTAGGCTTAGGGTACGGCTTAGGGTACGGCTTAGGGTACGGGTTCGGGGAGGGCTTCGGGTACGGCGTAGGGTATGGGTTAGGGTTAGGGTTAGTGTTAGGGTTAGGGCTCGGTTTAGGGTATTGGTTAGGATTAGGGTACGTGTTATGGTTAGGGTAGGGGTTAGGGTTAGGGTACGCGTTAGTGTTAGGGTAGTTATTAAAGCTATCCCACTCTCTAGATACCCCTTAGCACATAAAGGAATATTATTTGGAGGTCCAGCCATGGAGAAGAGTTTAGACACTAGGATAAGATAAGGAACACACCCATTATAAAGAAATCACATTAGGATTCTCTTTTTAAGCTGTTCCTTAAAACACTAGTGCTTAGGAAATCTATTGGAGGCAGAAGCATTCAAGGGTAGCCTAGGCTTAGGGTTAGGCTTAGGGTACGGCTTAGGGTACGGCTTAGGGTACGGGTTCGGGGAGGGCTTCTGGTACGGCGTAGGGTATGGGTTAGGGTTAGGGTTAGGGTTAGTGTTAGGGTTAGGGCTCGTTTTAGGGTACGGGTTAGGATTAGGGTACGTGTTAGGGTTAGGGTAGGGGATAGGGTTAGGGTACGCGTTAGGGTTAGGGTAGTTATTAAACCTATCCCACTCTCTAGATACCCCTTAGCACGTAAAGGAATATTATTTCGGGGTCCAGCCATGGAGAAGAGTTTAGACACTAGGATAAGATAAGGAACACACCCATTATAAAGAAATCACAATAGGATTCTCTTTTTAAGCTGTTCCTTAAAACACTACTGCTTAGGAAATCTATTGGAGGCAGAAGCAGTCAAGGGTAGCCTAGGGTTAGGGTTAGGCTTAGGGTACGGCTTAGGGTACCCGTTCGGGGAGGGCTTCGGGTACGGCGTAGGGTATGGGTTAGGGTTAGGGTTAGGGTTAGTGTTAGGGTTAGGGCTCGGTTTAGGGTATTGGTTAGGATTAGGGTACGTGTTATGGTTAGGGTAGGGGTTAGGGTTAGGGTACGCGTTAGTGTTAGGGTAGTTATTAAAGCTATCCCACTCTCTAGATACCCCTTAGCACATAAAGGAATATTATTTGGAGGTCCAGCCATGGAGAAGAGTTTAGACACTAGGATAAGATAAGGAACACACCCATTATAAAGAAATCACATTAGGATTCTCTTTTTAAGATGTTCCTTAAAACACTAGTGCTTAGGAAATCTATTGGAGGCAGAAGCAGTCAAGGGTAGCCTAGGGTTAGGGTTAGGCTTAGGGTACGGCTTAGGGTACGGGTTCGGTGAGGGCTTCGGGTACGGCGTAGGGTATGGGTTAGGGTTAGGGTTAGGGTTAGTGTTAGGGTTAGGGCTCGGTTTAAGGTACGGGTTAGGATTAGGGTACATGTTAGGGTTAGGGTAGGGGTTAGGGTTAGGGTACGCGTTAGGGTTAGGGTAGTTATTAAACCTATCCCACTCTCTAGATACCCCTTAGCACGTAAAGGAATATTATTTGGGGGTCCAGCCATGGAGAAGAGTTTAGACACTAGGATAAGATAAGGAACACACCCATTATAAAGAAATCACATTAGGATTCTCTTTTTAAGCTGTTCCTTAAAACACTAGTGCTTAGGAAATCTATTGGAGGCAGAAGCAGTCAAGGGTAGCCTAGGGTTAGGGTTAGGCTTAGGGTTAGGCTTAGGGTACGGCTTAGGGTACGGGTTCGGTGAGGGCTTCGGGTACGGCGTAGGGTATGGGTTAGGGTTAGGGTTAGGGTTAGTGTTAGGGTTAGGGCTCGTTTTAGGGTACGGGTTAGGATTAGGGTACGAGTTAGGGTTAAGGTAGGGGATAGGGTTAGGGTACGTGTTAGGGTTAGGGTAGTTATTAAACCTATCCCACTCTCTAGATACCCCTTAGCACGTAAAGGAATATTATTTGGGGGTCCAGCCATGGAGAAGAGTTTAGACACTAGGATAAGATAAGGAACACACCCATTATAAAGAAATCACATTAGGATTCTCTTTTTAAGCTGTTCCTTAAAACACTAGTGCTTAGGAAATCTATTGGAGGAAGAAGCAGTCAAGGGTAGCCTAGGGTTAGGGTTAGGCTTAGGGTACGGCTTAGGGTACGGTTTAGGGTACGGGTTCGGGGAGGGCTTTGGGTACGGCGTAGGGTATGGGTTAGGGTTAGGGTTAGGGTTAGTGTTAGGGTTAGGGCTCGGTTTAGGGTACGGGTTAGGATTAGGGTACATGTTAGGGTTAGAGTAGGGGTTAGGGTTAGGGTACGCGTTAGGGTTAGGTTAGTTATTAAACCTATCCCACTCTCTAGATACACCTTAGCACGTAAAGGAATATTATTTGGGGGTCCAGCCATGGAGAAGAGTTTAGACACTAGGATAAGATAAGGAACACACCCATTATAAAGAAATCACAATAGGATTCTCTTTTTAAGCTGTTCCTTAAAACACTACTGCTTAGGAAATCTATTGGAGGCAGAAGCAGTCAAGGGTAGCCTAGGGTTAGGGTTAGGCTTAGGGTACGGCTTAGGGTACGGCTTAGGGTACGGGTTCGGGGAGGGCTTCGGGTACGGCGTAGGGTATGGGTTACGGTTAGGGTTAGGGTTAGTGTTAGGGTTAGGGCTCGGTTTAGGGTATTGGTTAGGATTATGGTACGTGTTATGGTTAGGGTAGGGGTTAGGGTTAGGGTACGCGTTAGTGTTAGGGTAGTTATTAATGCTATCCCACTCTCTAGATACCCCTTAGCACATAAAGGAATATTATTTGGAGGTCCAGCCATGGAGAAGAGTTTAGACACTAGGATAAGATAAGGAACACACCCATTATAAAGAAATCACATTAGGATTCTCTTTTTAAGCTGTTCCTTAAAACACTAGTGCTTAGGAAATCTATTGGAGGCAGAAGCAGTCAAGGGTAGCCTAGGGTTAGGGTTAGGCTTAGGGTACGGCTTAGGGTACGGCTTAGGGTACGGGTTCGGGGAGGGCTTCGGGTATGGCGTAGGGTATGGGTTAGGGTTAGGGTTAGGGTTAGTGTTAGGGTTAGGGCTCGGTTTAGGGTACAGGTTAGGATTAGGGTACGTGTTAGGGTTAGGGTAGGGGATAGGGTTAGGGTACGCGTTAGGGTTAGGGTAGTTATTAAAACTATCCCACTCTCTAGATACCCCTTAGCACGTAAAGGAATATTATTTGGGGGTCCAGCCATGGAGAAGAGTTTAGACACTAGGATAAGATAAGGAACACACCCATTATAAAGAAATCACATTAGGATTCTCTTTTTAAGCTGTTCCTTAAAACACTAGTGCTTAGGAAATCTATTGGAGGCAGAAGCAGTCAAGGGTAGCCTAGGGTTAGGGTTAGGCTTAGGGTACGGCTTAGGGTACGGCTTAGGGTACGGGTTTGGGGAGGGCTTCGGGTACGGCTTAGGGTATGGGTTAGGGTTAGGGTTAGGGTTAGTGTTAGGTTTAGGGCTCGGCTTAGGGTATTGGTTAGGATTAGGGTACGTGTTAGGGTTAGGGTAGGGGTTAGGGTTAGGGTACGCGTTAGTGTTAGGGTAGTTATTAAACCTATCCCAATCTCTAGATACCCCTTAGCACGTAAAGGAATATTATTTGGAGGTCCAGCCATGGAGAAGAGTTTAGACACTAGGATAAGATAAGGAACACACCCATTATAAAGAAATCACATTAGGATTCTCTTTTTAAGCTGTTCCTTAAAACACTAGTGCTTAGGAAATCTATTGGAGGCAGAAGCAGTCAAGGGTAGCCTAGGGTTAGGGTTAGGCTTAGGGTACGGCTTAGGGTACGGCTTAGGGTACGGGTTCGGGGAGGGCTTCTGGTACGGCGTAGGGTATGGGTAGGGTTAGAGTTAGGGTTAGTGTTAGGGTTAGGGCTCGGTTTAGGGTATTGGTTAGGATTAGGGTACGTGTTAGCGATAGGGTAGGGGTTAGGGTTAGGGTACGCGTTAGTGTTAGGGTAGTTATTAAACCTAAACCACTCTCTAGATACCCCTTAGCACGTAAAGGAATATTATTTGGAGATCCAGCCATGGAGAAGAGTTTAGACACTAGGATAAGATAAGGAACACACCCATTATAAAGAAATCCCATTAGGATTCTCTTTTTAAGCTGTTCCTTAAAACACTAGTGCTTAGGAAATCTATTGGAGGCAGAAGCAGTCAAGGGTAGCCTAGGGTTAGGGTTAGGCTTAGGGTTAGGCTTAGGGTACGGCTTAGGGTACGGGTTCGGGGAGGGCTTCTGGTATGGCGTAGGGTATGGGTTAGGGTTAGGGTTAGGGTTAGTGTTAGGGTTAGGGCTCGGTATAGGGTATTGGTTAGGATTAGTGTACGTGTTAGGGTTAGGGTTGGGTTTAGGGTTAGGGTACGCGTTAGTGTTAGGGTAGTTATTAAACCTAACCCACTCTCTAGATACCCCTTAGCACGTAAAGGAATATTATTTGGGGGTCCAGCCATGGAGAAGAGTTTAGACACTAGGATAAGATAAGGAACACACCCATTATAAAGAAATCACATTAGGATTCTCTTTTTAAGCTGTTCCTTAAAACACTAGTGCTTAGGAAATCTATTGGAGGCAGAAGCAGTCAAGGGTAGCCTAGGGTTAGGGTTAGGCTTAGGGTACGGCTTAGGGTACGGCTTAGGGTACGGGTTCGGGGAGGGCTTCGGGTACGGCGTAGGGTATGGGTTAGGGTTAGGGTTAGGGTTAGTGTTAGGGTTAGGGCTCGGTTTAGGGTATTGGTTAGGATTAGGGTACGTGTTAGGGTTAGGGTAGGGGATAGGGTTAGGGTACGCGTTAGTGTTAGGGTAGTTATTAAAGCTATCCCACTCTCTAGATACCCCTTAGCACATAAGGAATATTATTTGGAGGTCCAGCCATGGAGAAGAGTTTAGACACTAGGATAAGATAAGGAACACACCCATTATAAAGAAATCACATTAGGATTCTCTTTTTAAGCTGTTCCTTAAAACACTAGTGCTTAGGAAATCTATTGGAGGCAGAAGCAGTCAAGGGTAGCCTAGGGTTAGGGTTAGGCTTAGGGTACGGCTTAGGGTACGGCTTAGGGTACGGGTTTGGGGAGGGCTTCGGGTACGGCGTAGGGTATGGGTTAGGGTTAGGGTTAGTGTTAGGGTTAGGGCTCGGTTTAGGGTATTGGTTAGGATTAGGGTACGTGTTATGGTTAGGGTAGGGGTTAGGGTTAGGGTACGCGTTAGTGTTAGGGTAGTTATTAAAGCTATCCCACTCTCTAGATACCCCTTAGCACATAAAGGAATATTATTTGGAGGTCCAGCCATGGAGAAGAGTTTAGACACTAGGATAAGATAAGGAACACACCCATTATAAAGAAATCACATTAGGATTCTCTTTTTAAGCTGTTCCTTAAAACACTAGTGCTTAGGAAATCTATTGGAGGCAGAAGCATTCAAGGGTAGCCTAGGGTTAGGGTTAGGCTTAGGGTTAGGCTTAGGGTACGGCTTAGGGTACGGGTTCGGGGAGGGCTTCTGGTACGGCGTAGGGTATGGGTTAGGGTTAGGGTTAGGGTTAGTGTTAGGGTTAGGGCTCGGTTTAGGGTATTGGTTAGGATTAGGGTACGTGTTAGGGTTAGGGTAGGGGTTAGGGTTAGGGTACGCGTTAGTGTTAGGGTAGTTATTAAACCTAACCCACTCTCTAGATACCCCTTAGCACGTAAAGGAATATTATTTGGCGGTCCAGCCATGGAGAAGAGTTTAGACACTAGGATAAGATAAGGAACACACCCATTATAAAGAAATCACATTAGGATTCTCTTTTTAAGCTGTCCTTTAAAACACTAGTGCTTAGGAAATCTATTGGAGGCAGAAGCAGTCAAGGGTAGCCTAGGGTTAGGGTACGGCTTAGGGTACGGCTTAGCGTACGGCGTAGGGTACGGGTTCGGGGAGGGCTTCGGGTACGGCGTAGGGTATGGGTTAGGGTTAGGGTTAGGGTTAGTGTTAGGGTTAGGGCTCGGTTTAGGGTATTGGTTAGGATTAGGGTACGTGTTAGTGTTAGGGTAGGGGTTAGGGTTAGGGTACGCGTTAGTGTTAGGGTAGTTATTAAACCTATCCCACACTCTAGATACCCCTTAGCACGTAAAGGAATATTATTTGGAGGTCCAGCCATGGAGAAGTGTTTAGACACTAGGATAAGATAAGGAACACACCCATTATAAAGAAATCACATTAGGATTCTCTTTTTAAGTTGTTCCTTAAAACACTAGTGCTTAGGAAATCTATTGGAGGCAGAAGCAGTCAAGGGTAGCCTAGGGTTAGGGTTAGGCTTAGAGTACGGCTTAGGGTACGGCTTAGGGTACGGGTTCGGGGAGGGCTTCGGGCACGGCGTAGGGTATGGGTTAGGGTTAGGGTTAGGGTTAGTGTTAGGGTTAGGGCTCGGTTTAGGGTACGGGTTAGAATTAGGGTACATGTTAGGGTTAGGTTTAGGGTACGCGTTAGGGTTAGGGTAGTTATTAAACCTATCCCACTCTCTAGATACACCTTAGCACGTAAAGGAATATTATTTGGGGGTCCAGCCATGGAGAAGAGTTTAGACACTAGGATAAGATAAGGAACACACCCATTATAAAGAAATCACATTAGGATTCTCTTTTTAAGCTGTTCCTTAAAACACTAGTGCTTAGGAAATCTATTGGAGGCAGAAGCAGTCAAGGGTAGCCTAGGGTTAGGGTTAGGCTTAGGGTACGGCTTAGGGTACGGCTTAGGGTACGGGTTCGGGGAGGGCTTCGGGTACGGCGTAGGGTATGGGTTAGGGTTAGGGTTAGGGTTAGGGTTAGGGCTCGGTTTAGGGTATTGGTTAGGATTAGGGTACGTGTTAGCGATAGGGTAGGGGTTAGGGTTAGGGTACGCGTTAGTGTTAGGGTAGTTATTAAAGCTATCCCACGCTCTAGATACCCCTTAGCACATAAAGGAATATTATTTGGAGGTCCAGCCATGGAGAAGAGTTTAGACACTAGGATAAGATAAGGAACACACCCATTATAAAGAAATCACATTAGGATTCTCTTTTTAAGCTGTTCCTTAAAACACTAGTGCTTAGGAAATCTATTGGAGGCAGAAGCATTCAAGGGTAGCCTAGGCTTAGGGTTAGGCTTAGGGTACGGCTTAGGGTACGGCTTAGGGTACGGGTTCGGGGAGGGCTTCTGGTACGGCGTAGGGTATGGGATAGGGTTAGGGTTAGGGTTAGTGTTAGGGTTAGGGCTCGTTTTAGGGTACGGGTTAGGATTAGGGTACGTGTTAGGGTTAGGGTAGGGGATAGGGTTAGGGTACGCGTTAGGGTTAGGGTAGTTATTAAACCTATCCCACTCTCTAGATACCCCTTAGCACGTAAAGGAATATTATTTCGGGGTCCAGCCATGGAGAAGAGTTTAGACACTAGGATAAGATAAGGAACACACCCATTATAAAGAAATCACAATAGGATTCTCTTTTTAAGCTGTTCCTTAAAACACTACTGCTTAGGAAATCTATTGGAGGCAGAAGCAGTCAAGGGTAGCCTAGGGTTAGGGTTAGGCTTAGGGTACGGCTTAGGGTACCCGTTCGGGGAGGGCTTCGGGTACGGCGTAGGGTATGGGTTAGGGTTAGGGTTAGGGTTAGTGTTAGGGTTAGGGCTCGGTTTAGGGTATTGGTTAGGATTAGGGTACGTGTTATGTTTAGGGTAGGGGTTAGGGTTAGGGTACGCGTTAGTGTTAGGGTAGTTATTAAAGCTATCCCACTCTCTAGATACCCCTTAGCACATAAAGGAATATTATTTGGAGGTCCAGCCATGGAGAAGAGTTTAGACACTAGGATAAGATAAGGAACACACCCATTATAAAGAAATCACATTAGGATTCTCTTTTTAAGATGTTCCTTAAAACACTAGTGCTTAGGAAATCTATTGGAGGCAGAAGCAGTCAAGGGTAGCCTAGGGTTAGGGTTAGGCTTAGGGTACGGCTTAGGGTACGGGTTCGGTGAGGGCTTCGGGTACGGCGTAGGGTATGGGTTAGGGTTAGGGTTAGGGTTAGTGTTAGGGTTAGGGCTCGGTTTAAGGTACGGGTTAGGATTAGGGTACATGTTAGGGTTAGGGTAGGGGTTAGGGTGAGGGTACGCGTTAGGGTTAGGGTAGTTATTAAACCTATCCCACTCTCTAGATACCCCTTAGCACGTAAAGGAATATTATTTGGGGGTCCAGCCATGGAGAAGAGTTTAGACACTAGGATAAGATAAGGAACACACCCATTATAAAGAAATCACATTAGGATTCTCTTTTTAAGCTGTTCCTTAAAACACTAGTGCTTAGGAAATCTATTGGAGGCAGAAGCAGTCAAGGGTAGCCTAGGGTTAGGGTTAGGCTTAGTGTTAGGCTTAGGGTACGGCTTAGGGTACGGGTTCGGTGAGGGCTTCGGGTACGGCGTAGGGTATGGGTTAGGGTTAGGGTTAGGGTTAGTGTTAGGGTTAGGGCTCGTTTTAGGGTACGGGTTAGGATTAGGGTACGAGTTAGGGTTAAGGTAGGGGATAGGGTTAGGGTACGTGTTAGGGTTAGGGTAGTTATTAAACCTATCCCACTCTCTAGATACCCCTTAGCACGTAAAGGAATATTATTTGGGGGTCCAGCCATGGAGAAGAGTTTAGACACTAGGATAAGATAAGGAACACACCCATTATAAAGAAATCACATTAGGATTCTCTTTTTAAGCTGTTCCTTAAAACACTAGTGCTTAGGAAATCTATTGGAGGAAGAAGCAGTCAAGGGTAGCCTAGGGTTAGGGTTAGGCTTAGGGTACGGCTTAGGGTACGGTTTAGGGTACGGGTTCGGGGAGGGCTTCGGGTACGGCGTAGGGTATGGGTTAGGGTTAGGGTTAGGGTTAGTGTTAGGGTTAGGGCTCGGTTTAGGGTACGGGTTAGGATTAGGGTACATGTTAGGGTTAGAGTAGGGGTTAGGGTTAGGGTACGTGTTAGGGTTAGGTTAGTTATTAAACCTATCCCACTCTCTAGATACACCTTAGCACGTAAAGGAATATTATTTGGGGGTCCAGCCATGGAGAAGAGTTTAGACACTAGGATAAGATAAGGAACACACCCATTATAAAGAAATCACAATAGGATTCTCTTTTTAAGCTGTTCCTTAAAACACTACTGCTTAGGAAATCTATTGGAGGCAGAAGCAGTCAAGGGTAGCCTAGGGTTAGGGTTAGGCTTAGGGTACAGCTTAGGGTACGGCTTAGGGTACGGGTTCGGGGAGGGCTTCGGGTACGGCGTAGGGTATGGGTTACGGTTAGGGTTAGTGTTAGTGTTAGGGTTAGGGCTCGGTTTAGGGTATTGGTTAGGATTAGGGTACGTGTTATGGTTAGGGTAGGGGTTAGGGTTAGGGTACGCGTTAGTGTTAGGGTAGTTATTAAAGCTATCCCACTCTCTAGATACCCCTTAGCACATAAAGGAATATTATTTGGAGGTCCAGCCATGGAGAAGAGTTTAGACACTAGGATAAGATAAGGAACACACCCATTATAAAGAAATCACATTAGGATTCTCTTTTTAAGCTGTTCCTTAAAACACTAGTGCTTAGGAAATCTATTGGAGGCAGAAGCAGTCAAGGGTAGCCTAGGGTTAGGGTTAGGCTTAGGGTACGGCTTAGGGTACGGCTTAGGGTACGGGTTCGGGGAGGGCTTCGGGTATGGCGTAGGGTATGGGTTAGGGTTAGGGTTAGGGTTAGTGTTAGGGTTAGGGCTCGGTTTAGGGTACGGGTTAGGATTAGGGTACGTGTTAGGGTTAGGGTAGGGGATAGGGTTAGGGTACGCGTTAGGGTTAGGGTAGTTATTAAACCTATCCCACTCTCTAGATACCCCTTAGCACGTAAAGGAATATTATTTGGGGGTCCAGCCATGGAGAAGAGTTTAGACACTAGGATAAGATAAGGAACACACCCATTATAAAGAAATCACATTAGGATTCTCTTTTTAAGCTGTTCCTTAAAACACTAGTGCTTAGGAAATCTATTGGAGGCAGAAGCAGTCAAGGGTAGCCTAGGGTTAGGGTTAGGCTTAGGGTACGGCTTAGGGTACGGCTTAGGGTACGGGTTTGGGGAGGGCTTCGGGTACGGCTTAGGGTATGGGTTAGGGTTAGGGTTAGGGTTAGTGTTAGGTTTAGGGCTCGGCTTAGGGTATTGGTTAGGATTAGGGTACGTGTTAGGGTTAGGGTAGGGGTTAGGGTTAGGGTACGCGTTAGTGTTAGGGTAGTTATTAAACCTATCCCAATCTCTAGATACCCCTTAGCACGTAAAGGAATATTATTTGGAGGTCCAGCCATGGAGAAGAGTTTAGACACTAGGATAAGATAAGGAACACACCCATTATAAAGAAATCACATTAGGATTCTCTTTTTAAGCTGTTCCTTAAAACACTAGTGCTTAGGAAATCTATTGGAGGCAGAAGCAGTCAAGGGTAGCCTAGGGTTAGGGTTAGGCTTAGGGTACGGCTTAGGGTACGGCTTAGGGGACGGGTTTGGGGAGGGCTTCTGGTACGGCGTAGGGTATGGGTAGGGTTAGGGTTAGGGTTAGTGTTAGGGTTAGGGCTCGGTTTAGGGTATTGGTTAGGATTAGGGTACGTGTTAGCGATAGGGTAGGGGTTAGGGTTAGGGTACGCGTTAGTGTTCGGGTAGTTATTAAACCTAACCCACTCTCTAGATACCCCTTAGCACGTAAAGGAATATTATTTGGAGGTCCAGCCATGGAGAAGAGTTTAGACACTAGGATAAGATAAGGAACACACCCATTATAAAGAAATCCCATTAGGATTCTCTTTTTAAGCTGTTCCTTAAAACACTAGTGCTTAGGAAATCTATTGGAGGCAGAAGCAGTCAAGGGTAGCCTAGGGTTAGGGTTAGGCTTAGGGTTAGGCTTAGGGTACGGCTTAGGGTACGGGTTCGGGGAGGGCTTCTGGTATGGCGTAGGGTATGGGTTAGGGTTAGGGTTAGGGTTAGTGTTAGGGTTAGGGCTCGGTATAGGGTATTGGTTAGGATTAGTGTACGTGTTAGGGTTAGGGTTGGGTTTAGGGTTAGGGTACGCGTTAGTGTTAGGGTAGTTATTAAACCTAACCCACTCTCTAGATACCCCTTAGCACGTAAAGGAATATTATTTGGGGGTCCAGCCATGGAGAAGAGTTTAGACACTAGGATAAGATAAGGAACACACCCATTATAAAGAAATCACATTAGGATTCTCTTTTTAAGCTGTTCCTTAAAACACTAGTGCTTAGGAAATCTATTGGAGGCAGAAGCAGTCAAGGGTAGCCTAGGGTTAGGGTTAGGCTTAGGGTACGGCTTAGGGTACGGCTTAGGGTACGGGTTCGGGGAGGGCTTCGGGCACGGCGTAGGGTATGGGTTAGGGTTAGGGTTAGGGTTAGTGTTAGGGTTAGGGCTCGGTTTAGGGTACGGGTTAGCATTAGGGTACATGTTAGGGTTAGGTTTAGGGTACGCGTTAGGGTTAGGGTAGTTATTAAACCTATCCCACTCTCTAGATACACCTTAGCACGTAAAGGAATATTATTTGGGGGTCCAGCCATGGAGAAGAGTTTAGACACTAGGATAAGATAAGGAACACACCCATTATAAAGAAATCACATTAGGATTCTCTTTTTAAGCTGTTCCTTAAAACACTAGTGCTTAGGAAATCTATTGGAGGCAGAAGCAGTCAAGGGTAGCCTAGGGTTAGGGTTAGGCTTAGGGTACGGCTTAGGGTACGGCTTAGGGTACGGGTTCGGGGAGGGCTTCGGGTACGGCGTAGGGTATGGGTTAGGGTTAGGGTTAGGGTTAGGGTTAGGGCTCGGTTTAGGGTATTGGTTAGGATTAGGGTACGTGTTATGGTTAGGGTAGGGGTTAGGGTTAGGGTACGCGTTAGTGTTAGGGTAGTTATTAAAGCTATCCCACTCTCTAGATACCCCTTAGCACATAAAGGAATATTATTTGGAGGTCCAGCCATGGAGAAGAGTTTAGACACTAGGATAAGATAAGGAACACACCCATTATAAAGAAATCACATTAGGATTCTCTTTTTAAGCTGTTCCTTAAAACACTAGTGCTTAGGAAATCTATTGGAGGCAGAAGCATTCAAGGGTAGCCTAGGGTTAGGGTTAGGCTTAGGGTTAGGCTTAGGGTACGGCTTAGAGTACGGGTTCGGGGAGGGCTTCTGGTACGGCGTAGGGTATGGGTTAGGGTTAGGGTTAGGGTTAGTGTTAGGGTTAGGGCTCGGTTTAGGGTATTGGTTAGGATTAGGGTACGTGTTAGGGTTAGGGTAGGGGTTAGGGTTAGGCTACGCGTTAGTGTTAGGGTAGTTATTAAACCTAACCCACTCTCTAGATACCCCTTAGCACGTAAAGGAATATTATTTGGCGGTCCAGCCATGGAGAAGAGTTTAGACACTAGGATAAGATAAGGAACACACCCATTATAAAGAAATCACATTAGGATTCTCTTTTTAAGCTGTCCTTTAAAACACTAGTGCTTAGGAAATCTATTGGAGGCAGAAGCAGTCAAGGGTAGCCTAGGGTTAGGGTACGGCTTAGGGTACGGCTTAGCGTACGGCGTAGGGTACGGGTTCGGGGAGGGCTTCGGGTACGGCGTAGGGTATGGGTTAGGGTTAGGGTTAGGGTTAGTGTTAGGGTTAGGGCTCGGTTTAGGGTATTGGTTAGGATTAGGGTACGTGTTAGTGTTAGGGTAGGGGTTAGGGTTAGGGTACGCGTTAGTGTTAGGGTAGTTATTAAACCTATCCCACACTCTAGATACCCCTTAGCACGTAAAGGAATATTATTTGGAGGTCCAGCCATGGAGAAGTGTTTAGACACTAGGATAAGATAAGGAACACACCCATTATAAAGAAATCACATTAGGATTCTCTTTTTAAGTTGTTCCTTAAAACACTAGTGCTTAGGAAATCTATTGGAGGCAGAAGCAGTCAAGGGTAGCCTAGGGATAGGGTTAGGCTTAGAGTACGGCTTAGGGTACGGCTTAGGGTACGGGTTCGGGGAGGGCTTCGGGTACGGCGTAGGGTATGGGTTAGGGTTAGGGTTAGGGTTAGTGTTAGGGTTAGGGCTCGGTTTAGGGTACGGGTTAGCATTAGGGTACATGTTAGGGTTAGGTTTAGGGTACGCGTTAGGGTTAGGGTAGTTATTAAACCTATCCCACTCTCTAGATACACCTTAGCACGTAAAGGAATATTATTTGGGGGTCCAGCCATGGAGAAGAGTTTAGACACTAGGATAAGATAAGGAACACACCCATTATAAAGAAATCACATTAGGATTCTCTTTTTAAGCTGTTCCTTAAAACACTAGTGCTTAGGAAATCTATTGGAGGCAGAAAAAGTCAAGGGTAGCCTAGGGTTAGGGTACGGCTTAGGGTACGGCTTAGGGTACGGCTTAGGGTACGGGTTCGGGGAGGGCTTCGGGTACGGCGTAGGGTATGGGTTAGGGTTAGGGTTAGGGTTAGTGTTAGAGTTAGGGCTCGGTTTAGGCTATTGGTTAGGATTAGGGTACGTGTTAGGGTTAGGGTAGGGGTTAGGGTTAGGGTACGCGTTAGTGTTAGGGTAGTTATTAAAGCTATCCCACTCTCTAGATACCCCTTAGCACATAAGGAATATTATTTGGAGGTCCAGCCATGGAGAAGAGTTTAGACACTAGGGTAAGATAAGGAACACACCCATTATAAAGAAATCACATTAGGATTCTCTTTTTAAGCTGTTCCTTAAAACACTAGTGCTTAGGAAATCTATTGGAGGCAGAAGCAGTCAAGGGTAGCCTAGGGTTAGGGTTAGGCTTCGGGTTAGGCTTAGGGTACGGCTGAGGGTACGGGTTCGGGGAGGGCTTCTGGTACGGCGTAGGGTATGGGTTAGGGTTAGGGTTAGGGTTAGTGTTAGGGTTAGGGCTCGGTTTAGGGTATTGGTTAGGATTAGGGTACGTGTTAGGGTTAGGGTATGGGTTAGGGTTAGGGTACGCGTTAGTGTTAGGGTAGTTATTAAACCTAACCCACTCTCTAGATACCCCTTAGCACGTAAAGGAATATTATTTGGCGGTCCAGCCATGGAGAAGAGTTTAGACACTAGGATAAGATAAGGAACACACCCATTATAAAGAAATCACATTAGGATTCTCTTTTTAAGCTGTCCTTTAAAACACTAGTGCTTAGGAAATCTATTGGAGGCAGAAGCAGTCAAGGGTAGCCTAGGGTTAGGGTACGGCTTAGGGTACGGCTTAGCGTACGGCGTAGGGTACGGGTTCGGGGAGGGCTTCGGGTACGGCGTAGGGTATGGGTTAGGGTTAGGGTTAGGGTTAGTGTTAGGGTTAGGGCTCGGTTTAGGGTATTGGTTAGGATTAGGGTACGTGTTAGTGTTAGGGTAGGGGTTAGGGGTAGGGTACGCGTTAGTGTTAGGGTAGTTATTAAACCTATCCCACACTCTAGATACCCCTTAGCACGTAAAGGAATATTATTTGGAGGTCCAGCCATGGAGAAGTGTTTAGACACTAGGATAAGATAAGGAACACACCCATTATAAAGAAATCACATTAGGATTCTCTTTTTAAGTTGTTCCTTAAAACACTAGTGCTTAGGAAATCTATTGGAGGCAGAAGCAGTCAAGGGTAGCCTAGGGTTAGGGTTAGGCTTAGAGTACGGCTTAGGGTACGGCTTAGGGTACGGGTTCGGGGAGGGCTTCGGGTACGGCGTAGGGTATGGGTTAGGGTTAGGGTTAGGGTTAGTGTTAGGGTTAGGGCTCGGTTTAGGGTACGGGTTAGCATTAGGGTACATGTTAGGGTTAGGTTTAGGGTACGCGTTAGGGTTAGGGTAGTTATTAAACCTATCCCACTCTCTAGATACACCTTAGCACGTAAAGGAATATTATATGGGGGTCCAGCCATGGAGAAGAGTTTAGACACTAGGATAAGATAAGGAACACACCCATTATAAAGAAATCACATTAGGATTCTCTTTTTAAGCTGTTCCTTAAAACACTAGTGCTTAGGAAATCTATTGGAGGCAGAAGCAGTCAAGGGTAGCCTAGGGTTAGGGTTAGGCTTAGGGTACGGCTTAGGGTACGGCTTAGGGTATGGGTTCGGGGAGGGCTTCGGGTACGGCGTAGGGTATGGGTTAGGGTTAGGGTTAGGGTTAGGGTTAGGGCTCGGTTTAGGGTATTGGTTAGGATTAGGGTACGTGTTATGGTTAGGGTAGGGGTTAGGGTTAGGGTACGCGTTAGTGTTAGGGTAGTTATTAAAGCTATCCCACTCTCTAGATACCCCTTAGCACATAAAGGAATGTTATTTGGAGTTCCAGCCATGGAGAAGAGTTTAGACACTAGGATAAGATAAGGAACACACCCATTATAAAGAAATCACATTAGGATTCTCTTTTTAAGCTGTTCCTTAAAACACTAGTGCTTAGGAAATCTATTGGAGGCAGAAGCATTCAAGGGTAGCCTAGGGTTAGGGTTAGGCTTAGGGTTAGGCTTAGGGTACGGCTTAGAGTACGGGTTCGGGGAGGGCTTCTGGTACGGCGTAGGGTATGGGTTAGGGTTAGGGTTAGGGTTAGTGTTAGGGTTAGGGCTCGGTTTAGGGTATTGGTTAGGATTAGGGTACGTGTTAGGGTTAGGGTAGGGGTTAGGGTTAGGGTACGCGTTAGTGTTAGGGTAGTTATTAAACCTAACCCACTCTCTAGATACCCCTTAGCACGTAAAGGAATATTATTTGGCGGTCCAGCCATGGAGAAGAGTTTAGACACTAGGATAAGATAAGGAACACACCCATTATAAAGAAATCACATTAGGATTCTCTTTTTAAGCTGTCCTTTAAAACACTAGTGCTTAGGAAATCTATTGGAGGCAGAAGCAGTCAAGGGTAGCCTAGGGTTAGGGTACGGCTTAGGGTACGGCTTAGCGTACGGCGTAGGGTACGGGTTCGGGGAGGGCTTCGGGTACGGCGTAGGGTATGGGTTAGGGTTAGGGTTAGGGTTAGTGTTAGGGTTAGGGCTCGGTTTAGGGTATTGGTTAGGATTAGGGTACGTGTTAGTGTTAGGGTAGGGGTTAGGGTTAGGGTACGCGTTAGTGTTAGGGTAGTTATTAAACCTATCCCACACTCTAGATACCCCTTAGCACGTAAAGGAATATTATTTGGAGGTCCAGCCATGGAGAAGTGTTTAGACACTAGGATAAGATAAGGAACACACCCATTATAAAGAAATCACATTAGGATTCTCTTTTTAAGTTGTTCCTTAAAACACTAGTGCTTAGGAAATCTATTGGAGGCAGAAGCAGTCAAGGGTAGCCTAGGGTTAGGGTTAGGCTTAGAGTACGGCTTAGGGTACGGCTTAGGGTACGGGTTCGGGGAGGGCTTCGGGTACGGCGTAGGGTATGGGTTAGGGTTAGGGTTAGGGTTAGTGTTAGGGTTAGGGCTCGGTTTAGGGTACGGGTTAGCATTAGGGTACATGTTAGGGTTAGGTTTAGGGTACGCGTTAGGGTTAGGGTAGTTATTAAACCTATCCCACTCTCTAGATACACCTTAGCACGTAAAGGAATATTATTTGGGGGTCCAGCCATGGAGAAGAGTTTAGACACTAGGATAAGATAAGGAACACACCCATTATAAAGAAATCACATTAGGATTCTCTTTTTAAGCTGTTCCTTAAAACACTAGTGCTTAGGAAATCTATTGGAGGCAGAAGAAGTCAAGGGTAGCCTAGGGTTAGGGTACGGCTTAGGGTACGGCTTAGGGTACGGCTTAGGGTACGGGTTCGGGGAGGGCTTCGGGTACGGCGTAGGGTATGGGTTAGGGTTAGGGTTAGGGTTAGTGTTAGAGTTAGGGCTCGGTTTAGGCTATTGGTTAGGATTAGGGTACGTGTTAGGGTTAGGGTAGGGGTTAGGGTTAGGGTACGCGTTAGTGTTAGGGTAGTTATTAAAGCTATCCCACTCTCTAGATACCCCTTAGCACATAAGGAATATTATTTGGAGGTCCAGCCATGGAGAAGAGTTTAGACACTAGGGTAAGATAAGGAACACACCCATTATAAAGAAATCACATTAGGATTCTCTTTTTAAGCTGTTCCTTAAAACACTAGTGCTTAGGAAATCTATTGGAGGCAGAAGCATTCAAGGGTAGCCTAGGGTTAGGGTTAGGCTTAGGGTACGGCTTAGGGTACGGCTTACGGTACGGGTTCGGGGAGGGCTTCGGGTACGGCGTAGGGTATGGGTTAGGGTTAGGGTTAGTGTTAGGGTTAGGGCTCGGTTTAGGGTATTGGTTAGGATTAGGGTACGTGTTATGGTTAGGGTAGGGGTTAGGGTTAGGGTACGCGTTAGTGTTAGGGTAGTTATTAAAGCTATCCCACTCTCTAGATACCCCTTAGCACATAAAGGAATATTATTTGGAGGTCCAGCCATGGAGAAGAGTTTAGACACTAGGATAAGATAAGGAACACACCCATTATAAAGAAATCACATTAGGATTCTCTTTTTAAGCTGTTCCTTAAAACACTAGTGCTTAGGAAATCTATTGGAGGCAGAAGCATTCAAGGGTAGCCTAGGGTTAGGGTTAGGCTTAGGGTTAGGCTTAGGGTACGGCTTAGGGTACGGGTTCGGGGAGCGCTTCTGGTACGGCGTAGGGTATGGGTTAGGGTTAGGGTTAGGGTTAGTGTTAGGGTTAGGGCTCGGTTTAGGGAATTGGTTAGGATTAGGGTACGTGTTAGGGTTAGGGTAGGGGTTAGGGTTAGGGTACGCGTTAGTGTTAGGGTAGTTATTAAACCTAACCCACTCTCTAGATACCCCTTAGCACGTAAAGGAATATTATTTGGCGGTCCAGCCATGGAGAAGAGTTTAGACACTAGGATAAGATAAGGAACACACCCATTATAAAGAAATCACATTAGGATTGTCTTTTTAAGCTGTCCTTTAAAACACTATTGCTTAGGAAATCTATTGGAGGCAGAAGCAGTCAAGGGTAGCCTAGGGTTAGGGTACGGCTTAGGGTACGGCTTAGCGTACGGCGTAGGGTACGGGTTCGGGGAGGGCTTCGGGTACGGCGTAGGGTATGGGTTAGGGTTAGGGTTAGGGTTAGTGTTAGGGTTAGGGCTCGGTTTAGGGTATTGGTTAGGATTAGGGTACGTGTTAGTGTTAGGGTAGGGGTTAGGGTTAGGGTACGCGTTAGTGTTAGGGTAGTTATTAAACCTATCCCACACTCTAGATACCCCTTAGCACGTAAAGGAATATTATTTGGAGGTCCAGCCATGGAGAAGTGTTTAGACACTAGGATAAGATAAGGAACACACCCATTATAAAGAAATCACATTAGGATTCTCTTTTTAAGTTGTTCCTTAAAACACTAGTGCTTAGGAAATCTATTGGAGGCAGAAGCAGTCAAGGGTAGCCTAGGGTTAGGGTTAGGCTTAGAGTACGGCTTAGGGTACGGCTTAGGGTACGGGTTCGGGGAGGGCTTCGGGTACGGCGTAGGGTATGGGTTAGGGTTAGGGTTAGGGTTAGTGTTAGGGTTAGGGCTCGGTTTAGGGTACGGGTTAGCATTAGGGTACATGTTAGGGTTAGGTTTAGGGTACGCGTTAGGGTTAGGGTAGTTATTAAACCTATCCCACTCTCTAGATACACCTTAGCACGTAAAGGAATATTATTTGGGGGTCCAGCCATGGAGAAGAGTTTAGACACTAGGATAAGATAAGGAACACACCCATTATAAAGAAATCACATTAGGATTCTCTTTTTAAGCTGTTCCTTAAAACACTAGTGCTTAGGAAATCTATTGGAGGCAGAAGCAGTCAAGGGTAGCCTAGGGTTAGGGTTAGGCTTAGGGTACGGCTTAGGGTACGGCTTAGGGTACGGGTTCGGGGAGGGCTTCGGGTACGGCGTAGGGTATGGGTTAGGGTTAGGGTTAGGGTTAGGGTTAGGGCTCGGTTTAGGGTATTGGTTAGGATTAGGGTACGTGTTATGGTTAGGGTAGGGGTTAGGGTTAGGGTACGCGTTAGTGTTAGGGTAGTTATTAAAGCTATCCCACTCTCTAGATACCCCTTAGCACATAAAGGAATATTATTTGGAGGTCCAGCCATGGAGAAGAGTTTAGACACTAGGATAAGATAAGGAACACACCCATTATAAAGAAATCACATTAGGATTCTCTTTTTAAGCTGTTCCTTAAAACACTAGTGCTTAGGAAATCTATTGGAGGCAGAAGCATTCAAGGGTAGCCTAGGGTTAGGCTTAGGCTTAGGGTTAGGCTTAGGGTACGGCTTAGGGTACGGGTTCGGGGAGGGCTTCTGGTACAGCGTAGGGTATGGGTTAGGGTTAGGGTTAGGGTTAGTGTTAGGGTTAGGGCTCGGTTTAGGGTATTGGTTAGGATTAGGGTACGTGTTAGGGTTAGGGTATGGGTTAGGGTTAGGGTACGCGTTAGTGTTAGGGTAGTTATTAAACCTAACCCACTCTCTAGATACCCCTTAGCACGTAAAGGAATATTATTTGGCGGTCCAGCCATGGAGAAGAGTTTAGACACTAGGATAAGATAAGGAACACACCCATTATAAAGAAATCACATTAGGATTGTCTTTTTAAGCTGTCCTTTAAAACACTAGTGCTTAGGAAATCTATTGGAGGCAGAAGCAGTCAAGGGTAGCCTAGGGTTAGGGTACGGCTTAGGGTACGGCTTAGCGTACGGCGTAGGGTACGGGTTCGGGGAGGGCTTCGGGTACGGCGTAGGGTATGGGTTAGGGTTAGGGTTAGGGTTAGTGTTAGGGTTAGGGCTCGGTTTAGGGTATTGGTTAGGATTAGGGTACGTGTTAGTGTTAGGGTAGGGGTTAGGGGTAGGGTACGCGTTAGTGTTAGGGTAGTTATTAAACCTATCCCACACTCTAGATACCCCTTAGCACGTAAAGGAATATTATTTGGAGGTCCAGCCATGGAGAAGTGTTTAGACACTAGGATAAGATAAGGAACACACCCATTATAAAGAAATCACATTAGGATTCTCTTTTTAAGTTGTTCCTTAAAACACTAGTGCTTAGGAAATCTATTGGAGGCAGAAGCAGTCAAGGGTAGCCTAGGGTTAGGGTTAGGCTTAGAGTACGGCTTAGGGTACGGCTTAGGGTACGGGTTCGGGGAGGGCTTCGGGTACGGCGTAGGGTATGGGTTAGGGTTAGGGTTAGGGTTAGTGTTAGGGTTAGGGCTCGGTTTAGGGTACGGGTTAGCATTAGGGTACATGTTAGGGTTAGGTTTAGGGTACGCGTTAGGGTTAGGGTAGTTATTAAACCTATCCCACTCTCTAGATACACCTTAGCACGTAAAGGAATATTATTTGGGGGTCCAGCCATGGAGAAGAGTTTAGACACTAGGATAAGATAAGGAACACACCCATTATAAAGAAATCACATTAGGATTCTCTTTTTAAGCTGTTCCTTAAAACACTAGTGCTTAGGAAATCTATTGGAGGCAGAAGCAGTCAAGGGTAGCCTAGGGTTAGGGTTAGGCTTAGGGTACGGCTTAGGGTACGGCTTAGGGTACGGGTTCGGGGAGGGCTTCGGGTACGGCGTAGGGTATGGGTTAGGGTTAGGGTTAGGGTTAGGGTTAGGGCTCGGTTTAGGGTATTGGTTAGGATTAGGGTACGTGTTATGGTTAGGGTAGGGGTTAGGGTTAGGGTACGCGTTAGTGTTAGGGTAGTTATTAAAGCTATCCCACTCTCTAGATACCCCTTAGCACATAAAGGAATATTATTTGGAGGTCCAGCCATGGAGAAGAGTTTAGACACTAGGATAAGATAAGGAACACACCCATTATAAAGAAATCACATTAGGATTCTCTTTTTAAGCTGTTCCTTAAAACACTAGTGCTTAGGAAATCTATTGGAGGCAGAAGCATTCAAGGGTAGCCTAGGGTTAGGCTTAGGCTTAGGGTTAGGCTTAGGGTACGGCTTAGGGTACGGGTTCGGGGAGGGCTTCTGGTACAGCGTAGGGTATGGGTTAGGGTTAGGGTTAGGGTTAGTGTTAGGGTTAGGGCTCGGTTTAGGGTATTGGTTAGGATTAGGGTACGTGTTAGGGTTAGGGTATGGGTTAGGGTTAGGGTACGCGTTAGTGTTAGGGTAGTTATTAAACCTAACCCACTCTCTAGATACCCCTTAGCACGTAAAGGAATATTATTTGGCGGTCCAGCCATGGAGAAGAGTTTAGACACTAGGATAAGATAAGGAACACACCCATTATAAAGAAATCACATTAGGATTCTCTTTTTAAGCTGTCCTTTAAAACACTAGTGCTTAGGAAATCTATTGGAGGCAGAAGCAGTCAAGGGTAGCCTAGGGTTAGGGTACGGCTTAGGGTACGGCTTAGCGTACGGCGTAGGGTACGGGTTCGGGGAGGGCTTCGGGTACGGCGTAGGGTATGGGTTAGGGTTAGGGTTAGGGTTAGTGTTAGGGTTAGGGCTCGGTTTAGGGTATTGGTTAGGATTAGGGTACGTGTTAGTGTTAGGGTAGGGGTTAGGGGTAGGGTACGCGTTAGTATTAGGGTAGTTATTAAACCTATCCCACACTCTAGATACCCCTTAGCACGTAAAGGAATATTATTTGGAGGTCCAGCCATGGAGAAGTGTTTAGACACTAGGATAAGATAAGGAACACACCCATTATAAAGAAATCACATTAGGATTATCTTTTTAAGTTGTTCCTTAAAACACTAGTGCTCAGGAAATCTATTGGAGGCAGAAGCAGTCAAGGGTAGCCTAGGGTTAGGGTTAGGCTTAGAGTACGGCTTAGGGTACGGCTTAGGGTACGGGTTCGGGGAGGGCTTCGGGTACGGCGTAGGGTATGGGTTAGGGTTAGGGTTAGGGTTAGTGTTAGGGTTAGGGCTCGGTTTAGGGTACGGGTTAGCATTAGGGTACATGTTAGGGTTAGGTTTAGGGTACGCGTTAGGGTTAGGGTAGTTATTAAACCTATCCCACTCTCTAGATACACCTTAGCACGTAAAGGAATATTATTTGGGGGTCCAGCCATGGAGAAGAGTTTAGACACTAGGATAAGATAAGGAACACACCCATTATAAAGAAATCACATTAGGATTCTCTTTTTAAGCTGTTCCTTAAAACACTAGTGCTTAGGAAATCTATTGGAGGCAGAAGCAGTCAAGGGTAGCCTAGGGTTAGGGTTAGGCTTAGGGTACGGCTTAGGGTACTGCTTAGGGTACGGGTTCGGGGAGGGCTTCGGGTACGGCGTAGGGTATGGGTTAGGGTTAGGGTTAGGGTTAGTGTTAGGGCTCGGTTTAGGGTATTGGTTAGGATTAGGGTACGTGTTATGGTTAGGGTAGGGGTTAGGGTTAGGGTACGCGTTAGTGTTAGGGTAGTAATTAAAGCTATCCCACTCTCTAGATACCCCTTAGCACATAAAGGAATATTATTTGGAGGTCCAGCCATGGAGAAGAGTTTAGACACTAGGATAAGATAAGGAACACACCCATTATAAAGAAATCACATTAGGATTCTCTTTTTAAGCTGTTCCTTAAAACACTAGTGCTTAGGAAATCTATTGGAGGCAGAAGCATTCAAGGGTAGCCTAGGGTTAGGGTTAGGCTTAGGGTTAGGCTTAGGGTACGGCTTAGGGTACGGGTTCGGGGAGGGCTTCTGGTACGGCGTAGGGTATGGGTTAGGGTTAGGGTTAGGGTTAGTGTTAGGGTTAGGGCTCGGTTTAGGGTATTGGTTAGGATTAGGGTACGTGTTAGGGTTAGGGTAGGGGTTAGGGTTAGGGTACGCGTTAGTGTTAGGGTAGTTATTAAACCTAACCCACTCTCTAGATACCCCTTAGCACGTAAAGGAATATTATTTGGCGGTCCAGCCATGGAGAAGAGTTTAGACACTAGGATAAGATAAGGAACACACCCATTATAAAGAAATCACATTAGGATTCTCTTTTTAAGCTGTCCTTTAAAACACTAGTGCTTAGGAAATCTATTGGAGGCAGAAGCAGTCAAGGGTAGCCTAGGGTTAGGGTACGGCTTAGTGTACGGCTTAGCGTACGGCGTAGGGTACGGGTTCGGGGAGGGCTTCGGGTACGGCGTAGGGTATGGGTTAGGGTTAGGGTTAGGGTTAGTGTTAGGGTTAGGGCTCGGTTTAGGGTATTGGTTAGGATTAGGGTACGTGTTAGTGTTAGGGTAGGGGTTAGGGTTAGGGTACGCGTTAGTGTTAGGTTAGTTATTAAACCTATCCCACACTCTAGATACCCCTTAGCACGTAAAGGAATATTATTTGGAGGTCCAGCCATGGAGAAGTGTTTAGACACTAGGATAAGATAAGGAACACACCCATTATAAAGAAATCACATTAGGATTCTCTTTTTAAGGTGTTCCTTAAAACACTAGTGCTTAGGAAATCTATTGGAGGCAGAAGCAGTCAAGGGTAGCCTAGGGTTAGGGTTAGGCTTAGAGTACGGCTTAGGGTACGGCTTAGGGTACGGGTTCGGGGAGGGCTTCGGGTACGGCGTAGGGTATGGGTTAGGGTTAGGGTTAGGGTTAGTGTTAGGGTTAGGGCTCGGTTTAGGGTACGGGTTAGCATTAGGGTACATGTTAGGGTTAGGTTTAGGGTACGCGTTAGGGTTAGGGTAGTTATTAAACCTATCCCACTCTCTAGATACACCTTAGCACGTAAAGGAATATTATTTGGGGGTCCAGCCATGGAGAAGAGTTTAGACACTAGGATAAGATAAGGAACACACCCATTATAAAGAAATCACATTAGGATTCTCTTTTTAAGCTGTTCCTTAAAACACTAGTGCTTAGGAAATCTATTGGAGGCAGAAGCAGTCAAGGGTAGCCTAGGGTTAGGGTACGGCTTAGGGTACGGCTTAGGGTACGGCTTAGGGTACGGGTTCGGGGAGGGCTTCGGGTACGGCGTAGGGTATGGGTTAGGGTTAGGGTTAGGGTTAGTGTTAGAGTTAGGGCTCGGTTTAGGCTATTGGTTAGGATTAGGGTACGTGTTAGGGTTAGGGTAGGGGTTAGGGTTAGGGTACGCGTTAGTGTTAGGGTAGTTATTAAAGCTATCCCACTCTCTAGATACCCCTTAGCACATAAGGAATATTATTTGGAGGTCCAGCCATGGAGAAGAGTTTAGACACTAGGGTAAGATAAGGAACACACCCATTATAAAGAAATCACATTAGGATTCTCTTTTTAAGCTGTTCCTTAAAACACTAGTGCTTAGGAAATCTATTGGAGGCAGAAGCAGTCAAGGGTAGCCTAGGGTTAGGGTTAGGCTTAGGGTACGGCTTAGGGTACGGCTTAGGGTACGGGTTCGGGGAGGGCTTCTGGTACGGCGTAGGGTATGGGTTAGGGTTAGGGTTAGGGTTAGTGTTAGGGTTAGGGCTCGGTTTAGGGTATTGGTTAGGATTAGGGTACGTGTTAGGGTTAGGGTAGGGGTTAGGGTTAGGGTACGCGTTAGTGTTAGGGTAGTTATTAAACCTAACCCACTCTCTAGATACCCCTTAGCACGTAAAGGAATATTATTTGGCGGTCCAGCCATGGAGAAGAGTTTAGACACTAGGATAAGATAAGGAACACACCCATTATAAAGAAATCACATTAGGATTCTCTTTTTAAGCTGTCCTTTAAAACACTAGTGCTTAGGAAATCTATTGGAGGCAGAAGCAGTCAAGGGTAGCCTAGGGTTAGGGTACGGCTTAGGGTACGGCTTAGCGTACGGCGTAGGGTACGGGTTCGGGGAGGGCTTCGGGTACGGCGTAGGGTATGGGTTAGGGTTAGGGTTAGGGTTAGTGTTAGGGTTAGGGCTCGGTTTAGGGTATTGGTTAGGATTAGGGTACGTGTTAGTGTTAGGGTAGGGGTTAGGGTTAGGGTACGCGTTAGTGTTAGGGTAGTTATTAAACCTATCCCACACTCTAGATACCCCTTAGCACGTAAAGGAATATTATTTGGAGGTCCAGCCATGGAGAAGTGTTTAGACACTAGGATAAGATAAGGAACACACCCATTATAAAGAAATCACATTAGGATTCTCTTTTTAAGTTGTTCCTTAAAACACTAGTGCTTAGGAAATCTATTGGAGGCAGAAGCAGTCAAGGGTAGCCTAGGGTTAGGGTTAGGCTTAGAGTACGGCTTAGGGTACGGATTAGGGTACGGGTTCGGGGAGGGCTTCGGGTACGGCGTAGGGTATGGGTTAGGGTTAGGGTTAGGGTTAGTGTTAGGGTTAGGGCTCGGTTTAGGGTACGGGTTAGCATTAGGGTACATGTTAGGGTTAGGTTTAGGGTACGCGTTAGGGTTAGGGTAGTTATTAAACCTATCCCACTCTCTAGATACACCTTAGCACGTAAAGGAATATTATTTGGGGGTCCAGCCATGGAGAAGAGTTTAGACACTAGGATAAGATAAGGAACACACCCATTATAAAGAAATCACATTAGGATTCTCTTTTTAAGCTGTTCCTTAAAACACTAGTGCTTAGGAAATCTATTGGAGGCAGAAGCAGTCAAGGGTAGCCTAGGGTTAGGGTACGGCTTAGGGTACGGCTTAGGGTACGGCTTAGGGTACGGGTTCGGGGAGGGCTTCGGGTACGGCGTAGGGTATGGGTTAGGGTTAGGGTTAGGGTTAGTGTTAGGGTTAGGGCTCGGTTTAGGCTATTGGTTAGATTTAGGGTACGTGTTAGGGTTAGGGTAGGGGTTAGGGTTAGGGTACGCGTTAGTGTTAGGGTAGTTATTAAAGCTATCCCACTCTCTAGATACCCCTTAGCACATAAGGAATATTATTTGGAGGTCCAGCCATGGAGAAGAGTTTAGACACTAGGATAAGATAAGGAACACACCCATTATAAAGAAATCACATTAGGATTCTCTTTTTAAGCTGTTCCTTAAAACACTAGTGCTTAGGAAATCTATTGGAGGCAGAAGCAGTCAAGGGTAGCCTAGGGTTAGGGTTAGGCTTAGGGTACGGCTTAGGGTACGGCTTAGGGTACGGGTTCGGGGAGGGCTTCGGGTACGGCGTAGGGTATGGGTTAGGGTTAGGGTTAGTGTTAGGGTTAGGGCTCGGTTTAGGGTATTGGTTAGGATTAGGGTACGTGTTATGGTTAGGGTAGGGGTTAGGGTTAGGGTACGCGTTAGTGTTAGGGTAGTTATTAAACCTATCCCACTCTCTAGATACCCCTTAGCACATAAAGGAATATTATTTGGAGGTCCAGCCATGGAGAAGAGTTTAGACACTAGGATAAGATAAGGAACACACCCATTATAAAGAAATCACATTAGGATTCTCTTTTTAAGCTGTTCCTTAAAACACTAGTGCTTAGGAAATCTATTGGAGGCAGAAGCATTCAAGGGTAGCCTAGGGTTAGGGTTAGGCTTAGGGTTAGGCTTAGGGTACGGCTTAGGGTACGGGTTCGGGGAGGGCTTCTGGTACGGCGTAGGGTATGGGTTAGGGTTAGGGTTAGGGTTAGTGTTAGGGTTAGGGCTCGGTTTAGGGTATTGGTTAGGATTAGGGTACGTGTTAGGGTTAGGGTAGGGGTTAGGGTTAGGGTACGCGTTAGTGTTAGGGTAGTTATTAAACCTAACCCACTCTCTAGATACCCCTTAGCACTTAAAGGAATATTATTTGGCGGTCCAGCCATGGAGAAGAGTTTAGACACTAGGATAAGATAAGGAACACACCCATTATAAAGAAATCACATTAGGATTCTCTTTTTAAGCTGTTCTTTAAAACACTAGTGCTTAGGAAATCTATTGGAGGCAGAAGCAGTCAAGGGTAGCCTAGGGTTAGGGTACGGCTTAGGGTACGGCTTAGGGTACGGCTTAGGGTACGGGTTCGGGGAGGGCTTCGGGTACGGCGTAGGGTATGGGTTAGGGTTAGGGTTAGGGTTAGTGTTAGGGTTAGGGCTCGGTTTAGGGTACGGGTTAGGATTAGGGTACGTGTTAGGGTTAGGGTAGGGGATAGGGTTAGGGTACGCGTTAGGGTTAGGGTAGTTATTAAACCTATCCCACTCTCTAGATACCCCTTAGCATGTAAAGGAATATTATTTGGGGGTCCAGCCATGGAGAAGAGTTTAGACACTAGGATAAGATAAGGAACACACCCATTATAAAGAAATCACATTAGGATTCTCTTTTTAAGCTGTTCCTTAAAACACTAGTGCTTAGGAAATCTATTGGAGGCAGAAGCAGTCAAGGGTAGCCTAGGGTTAGGGTTAGGCTTAGGGTTAGGCTTAGGGTACGGCTTAGGGTACGGGTTCGGTGAGGGCTTCGGGTACGGCGTAGGGTATGGGTTAGGGTTAGGGTTAGGGTTAGTGTTAGGGTTAGGGCTCGTTTTAGGGTACGGGTTAGGATTAGGGTACGAGTTATGGTTAGGGTAGGGGATAGGGTTAGGGTACGCGTTAGGGTTAGGGTAGTTATTAAACCTATCCCACTCTCTAGATACCCCTTAGCACGTAAAGGAATATTATTTGGGGGTCCAGCCATGGAGAAGAGTTTAGACACTAGGATAAGATAAGGAACACACCCATTATAAAGAAATCACATTAGGATTCTCTTTTTAAGCTGTTCCTTAAAACACTAGTGCTTAGGAAATCTATTGGAGGAAGAAGCAGTCAAGGGTAGCCTAGGGTTAGGGTTAGGCTTAGGGTACGGCTTAGGGTACGGTTTAGGGTACGGGTTCGGGGAGGGCTTCGGGTACGGCGTAGGGTATGGGTTAGGGTTAGGGTTAGGGTTAGTGTTAGGGTTAGGGCTCGGTTTAGGGTACGGGTTAGGATTAGGGTACGTGTTAGGGTTAGGGTAGGGGTTAGGGTTAGGGTACGCGTTAGGGTTAGGTTAGTTATTAAACCTATCGCACTCTCTAGATACACCTTAGCACGTAAAGGAATATTATTTGGGGGTCCAGCCATGGAGAAGAGTTTAGACACTAGGATAAGATAAGGAACACACCCATTATAAAGAAATCACATTAGGATTCTCTTTTTAAGCTGTTCCTTAAAACACTAGTGCTTAGGAAATCTATTGGAGGCAGAAGCAGTCAAGGGTAGCCTAGGGTTAGGGTTAGGCTTAGGGTACGGCTTAGGGTACGGCTTAGGGTACGGGTTCGGGGAGGGCTTCGGGTACGGCGTAGGGTATGGGTTAGGGTTAGGGTTAGGGTTAGTGTTAGGGTTAGGGCTCGGTTTAGGCTATTGGTTAGATTTAGGGTACGTGTTAGGGTTAGGGTAGGGGTTAGGGTTAGGGTACGCGTTAGTGTTAGGGTAGTTATTAAAGCTATCCCACTCTCTAGATACCCCTTAGCACATAAGGAATATTATTTGGAGGTCCAGCCATGGAGAAGAGTTTAGACACTAGGATAAGATAAGGAACACACCCATTATAAAGAAATCACATTAGGATTCTCTTTTTAAGCTGTTCCTTAAAACACTAGTGCTTAGGAAATCTATTGGAGGCAGAAGCATTCAAGGGTAGCCTACGGTTAGGGTTAGGCTTAGGGTTAGGCTTAGGGTACGGCTTAGGGTACGGGTTCGGGGAGGGCTTCTGGTACGGCGTAGGCTATGAGTTAGGGTTAGGGTTAGGGTTAGTGTTAGGGTTAGGGCTCGGTTTAGGGTATTGGTTAGGATTAGGGTACGTGTTAGGGTTAGGGTAGGGGTTAGGGTTAGGGTACGCGTTAGTGTTAGGGTAGTTATTAAACCTAACCCACTCTCTAGATACCCCTTAGCACTTAAAGGAATATTATTTGGCGGTCCAGCCATGGAGAAGAGTTTAGACACTAGGATAAGATAAGGAACACACCCATTATAAAGAAATCACATTAGGATTCTCTTTTTAAGCTGTTCTTTAAAACACTAGTGCTTAGGAAATCTATTGGAGGCAGAAGCAGTCAAGGGTAGCCTAGGGTTAGGGTACGGCTTAGGGTACGGCTTAGGGTACGGCTTAGGGTACGGGTTCGGGGAGGGCTTCGGGTACGGCGTAGGGTATGGGTTAGGGTTAGGGTTAGAGTTAGTGTTAGGGTTAGGGCTCGGTTTAGGGTACGGGTTAGGATTAGGGTACGTGTTAGGGTTAGGGTAGGGGATAGGGTTAGGGTACGCGTTAGGGTTAGGGTAGTTATTAAACCTATCCCACTCTCTAGATACCCCTTAGCATGTAAAGGAATATTATTTGGGGGTCCAGCCATGGAGAAGAGTTTAGACACTAGGATAAGATAAGGAACACACCCATTATAAAGAAATCACATTAGGATTCTCTTTTTAAGCTGTTCCTTAAAACACTAGTGCTTAGGAAATCTATTGGAGGCAGAAGCAGTCAAGGGTAGCCTAGGGTTAGGGTTAGGCTTAGGGTTAGGCTTAGGGTACGGCTTAGGGTACGGGTTCGGTGAGGGCTTCGGGTACGGCGTAGGGTATGGGTTAGGGTTAGGGTTAGGGTTAGTGTTAGGGTTAGGGCTCGTTTTAGGGTACGGGTTAGGATTAGGGTACGTGTTAGGGTTAGGGTAGGGGATAGGGTTAGGGTACGCGTTAGGGTTAGGGTAGTTATTAAACCTATCCCACTCTCTAGATACCCCTTAGCACGTAAAGGAATATTATTTGGGGGTCCAGCCATGGAGAAGAGTTTAGACACTAGGAAAAGATAAGGAACACACCCATTATAAAGAAATCACATTAGGATTCTCTTTTTAAGCTGTTCCTTAAAACACTAGTGCTTAGGAAATCTATTGGAGGAAGAAGCAGTCAAGGGTAGCCTAGGGTTAGGGTTAGGCTTAGGGTACGGCCTAGGGTACGGCTTAGGGTACGGGTTCGGGGAGGGCTTTGGGTACGGCGTAGGGTATGGGTTAGGGTTAGGGTTAGGGTTAGTGTTAGGGTTAGGGCTCGGTTTAGGGTACGGGTTAGGATTAGGGTACATGTTAGCGTTAGGGTAGGGGTTAGGGTTAGGGTACGCGTTAGGGTTAGGGTAGTTATTAAAGCTATCCCACTCTCTAGATACCCCTTACCACATAAAGGAATATTATTTGGAGGTACAGCCATGGAGAAGAGTTTAGACACTAGGACAAGATAAGGAACACACCCATTACAAAGAAATCACATTAGGATTCTCTTTTTAAGCTGTTCCTTAAAACACTAGTGCTTAGGAAATCTATTGGAGGCAGAAGCAGTCAAGGGTAGCCTAGCGTTAGGGTTAGGCTTAGGGTACGGCTTAGGGTACGGCTTAGGGTACGGGTTCGGTGAGGGCTTCGGGTACGGCGTAGGGTATGGGTTAGGGTTAGGGTTAGGGTTAGTATTAGGTTTAGGGCTCAGTATAGGGTATTGGTTAGGATTAGGGTACGTGTTAGGGTTAGGGTAGGGGTTAGGGTTAGGGTACGCGTTAGTGTTAGGGTAGTTATTAAACCTAACCCACTCTCTAGATACCCCTTAGCACGTAAAGGAATATTATTTGGAGGTACAGCCATGGAGAAGAGTTTAGACACTAGGATAAGATAAGGAACACACCCATTATAAAGAAATCACATTAGGATTCTCTTTTTAAGCTGTTCCTTAAAACACTAGTGCTTAGGAAATCTATTGGAGGCAGAAGCAGTCAAGGGTAGCCTAGGGTTAGGGTTAGGCTTAGGGTACGGCTTAGGGTACGGCTTAGGGTACGGGTTCGGGGATGGCTTCGGGTACGGCGTAGGGTATGGGTTAGGGTTAGGGTTAGGGTTAGGGTTAGTGTTAGGGTTAGGGCTCGGTTTAGGGTATTGGTTAGGATTAGGGTACGTGTTATGGTTAGGGTAGGGGTTAGGGTTAGGGTACGCGTTAGTGTTAGTGTAGTTATTAAAGCTATCCCACTCTCTAGATACCCCTTAGCACATAAAGGAATATTATTTGGAGGTCCAGCCATGGAGAAGAGTTTAGACACTAGGATAAGATAAGGAACACACCCATTATAAAGAAATCACATTAGGATTCTCTTTTTAAGCTGTTCCTTAAAACACTAGTGCTTAGGAAATCTATTGGAGGCAGAAGCAGTCAAGGGTAGCCTAGGGTTAGGGTTAGGCTTAGGGTTAGGCTTAGGGTACGGCTTAGGGTACGGGTTCGGTGAGGGCTTCGGGTACGGCGTAGGGTATGGGTTAGGGTTAGGGTTAGGGCTCGTTTTAGGGTACGGGTTAGGATTAGGGTACGAGTTAGGGTTAGGGTAGGGGATAGGGTTAGGGTACGCGTTAGGGTTAGGGTAGTTATTAAACCTATCCCACTCTCTAGATACCCCTTAGCACGTAAAGGAATATTATTTGGGGGTCCAGCCATGGAGAAGAGTTTAGACACTAGGATAAGATAAGGAACACACCCATTATAAAGAAATCACATTAGGATTCTCTTTTTAAGCTGTTCCTTAAAACACTAGTGCTTAGGAAATCTATTGGAGGAAGAAGCAGTCAAGGGTAGCCTAGGGTTAGGGTTAGGCTTAGGGTACGGCTTAGGGTACGGTTTAGGGTACGGGTTCGGGGAGGGCTTTGGGTACGGCGTAGGGTATGGGTTAGGGTTAGGGTTAGGGTTAGTGTTAGGTTTAGGGCTCGGTTTAGGGTACGGGTTAGGATTAGGGTACATGTTAGGGTTAGGGTAGGGGTTAGGGTTAGGGTACGCGTTAGGGTTAGGTTAGTTATTAAACCTATCCCACTCTCTAGATACACCTTAGCACGTAAAGGAATATTATTTGGGGGTCCAGCCATGGAGAAGAGTTTAGACACTAGGATAAGATAAGGAACACACCCATTATAAAGAAATCACAATAGGATTCTCTTTTTAAGCTGTTCCTTAAAACACTACTGCTTAGGAAATCTATTGGAGGCAGAAGCAGTCAAGGGTAGCCTAGGGTTAGGGTTAGGCTTAGGGTACGGCTTAGGGTACGGGTTCGGGGAGGGCTTCGGGTACGGCGTAGGATATGGGTTAGGGTTAGGGTTAGGGTTAGTGTTAGCGTTAGGGCTCGGTTTAGGGTATTGGTTAGGATTAGGGTACGTGTTATGTTTAGGGTAGGGGTTAGGGTTAGGGTACGCGTTAGTGTTAGGGTAGTTATTAAAGCTATCCCACTCTCTAGATACCCCTTAGCACATAAAGGAATATTATTTGGAGGTCCAGCCATGGAGAAGAGTTTAGACACTAGGATAAGATAAGGAACACACCCATTATAAAGAAATCACATTAGGATTCTCTTTTTAAGCTGTTCCTTAAAACACTAGTGCTTAGGAAATCTATTGGAGGCAGAAGCAGTCAAGGGTAGCCTAGGGTTAGGGTTAGGCTTAGGGTACGGCTTAGGGTACGGGTTCGGTGAGGGCTTCGGGTACGGCGTAGGGTATGGGTTAGGGTTAGGGTTAGGGTTAGTGTTAGGGTTAGGGCTCGGTTTAAGGTACGGGTTAGGATTAGGGTACATGTTAGGGTTAGGGTAGGGGTTAGGGTTAGGGTACGCGTTAGGGTTAGGGTAGTTATTAAACCTATCTCACTCTCTAGATACACCTTAGCACGACAAGGAATATTATTTGGGGGTCCAGCCATGGAGAAGAGTTTAGACACTAGGATAAGATAAGGAACACACCCATTATAAAGAAATCACAATAGGATTCTCTTTTTAAGATGTTCCTTAAAACACTAGTGCTTAGGAAATCTATTGGAGGCAGAAGCAGTCAAGGGTAACCTAGGGTTAGAGTTAGGCTTAGGGTACGGCTTAGGGTACGGGTTCGGGGAGGGATTAGGGTATGGCGTAGGGTATGGGTTAGGGTTAGGGTTAGGGTTAGTGTTAGGTTTAGGGCTCGGTTTAGGGTATTGGTTAGGATTAGGGTACGTGTTAGGGTTAGGGTAGGGGTTAGGGTTAGGGTACGCGTTAGTGTTAGGGTAGTTATTAAAGCTATCCCACTCTCTACATACCCCTTAGCACATAAGGAATATTATTTGGAGGTCCAGCCATGGAGAAGAGTTTAGACACTAGGATAAGATAAGGAACACACCCATTATAAAGAAATCACATTAGGATTCTCTTTTTAAGCTGTTCCTTAAAACACTAGTGCTTAGGAAATCTATTGGAGGCAGAAGCAGTCAAGGGTAGCCTAGGGTTAGGGTTAGGCTTAGGGTACGGCTTAGGGTACGGCTTAGGGTACGGGTTCGGGGAGGGCTTCGGGTACGGCGTAGGGTATGGGTTAGGGTTAGGGTTAGTGTTAGGGTTAGGGCTCGGTTTAGGGTATTGGTTAGGATTAGGGTACGTGTTATGGTTAGGGTAGGGGTTAGGGTTAGGGTACGCGTTAGTGTTAGGGTAGTTATTAAAGCTATCCCCCTCTCTAGATACCCCTTAGCACATAAAGAAATATTATTTGGAGGTCCAGCCATGGAGAAGAGTTTAGACACTAGGATAAGATAAGGAACACACCCATTATAAAGAAATCACATTAGGATTCTCTTTTTAAGCTGTTCCTTAAAACACTAGTGCTTAGGAAATCTATTGGAGGCAGAAGCAGTCAAGGGTAGCCTAGGGTTAGGGTTAGGCTTAGGGTACGGCTTAGGGTACGGCTTAGGGTACGGGTTCGGGGAGGGCTTCGGGTACGGCGTAGGGTATGGCTTAGGGTTAGGGTTAGGGTTAGTGTTAGGGTTAGGGCTCGGTTTAGGGTATTGGTTAGGATTAGGGTACGTGTTAGGGTTACGGTAGGGGTTAGGGTTAGGTTACGCGTTAGTGTTAGGGTAGTTATTAAACCTAACCCACTCTCTAGATACCCCTTAGCACGTAAAGGAATATTATTTGAGGGTCCAGACATGGAGAAGAGTTTAGACACTAGGATAAGATAAGGAACACACCCATTATAAAGAAATCACATTAGGATTCTCTTTTTAAGCTGTTCCTTAAAACACTAGTGCTTAGGAAATCTATTGGAGGCAGAAGCAGTCAAGAGTAGCCTACGGTTAGGGTTAGGCTTGGGGTTAGGCTTAGGGTACGGCTTAGGGTACGGGTTCGGGGAGGGCTTCGGGTACGGCATAGGGTATGGGTTAGGGTTAGGGTTAGTGTTAGGGTTAGGGCTCAGATTAGGGTACGTGTTAGGATTAGGGTACATGTTAGGGTTAGGGTAGGGGTTAGGGTTAGGGTACGCGTTAGGGTTAGGTTAGTTATTAAACCTATCCCACTCTCTAGATACACCTTAGCACGTAAAGGAATATTATTTGGGGGTCCAGCCATGGAGAAGAGTTTAGACACTAGGATAAGATAAGGAACACACCCATTATAAAGAAATCACAATAGGATTCTCTTTTTAAGCTGTTCCTTAAAACACTACTGCTTAGGAAATCTATTGGAGGCAGAAGCAGTCAAGGGTAGCCTAGGGTTAGGGTTAGGCTTAGGGTACGGCTTAGGGTACGGGTTCGGGGAGGGCTTCGGGTACGGCGTAGGATATGGGTTAGGGTTAGGGTTAGTGTTAGCGTTAGGGCTCGGTTTAGGGTATTGGTTAGGATTAGGGTACGTGTTATGTTTAGGGTAGGGGTTAGGGTTAGGGTACGCGTTAGTGTTAGGGTAGTTATTAAAGCTATCCCACTCTCTAGATACCCCTTAGCACATAAAGGAATATTATTTGGAGGTCCAGCCATGGAGAAGAGTTTAGACACTAGGATAAGATAAGGAACACACCCATTATAAAGAAATCACATTAGGATTCTCTTTTTAAGCTGTTCCTTAAAACACTAGTGCTTAGGAAATCTATTGGAGGCAGAAGCAGTCAAGGGTAGCCTAGGGTTAGGGTTAGGCTTAGGGTACGGCTTAGGGTACGGGTTCGGTGAGGGCTTCGGGTACGGCGTAGGGTATGGGTTAGGGTTAGGGTTAGGGTTAGTGTTAGGGTTAGGGCTCGGTTTAAGGTACGGGTTAGGATTAGGGTACATGTTAGGGTTAGGGTAGGGGTTAGGGTTAGGGTACGCGTTAGGGTTAGGGTAGTTATTAAACCTATCCCACTCTCTAGATACACCTTAGCAAGTAAAGGAATATTATTTGGGGGTCCACCCATGGAGAAGAGTTTAGACACTAGGATAAGATAAGGAACACACCCATTATAAAGAAATCACAATAGGATTCTCTTTTTAAGCTGTTCCTTAAAACACTAGTGCTTAGGAAGTCTATTGGAGGCAGAAGCAGTCAAGGGTAGCCTAGGGTTAGGGTTAGGCTTAGAGTACGGCTTAGGGTACGGCTTAGGGTACGGGTTCAGGGAGGGCTTCTGGTACGGCGTAGGGTATGGGTTAGGGTTAGGGTTAGGGTTAGTGTTAGGTTTAGGGCTCGGTATAGGGTATTGGTTAGGATTAGGGTACGTGTTAGGGTTAGGGTAGGGGTTAGGGTTAGGGTACGCGTTAGTGTTAGGGTAGTTATTAAACCTAACCCACTCTCTAGATACCCCTTAGCACGTAAAGGAATATTATTTGGAGGTACAGCCATGGAGAAGAGTTTAGACACTAGGATAAGATAAGGAACACACCCATTATAAACAAATCACATTAGGATTCTCTTTTTAAGCTGTTCCTTAAAACACTAGTGCTTAGGAAATCTATTGGAGGCAGAAGCAGTCAAGGGTAGCCTAGGGTTAGGGTTAGGCTTAGGGTACGGCTTAGGGTACGGCTTAGGGTACGGGTTCGGGGATGGCTTCGGGTACGGCGTAGGGTATGGGTTAGGGTTAGGGTTAGGGTTAGGGTTAGTGTTAGGGTTAGGGCTCGGTTTAGGGTATTGGTTAGGATTAGGGTACGTGTTATGTTTAGGGTAGGGGTTAGGGTTAGGGTACGCGTTAGTGTTAGGGTAGTTATTAAAGCTATCCCACTCTCTAGATACCCCTTAGCACATAAAGGAATATTATTTGGAGGTCCAGCCATGGAGAAGAGTTTAGACACTAGGATAAGATAAGGAACACACCCATTATAAAGAAATCACATTAGGATTCTCTTTTTAAGCTGTTCCTTAAAACACTAGTGCTTAGGAAATCTATTGGAGGCAGAAGCAGTCAAGGGTAGCCTAGGGTTAGGGTTAGGCTTAGGGTTAGGCTTAGGGTACGGCTTAGGGTACGGTTTAGGGTACGGGTTCGGGGAGGGCTTTGGGTACGGCGTAGGGTATGGGTTAGGGTTAGGGTTAGGGTTAGTGTTAGGGTTAGGGCTCGGTTTAGGGTACGGGTTAGGATTAGGGTACATGTTAGGGTTAGGGTAGGGGTTAGGGTTAGGGTACGCGTTAGGGTTAGGTTAGTTATTAAACCTATCCCACTCTCTAGATACACCTTAGCACGTAAAGGAATATTATTTGGGGGTCCAGCCATGGAGAAGAGTTTAGACACTAGGATAAGATAAGGAACACACCCATTATAAAGAAATCACAATAGGATTCTCTTTTTAAGCTGTTCCTTAAAACACTACTGCTTAGGAAATCTATTGGAGGCAGAAGCAGTCAAGGGTAGCCTAGGGTTAGGGTTAGGCTTAGGGTACGGCTTAGGGTACGGGTTCGGGGATGGCTTCGGGTACGGCGTAGGGTATGGGTTAGGGTTAGGGTTAGGGTTAGTGTTAGCGTTAGGGCTCGGTTTAGGGTATTGGTTAGGATTAGGGTACGTGTTATGTTTAGGGTAGGGGTTAGGGTTAGGGTACGCGTTAGTGTTAGGGTAGTTATTAAAGCTATCCCACTCTCTAGATACCCCTTAGCACATAAAGGAATATTATTTGGAGGTCCAGCCATGGAGAAGAGTTTAGACACTAGGATAAGATAAGGAACACACCCATTATAAAGAAATCACATTAGGATTCTCTTTTTAAGCTGTTCCTTAAAACACTAGTGCTTAGGAAATCTATTGGAGGCAGAAGCAGTCAAGGGTAGCCTACGGTTAGGGTTAGGCTTAGGGTACGGCTTAGGGTACGGGTTCGGTGAGGGCTTCGGGTACGGCGTAGGGTATGGGTTAGGGTTAGGGTTAGGGTTAGTGTTAGGGTTAGGGCTCGGTTTAAGGTACGGGTTAGGATTAGGGTACATGTTAGGGTTAGGGTAGGGGTTAGGGTTAGGGTACGCGTTAGGGTTAGGGTAGTTATTAAACCTATCCCACTCTCTAGATACACCTTAGCACGTAAAGGAATATTATTTGGGGGTCCACCCATGGAGAAGAGTTTAGACACTAGGATAAGATAAGGAACACACCCATTATAAAGAAATCACAATAGGATTCTCTTTTTAAGCTGTTCCTTAAAACACTAGTGCTTAGGAAGTCTATTGGAGGCAGAAGCAGTGAAGGGTAGCCTAGGGTTAGGGTTAGGCTTAGGGTACGGCTTAGGGTACGGCTTAGGGTACGGGTTCGGGGAGGGCTTCGGGTACAGCGTAGGGTATGGGTTAGGGTTAGGGTTAGGGTTAGTGTTAGGGTTAGGGCTCGGTTTAGGGTATTGGTTAGGATTAGGGTACGTGTTATGGTTAGGGTAGGGGTTAGGGTTAGGGTACGCGTTAGTGTTAGGGTAGTTATTAAAGCTATCCCACTCTCTAGATACCCCTTAGCACATAAAGGAATATTATTTGGAGGTCCAGCCATGGAGAAGAGTTTAGACACTAGGATAAGATAAGGAACACACCCATTATAAAGAAATCACATTAGGATTCTCTTTTTAAGCTGTTCCTTAAAACACTAGTGCTTAGGAAATCTATTGGAGGCAGAAGCAGTCAAGGGTAGCCTAGGGTTAGGGTTAGGCTTAGGGTACGGCTTAGGGTACGGCTTAGGGTACGGGTTCGGGGAGGGCTTCGTGTATGGCGTAGGGTATGGGTTAGGGTTAGGGTTAGGGTTAGTGTTAGGGTTAGGGCTCGGTTTAAGGTACGGGTTAGGATTACGGTACGTGTTAGGGTTAGGGTAGGGGATAGGGTTAGGGTACGCGTTAGGGTTAGGGTAGTTATTAAACCTATCCCACTCTCTAGATACCCCTTAGCACGTAAAGGAATATTATTTGGGGGTCCAGCCATAGAGAAGAGTTTAGACACTAGGATAAGATAAGGAACACACCCATTATAAAGAAATCACATTAGGATTCTCTTTTTAAGCTGTTCCTTAAAACACTAGTGCTTAGGAAATCTATTGGAGGCAGAAGCAGTCAAGGGTAGCCTAGGGTTAGGGTTAGGCTTAGGGTACGGCTTAGGGTACGGCTTAGGGTACGGGTTCGGGGAGGGCTTCGGGTACGGCGTAGGGTATGGGTTAGGGTTAGGGTTAGGGTTAGTGTTAGGGTTAGGGCTCGGTTTAGGGTATTGGTTAGGATTAGGGTACGTGTTATGGTTAGGGTAGGGGTTAGGGTTAGGGTACGCGTTAGTGTTAGGGTAGTTATTAAAGCTATCCCACTCTCTAGATACCCCTTAGCACATAAAGGAATATTATTTGGAGGTCCAGCCATGGAGAAGAGTTTAGACACTAGGATAAGATAAGGAACACACCCATTATAAAGAAATCACATTAGGATTCTCTTTTTAAGCTGTTCCTTAAAACACTAGTGCTTAGGAAATCTATTGGAGGCAGAAGCAGTCAAGGGTAGCCTAGGGTTAGGGTTAGGCTTAGGGTACGGCTTAGGGTACGGGTTCGGGGAGGGCTTCGGGTACGGCGTAGGGTATGGGTTAGGGTTAGGGTTAGGGTTAGTTTTAGGGTTAGGGCTCGGTTTAGGGTATGTGTTAGGATTAGGGTACGTGTTAGGGTTAGGGTAGGGGATAGGGTTAGGGTACGCAGTAGGGTTAGGGTAGTTATTAAACCTATCCCACTCTCTAGATACCCCTTAGCACGTAAAGGAATATTATTTGGGGGTCCAGCCATGGAGAAGAGTTTAGACACTAGGATAAGATAAGGAACACACCCATTATAAAGAAATCACATTAGGATTCTCTTTTTAAACTGTTCCTTAAAACACTAGTGCTTAGGAAATCTATTGGAGGAAGAAGCAGTCAAGGGTAGCCTAGGGTTAGGGTTAGGCTTAGGGTACGGCTTAGGGTACGGTTTAGGGTACGGGTTCTGGGAGGGCTTTGGGTACGGCGTAGGGTATGGGTTAGGGTTAGGGTTAGGGTTAGTGTTAGGGTTAGGGCTCGGTTTAGGGTACGGGTTAGGATTAGGGTACATGTTAGGGTTAGGGTAGGGGTTACGGTTAGGGTACGCGTTAGGGTTAGGTTAGTTATTAAACCTATCCCACTCTCTAGATACACCTTAGCACGTAAAGGAATATTATTTGGGGGTCCAGCCATGGAGAAGAGTTTAGACACTAGGATAAGATAAGGAACACACCCATTATAAAGAAATCACAATAGGATTCTCTTTTTAAGCTGTTCCTTAAAACACTACTGCTTAGGAAATCTATTGGAGGCAGAAGCAGTCAAGGGTAGCCTAGGGTTAGGGTTAGGCTTAGGGTACGGCTTAGGGTACGGGTTCGGGGAGGGCTTCGGTTACGGCGTAGGGTATGGGTTAGGGTTAGGGTTAGGGTTAGTGTTAGCGTTAGGGCTCTGTTTAGGGTATTGGTTAGGATTAGGGTACGTGTTATGTTTAGGGTAGGGGTTAGGGTTAGGGTACGCGTTAGTGTTAGGGTAGTTATTAAAGCTATCCCACTCTCTAGATACCCCTTAGCACATAAAGGAATATTATTTGGAGGTCCAGCCATGGAGAAGAGTTTAGACACTAGGATAAGATAAGGAACACACCCATTATACAGAAATCACATTAGGATTCTCTTTTTAAGCTGTTCCTTAAAACACTAGTGCTTAGGAAATCTATTGGAGGCAGAAGCAGTCAAGGGTAGCCTAGGGTTAGGGTTAGGCTTAGGGTACGGCTTAGGGTACGGGTTCGGGGAGGGCTTCGGGTACGGCGTAGGGTATGGGTTAGGGTTAGGGTTAGGGTTAGTGTTAGGGTTAGGGCTCGGTTTAGGGTATTGGTTAGGATTAGGGTACGTGTTATGGTTAGGGTAGGGGTTAGGGTTAGGGTACGCGTTAGTGTTAGGGTAGTTATTAAAGCTATCCCACTCTCTAGATACCCCTTAGCACATAAAGGAATATTATTTGGAGGTCCAGCCATGGAGAAGAGTTTAGACACTAGGATAAGATAAGGAACACACCCATTATAAAGAAATCACATTAGGATTCTCTTTTTAAGCTGTTCCTTAAAACACTAGTGCTTAGGAAATCTATTGGAGGCAGAAGCAGTCAAGGGTAGCCTAGGGTTAGGGTTAGGCTTAGGGTACGGCTTAGGGTACGGCTTAGGGTACGGGTTCGGGGAGGGCTTCGGGTATGGCGTAGGGTATGGGTTAGGGTTAGGGTTAGGGTTAGTGTTAGGGTTAGGGCTCGGTTTAGGGTACGGGTTAGGATTAGGGTACGTGTTAGGGTTAGGGTAGGGGATAGGGTTAGGGTACGCGTTAGGGTTAGGGTAGTTATTAAACCTATCCCACTCTCTAGATACCCCTTAGCACGTAAAGGAATATTATTTGGGGGTCCAGCCATGGAGAAGAGTTTAGACACTAGGATAAGATAAGGAACACACCCATTATAAAGAAATCACATTAGGATTCTCTTTTTAAGCTGTTCCTTAAAACACTAGTGCTTAGGAAATCTATTGGAGGAAGAAGCAGTCAAGGGTAGCCAAGGGTTAGGGTTAGGCTTATGGTACGGCTTAGGGTACGGTTTAGGGTACGGGTTCTGGGAGGGCTTTGGGTACGGCGTAGGGTATGGGTTAGGGTTAGGGTTAGGGTTAGTGTTAGGGTTAGGGCTCGGTTTAGGGTACGGGTTAGGATTAGGGTACATGTTAGGGTTAGGGTAGGGGTTAGGGTTAGGGTACGCGTTAGGGTTAGGTTAGTTATTAAACCTATCCCACTCTCTAGATACACCTTAGCACGTAAAGGAATATTATTTGGGGGTCCAGCCATGGAGAAGAGTTTAGACACTAGGATAAGATAAGGAACACACTCATTATAAAGAAATCACAATAGGATTCTCTTTTTAAGCTGTTCCTTAAAACACTACTGCTTAGGAAATCTATTGGAGGCAGAAGCAGTCAAGGGTAGCCTAGGGTTAGGGTTAGGCTTAGGGTACGGCTTAGGGTACGGGTTCGGGGAGGGCTTCGGGTACTGCGTAGGGTATGGGTTAGGGTTAGGGTTAGGGTTAGTGTTAGCGTTAGGGCTCGGTTTAGGGTATTGGTTAGGATTAGGGTACGTGTTATGTTTAGGGTAGGGGTTAGGGTTAGGGTACGCGTTAGTGTTAGGGTAGTTATTAAAGCTATCCCACTCTCTAGATACCCCTTAGCACATAAAGGAATATTATTTGGAGGTCCAGCCATGGAGAAGAGTTTAGACACTAGGATAAGATAAGGAACACACCCATTATAAAGAAATCACATTAGGATTCTCTTTTTAAGCTGTTCCTTAAAACACTAGTGCTTAGGAAATCTATTGGAGGCAGAAGCAGTCAAGGGTAGCCTAGGGTTAGGGTTAGGCTTAGGGTACGGCTTAGGGTACGGGTTCGGGGAGGGCTTCGGGTACGGCGTAGGGTATGGGTTAGGGTTAGGGTTAGGGTTAGTGTTAGGGTTAGGGCTCGGTTTAGGGTATTGGTTAGGATTAGGGTACGTGTTATGGTTAGGGTAGGGGTTAGGGTTAGGGTACGCGTTAGTGTTAGGGTAGTTATTAAAGCTATCCCACTCTCTAGATACCCCTTAGCACATAAAGGAATATTATTTGGAGGTCCAGCCATGGAGAAGAGTTTAGACACTAGGATAAGATAAGGAACACACCCATTATAAAGAAATCACATTAGGATTCTCTTTTTAAGCTGTTCCTTAAAACACTAGTGCTTAGGAAATCTATTGGAGGCAGAAGCAGTCAAGGGTAGCCTAGGGTTAGGGTTAGGCTTAGGGTACGGCTTAGGGTACGGGTTCGGGGAGGGCTTCGGGTATGGCGTAGGGTATGGGTTAGGGTTAGGGTTAGGGTTAGTGTTAGGGTTAGGGCTCGGTTTAGGGTACGGGTTAGGATTAGGGTACGTGTTAGGGTTAGGGTAGGGGATAGGGTTAGGGTACGCGTTAGGGTTAGGGTAGTTATTAAACCTATCCCACTCTCTAGATACCCCTTAGCACGTAAAGGAATATTATTTGGGGGTCCAGCCATGGAGAAGAGTTTAGACACTAGGATAAGATAAGGAACACACCCATTATAAAGAAATCACATTAGGATTCTCTTTTTAAGCTGTTCCTTAAAACACTAGTGCTTAGGAAATCTATTGGAGGCAGAAGCAGTCAAGGGTAGCCTAGGGTTAGGGTTAGGCTTAGGGTACGGCTTAGGGTACGGCTTAGGGTACGGGTTCGGGGAGGGCTTCGGGTACGGCGTAGGGTATGGGTTAGGGTTAGGGTTAGGGTTAGTGTTAGGGTTAGGGCTCGGTTTAGGGTATTGGTTAGGATTAGGGTACGTGTTATGGTTAGGGTAGGGGTTAGGGTTAGGGTACGCGTTAGTGTTAGTGTAGTTATTAAAGCTATCCCACTCTCTAGATACCCCTTAGCACATAAAGGAATATTATTTGGAGGTCCAGCCATGGAGAAGAGTTTAGACACTAGGATAAGATAAGGAACACACCCATTATAAAGAAATCACATTAGGATTCTCTTTTTAAGCTGTTCCTTAAAACACTAGTGCTTAGGAAATCTATTGGAGGCAGAAGCAGTCAAGGGTAGCCTAGGGTTAGGGTTAGGCTTAGGGTTAGGCTTAGGGTACGGCTTAGGGTACGGGTTCGGTGAGGGCTTCGGGTACGGCCTAGGGTATGGGTTAGGGTTAGGGTTAGGGCTCGTTTTAGGGTACGGGTTAGGATTAGGGTACGAGTTAGGGTTAGGGTAGGGGATAGGGTTAGGGTACGCGTTAGGGTTAGGGTAGTTATTAAACCTATCCCACTCTCTAGATACCCCTTAGCACGTAAAGGAATATTATTTGGGGGTCCAGCCATGGAGAAGAGTTTAGACACTAGGATAAGATAAGGAACACACCCATTATAAAGAAATCACATTAGGATTCTCTTTTTAAGCTGTTCCTTAAAACACTAGTGCTTAGGAAATCTATTGGAGGAAGAAGCAGTCAAGGGTAGCCTAGGGTTAGGGTTAGGCTTAGGGTACGGCTTAGGGTACGGTTTAGGGTACGGGTTCTGGGAGGGCTTTGGGTACGGCGTAGGGTATGTGTTAGGGTTAGGGTTAGGGTTAGTGTTAGGGTTAGGGCTCGGTTTAGGGTACGGGTTAGGATTAGGGTACATGTTAGGGTTAGGGTAGGGGTTAGGGTTAGGGTACGCGTTAGGGTTAGGTTAGTTATTAAACCTATCCCACTCTCTAGATACACCTTAGCACGTAAAGGAATATTATTTGGGGGTCCAGCCATGGAGAAGAGTTTAGACACTAGGATAAGATAAGGAACACACCCATTATAAAGAAATCACAATAGGATTCTCTTTTTAAGCTGTTCCTTAAAACACTACTGCTTAGGAAATCTATTGGAGGCAGAAGCAGTCAAGGGTAGCCTAGGGTTAGGGTTAGGCTTAGGGTACGGCTTAGGGTACGGGTTCGGGGAGGGCTTCGGGTACGGCGTAGGGTATGGGTTAGGGTTAGGGTTAGGGTTAGTGTTAGGGTTAGGGCTCGGTTTAGGGTATTGGTTAGGATTAGGGTACGTGTTATGGTTAGGGTAGGGGTTAGGGTTAGGGTACGCGTTAGTGTTAGGGTAGTTATTAAAGCTATCCCACTCTCTAGATACCCCTTAGCACATAAAGGAATATTATTTGGAGGTCCAGCCATGGAGAAGAGTTTAGACACTAGGATAAGATAAGGAACGCACCCATTATAAAGAAATCACATTAGGATTCTCTTTTTAAGCTGTTCCTTAAAACACTAGTGCTTAGGAAATCTATTGGAGGCAGAAGCAGTCAAGGGTAGCCTAGGGTTAGGGTTAGGCTTAGGGTACGGCTTAGGGTACGGCTTAGGGTACGGGTTCGGGGAGGGCTTCGGGTATGGCGTAGGGTATGGGTTAGGGTTAGGGTTAGGGTTAGTGTTAGGGTTAGGGCTCGGTTTAGGGTACGGGTTAGGATTAGGGTACGTGTTAGGGTTAGGGTAGGGGATAGGGTTAGGGTACGCGTTAGGGTTAGGGTAGTTATTAAACCTATCCCACTCTCTAGATACCCCTTAGCACGTAAAGGAATATTATTTGGGGGTCCAGCCATGGAGAAGAGTTTAGACACTAGGATAAGATAAGGAACACACCCATTATAAAGAAATCACATTAGGATTCTCTTTTTAAGCTGTTCCTTAAAACACTAGTGCTTAGGAAATCTATTGGAGGAAGAAGCAGTCAAGGGTAGCCTAGGGTTAGGGTTAGGCTTAGGGTACGGCTTAGGGTACGGTTTAGGGTACGGGTTCTGGAAGGGCTTTGGGTACGGCGTAGGGTATGGGTTAGGGTTAGGGTTAGGGTTAGTGTTAGGGTTAGGGCTCGGTTTAGGGTACGGGTTAGGATTAGGGTACATGTTAGGGTTAGGGTAGGGGTTAGGGTTAGGGTACGCGTTAGGGTTAGGTTAGTTATTAAACCTATCCCACTCTCTAGATACACCTTAGCACGTAAAGGAATATTATTTGGGGGTCCAGCCATGGAGAAGAGTTTAGACACTAGGATAAGATAAGGAACACACCCATTATAAAGAAATCACAATAGGATTCTCTTTTTAAGCTGTTCCTTAAAACACTACTGCTTAGGAAATCTATTGGAGGCAGAAGCAGTCAAGGGTAGCCTAGGGTTAGGGTTAGGCTTAGGGTACGGCTTAGGGTACGGGTTCGGGGAGGGCTTCGGGTACTGCGTAGGGTATGGGTTAGGGTTAGGGTTAGGGTTAGTGTTAGCGTTAGGGCTCTGTTTAGGGTATTGGTTAGGATTAGGGTACGTGTTATGTTTAGGGTAGGGGTTAGGGTTAGGGTACGCGTTAGTGTTAAGGTAGTTATTAAAGCTATCCCACTCTCTAGATACCCCTTAGCACATAAAGGAATATTATTTGGAGGTCCAGCCATGGAGAAGAGTTTAGACACTAGGATAAGATAAGGAACACACCCATTATAAAGAAATCACATTAGGATTCTCTTTTTAAGCTGTTCCTTAAAACACTAGTGCTTAGGAAATCTATTGGAGGCAGAAGCAGTCAAGGGTAGCCTAGGGTTAGGGTTAGGCTTAGAGTACGGCTTAGGGTACGGGTTCGGGGAGGGCTTCAGGTACGGCGTAGGGTATGGGTTAGGGTTAGGGTTAGGGTTAGTGTTAGGGTTAGGGCTCGGTTTAGGGTATTGGTTAGGATTAGGGTACGTGTTATGGTTAGGGTAGGGGTTAGGGTTAGGGTACGCGTTAGTGTTAGGGTAGTTATTAAAGCTATCCCACTCTCTAGATACCCCTTAGCACATAAAGGAATATTATTTGGAGGTCCAGCCATGGAGAAGAGTTTAGACACTAGGATAAGATAAGGAACGCACCCATTATAAAGAAATCACATTAGGATTCTCTTTTTAAGCTGTTCCTTAAAACACTAGTGCTTAGGAAATCTATTGGAGGCAGAAGCAGTCAAGGGTAGCCTAGGGTTAGGGTTAGGCTTAGGGTACGGCTTAGGGTACGGCTTAGGGTACGGGTTCGGGGAGGGCTTCGGGTATGGCGTAGGGTATGGGTTAGGGTTAGGGTTAGGGTTAGTGTTAGGGTTAGGGCTCGGTTTAGGGTACGGGTTAGGATTAGGGTACGTGTTAGGGTTAGGGTAGGGGATAGGGTTAGGGTACGCGTTAGGGTTAGGGTAGTTATTAAACCTATCCCACTCTCTAGATACCCCTTAGCACGTAAAGGAATATTATTTGGGGGTCCAGCCATGGAGAAGAGTTTAGACACTAGGATAAGATAAGGAACACACCCATTATAAAGAAATCACATTAGGATTCTCTTTTTAAGCTGTTCCTTAAAACACTAGTGCTTAGGAAATCTATTGGAGGCAGAAGCAGTCAAGGGTAGCCTAGGGTTAGGGTTAGGCTTAGGGTACGGCTTAGGGTACGGCTTAAGGTACGGGTTCGGGGAGGGCTTCGGGTACGGCGTAGGGTATGGGTTAGGGTTAGGGTTAGGGTTAGTGTTAGGGTTAGGGCTCGGTTTAGGGTATTGGTTAGGATTAGGGTACGTGTTATGGTTAGGGTAGGGGTTAGGGTTAGGGTACGCGTTAGTGTTAGTGTAGTTATTAAAGCTATCCCACTCTCTAGATACCCCTTAGCACATAAAGGAATATTATTTGGAGGTCCAGCCATGGAGAAGAGTTTAGACACTAGGATAAGATAAGGAACACACCCATTATAAAGAAATCACATTAGGATTCTCTTTTTAAGCTGTTCCTTAAAACACTAGTGCTTAGGAAATCTATTGGAGGCAGAAGCAGTCAAGGGTAGCCTAGGGTTAGGGTTAGGCTTAGGGTTAGGCTTAGGGTACGGCTTAGGGTACGGGTTCGGGGAGGGCTTCTGGTACGGCGTAGGGTATGGGTTAGGGTTAGGGTTAGGGTTAGTGTTAGGGTTAGGGCTCGGTTTAGGGTATTGGTTAGGATTAGGGTACGTGTTAGGGTTAGGGTAGGGGTTAGGGTTAGGGTACGCGTTAGTGTTAGGGTAGTTATTAAACCTAACCCACTCTCTAGATACCCCTTAGCACTTAAAGGAATATTATTTGGCGGTCCAGCCATGGAGAAGAGTTTAGACACTAGGATAAGATAAGGAACACACCCATTATAAAGAAATCACATTAGGATTCTCTTTTTAAGCTGTTCTTTAAAACACTAGTGCTTAGGAAATCTATTGGAGGCAGAAGCAGTCAAGGGTAGCCTAGGGTTAGGGTTAGGCTTAGGGTACGGCTTAGGGTACGGGTTCGGGGAGGGCTTCGGGTACGGCGTAGGGTATGGGTTAGGGTTAGGGTTAGGGTTAGTGTTAGGGTTAGGGCTCGGTTTAGGGTATTGGTTAGGATTAGGGTACGTGTTATGGTTAGGGTAGGGGTTAGGGTTAGGGTACGCGTTAGTGTTAGGGTAGTTATTAAAGCTATCCCACTCTCTAGATACCCCTTAGCACATAAAGGAATATTATTTGGAGGTCCAGCCATGGAGAAGAGTTTAGACACTAGGATAAGATAAGGAACACACCCATTATAAAGAAATCACATTAGGATTCTCTTTTTAAGCTGTTCCTTAAAACACTAGTGCTTAGGAAATCTATTGGAGGCAGAAGCAGTCAAGGGTAGCCTAGGGTTAGGGTTAGGCTTAGGGTACGGCTTAGGGTACGGCTTAGGGTACGGGTTCGGGGAGGGCTTCGGGTATGGCGTAGGGTATGGGTTAGGGTTAGGGTTAGGGTTAGTGTTAGGGTTAGGGCTCGGTTTAGGGTACGGGTTAGGATTAGGGTACGTGTTAGGGTTAGGGTAGGGGATAGGGTTAGGGTACGCGTTAGGGTTAGGGTAGTTATTAAACCTATCCCACTCTCTAGATACCCCTTAGCACGTAAAGGAATATTATTTGGGGGTCCAGCCATGGAGAAGAGTTTAGACACTAGGATAAGATAAGGAACACACCCATTATAAAGAAATCACATTAGGATTCTCTTTTTAAGCTGTTCCTTAAAACACTAGTGCTTAGGAAATCTATTGGAGGAAGAAGCAGTCAAGGGTAGCCAAGGGTTAGGGTTAGGCTTAGGGTACGGCTTAGGGTACGGTTTAGGGTACGGGTTCTGGGAGGGCTTTGGGTACGGCGTAGGGTATGGGTTAGGGTTAGGGTTAGGGTTAGTGTTAGGGTTAGGGCTCGGTTTAGGGTACGGGTTAGGATTAGGGTACATGTTAGGGTTAGGGTAGGGGTTAGGGTTAGGGTACGCGTTAGGGTTAGGTTAGTTATTAAACCTATCCCACTCTCTAGATACACCTTAGCACGTAAAGGAATATTATTTGGGGGTCCAGCCATGGAGAAGAGTTTAGACACTAGGATAAGATAAGGAACACACTCATTATAAAGAAATCACAATAGGATTCTCTTTTTAAGCTGTTCCTTAAAACACTACTGCTTAGGAAATCTATTGGAGGCAGAAGCAGTCAAGGGTAGCCTAGGGTTAGGGTTAGGCTTAGGGTACGGCTTAGGGTACGGGTTCGGGGAGGGCTTCGGGTACTGCGTAGGGTATGGGTTAGGGTTAGGGTTAGGGTTAGTGTTAGCGTTAGGGCTCGGTTTAGGGTATTGGTTAGGATTAGGGTACGTGTTAGGGTTAGGGTAGGGTTTAGGGTTAGGGTACGCGTTAGTGTTAGGGTAGTTATTAAAGCTATCCCACTCTCTAGATACCCCTTAGCACATAAAGGAATATTATTTGGAGGTCCAGCCATGGAGAAGAGTTTAGACACTAGGATAAGATAAGGAACACTCCCATTATAAAGAAATCACATTAGGATTCTCTTTTTAAGCTGTTCCTTAAAACACTAGTGCTTAGAAAATCTATTGGAGGCAGAAGCAGTCAAGGGTAGCCTAGGGTTAGGGTTAGGCTTAGGGTACGGCTTAGGGTACGGGTTCGGGGAGGGCTTCGGGTACGGCGTAGGGTATGGGTTAGGGTTAGGGTTAGGGTTAGTGTTAGGGTTAGGGCTCGGTTTAGGGTATTGGTTAGGATTAGGGTACGTGTTATGGTTAGGGTAGGGGTTAGGGTTAGGGTACGCGTTAGTGTTAGGGTAGTTATTAAAGCTATCCCACTCTCTAGATACCCCTTAGCACATAAAGGAATATTATTTGGAGGTCCAGCCATGGAGAAGAGTTTAGACACTAGGATAAGATAAGGAACACACCCATTATAAAGAAATCACATTAGGATTCTCTTTTTAAGCTGTTCCTTAAAACACTAGTGCTTAGGAAATCTATTGGAGGCAGAAGCAGTCAAGGGTAGCCTAGGGTTAGGGTTAGGCTTAGGGTACGGCTTAGGGTACGGGTTCGGGGAGGGCTTCGGGTATGGCGTAGGGTATGGGTTAGGGTTAGGGTTAGGGTTAGTGTTAGGGTTAGGGCTCGGTTTAGGGTACGGGTTAGGATTAGGGTACGTGTTAGGGTTAGGGTAGGGGATAGGGTTAGGGTACGCGTTAGGGTTAGGGTAGTTATTAAACCTATCCCACTCTCTAGATACCCCTTAGCACGTAAAGGAATATTATTTGGGGGTCCAGCCATGGAGAAGAGTTTAGACACTAGGATAAGATAAGGAACACACCCATTATAAAGAAATCACATTAGGATTCTCTTTTTAAGCTGTTCCTTAAAACACTAGTGCTTAGGAAATCTATTGGAGGCAGAAGCAGTCAAGGGTAGCCTAGGGTTAGGGTTAGGCTTAGGGTACGGCTTAGGGTACGGCTTAGGGTACGGGTTCGGGGAGGGCTTCGGGTACGGCGTAGGGTATGGGTTAGGGTTAGGGTTAGGGTTAGTGTTAGGGTTAGGGCTCGGTTTAGGGTATTGGTTAGGATTAGGGTACGTGTTATGGTTAGGGTAGGGGTTAGGGTTAGGGTACGCGTTAGTGTTAGTGTAGTTATTAAAGCTATCCCACTCTCTAGATACCCCTTAGCACATAAAGGAATATTATTTGGAGGTCCAGCCATGGAGAAGAGTTTAGACACTAGGATAAGATAAGGAACACACCCATTATAAAGAAATCACATTAGGATTCTCTTTTTAAGCTGTTCCTTAAAACACTAGTGCTTAGGAAATCTATTGGAGGCAGAAGCAGTCAAGGGTAGCCTAGGGTTAGGGTTAGGCTTAGGGTTAGGCTTAGGGTACGGCTTAGGGTACGGGTTCGGTGAGGGCTTCGGGTACGGCCTAGGGTATGGGTTAGGGTTAGGGTTAGGGCTCGTTTTAGGGTACGGGTTAGGATTAGGGTACGAGTTAGGGTTAGGGTAGGGGATAGGGTTAGGGTACGCGTTAGGGTTAGGGTAGTTATTAAACCTATCCCACTCTCTAGATACCCCTTAGCACGTAAAGGAATATTATTTGGGGGTCCAGCCATGGAGAAGAGTTTAGACACTAGGATAAGATAAGGAACACACCCATTATAAAGAAATCACATTAGGATTCTCTTTTTAAGCTGTTCCTTAAAACACTAGTGCTTAGGAAATCTATTGGAGGAAGAAGCAGTCAAGGGTAGCCTAGGGTTAGGGTTAGGCTTAGGGTACGGCTTAGGGTACGGTTTAGGGTACGGGTTCTGGGAGGGCTTTGGGTACGGCGTAGGGTATGTGTTAGGGTTAGGGTTAGGGTTAGTGTTAGGGTTAGGGCTCGGTTTAGGGTACGGGTTAGGATTAGGGTACATGTTAGTGTTAGGGTAGGGGTTAGGGTTAGGGTACGCGTTAGGGTTAGGTTAGTTATTAAACCTATCCCACTCTCTAGATACACCTTAGCACGTAAAGGAATATTATTTGGGGGTCCAGCCATGGAGAAGAGTTTAGACACTAGGATAAGATAAGGAACACACCCATTATAAAGAAATCACAATAGGATTCTCTTTTTAAGCTGTTCCTTAAAACACTACTGCTTAGGAAATCTATTGGAGGCAGAAGCAGTCAAGGGTAGCCTAGGGTTAGGGTTAGGCTTAGGGTACGGCTTAGGGTACGGGTTCGGGGAGGGCTTCGGGTACGGCGTAGGGTATGGGTTAGGGTTAGGGTTAGGGTTAGTGTTAGGGTTAGGGCTCGGTTTAGGGTATTGGTTAGGATTAGGGTACGTGTTATGGTTAGGGTAGGGGTTAGGGTTAGGGTACGCGTTAGTGTTAGGGTAGTTATTAAAGCTATCCCACTCTCTAGATACCCCTTAGCACATAAAGGAATATTATTTGGAGGTCCAGCCATGGAGAAGAGTTTAGACACTAGGATAAGATAAGGAACGCACCCATTATAAAGAAATCACATTAGGATTCTCTTTTTAAGCTGTTCCTTAAAACACTAGTGCTTAGGAAATCTATTGGAGGCAGAAGCAGTCAAGGGTAGCCTAGGGTTAGGGTTAGGCTTAGGGTACGGCTTAGGGTACGGCTTAGGGTACGGGTTCGGGGAGGGCTTCGGGTATGGCGTAGGGTATGGGTTAGGGTTAGGGTTAGGGTTAGTGTTAGGGTTAGGGCTCGGTTTAGGGTACGGGTTAGGATTAGGGTACGTGTTAGGGTTAGGGTAGGGGATAGGGTTAGGGTACGCGTTAGGGTTAGGGTAGTTATTAAACCTATCCCACTCTCTAGATACCCCTTAGCACGTAAAGGAATATTATTTGGGGGTCCAGCCATGGAGAAGAGTTTAGACACTAGGATAAGATAAGGAACACACCCATTATAAAGAAATCACATTAGGATTCTCTTTTTAAGCTGTTCCTTAAAACACTAGTGCTTAGGAAATCTATTGGAGGAAGAAGCAGTCAAGGGTAGCCTAGGGTTAGGGTTAGGCTTAGGGTACGGCTTAGGGTACGGTTTAGGGTACGGGTTCTGGAAGGGCTTTGGGTACGGCGTAGGGTATGGGTTAGGGTTAGGGTTAGGGTTAGTGTTAGGGTTAGGGCTCGGTTTAGGGTACGGGTTAGGATTAGGGTACATGTTAGGGTTAGGGTAGGGGTTAGGGTTAGGGTACGCGTTAGGGTTAGGTTAGTTATTAAACCTATCCCACTCTCTAGATACACCTTAGCACGTAAAGGAATATTATTTGGGGGTCCAGCCATGGAGAAGAGTTTAGACACTAGGATAAGATAAGGAACACACCCATTATAAAGAAATCACAATAGGATTCTCTTTTTAAGCTGTTCCTTAAAACACTACTGCTTAGGAAATCTATTGGAGGCAGAAGCAGTCAAGGGTAGCCTAGGGTTAGGGTTAGGCTTAGGGTACGGCTTAGGGTACGGGTTCGGGGAGGGCTTCGGGTACTGCGTAGGGTATGGGTTAGGGTTAGGGTTAGGGTTAGTGTTAGCGTTAGGGCTCGGTTTAGGGTATTGGTTAGGATTAGGGTACGTGTTATGTTTAGGGTAGGGGTTAGGGTTAGGGTACGCGTTAGTGTTAAGGTAGTTATTAAAGCTATCCCACTCTCTAGATACCCCTTAGCACATAAAGGAATATTATTTGGAGGTCCAGCCATGGAGAAGAGTTTAGACACTAGGATAAGATAAGGAACACACCCATTATAAAGAAATCACATTAGGATTCTCTTTTTAAGCTGTTCCTTAAAACACTAGTGCTTAGGAAATCTATTGGAGGCAGAAGCAGTCAAGGGTAGCCTAGGGTTAGGGTTAGGCTTAGAGTACGGCTTAGGGTACGGGTTCGGGGAGGGCTTCGGGTACGGCGTAGGGTATGGGTTAGGGTTAGGGTTAGGGTTAGTGTTAGGGTTAGGGCTCGGTTTAGGGTATTGGTTAGGATTAGGGTACGTGTTATGGTTAGGGTAGGGGTTAGGGTTAGGGTACGCGTTAGTGTTAGGGTAGTTATTAAAGCTATCCCACTCTCTAGATACCCCTTAGCACATAAAGGAATATTATTTGGAGGTCCAGCCATGGAGAAGAGTTTAGACACTAGGATAAGATAAGGAACGCACCCATTATAAAGAAATCACATTAGGATTCTCTTTTTAAGCTGTTCCTTAAAACACTAGTGCTTAGGAAATCTATTGGAGGCAGAAGCAGTCAAGGGTAGCCTAGGGTTAGGGTTAGGCTTAGGGTACGGCTTAGGGTACGGCTTAGGGTACGGGTTCGGGGAGGGCTTCGGGTATGGCGTAGGGTATGGGTTAGGGTTAGGGTTAGGGTTAGTGTTAGGGTTAGGGCTCGGTTTAGGGTACGGGTTAGGATTAGGGTACGTGTTAGGGTTAGGGTAGGGGATAGGGTTAGGGTACGCGTTAGGGTTAGGGTAGTTATTAAACCTATCCCACTCTATAGATACCCCTTAGCACGTAAAGGAATATTATTTGGGGGTCCAGCCATGGAGAAGAGTTTAGACACTAGGATAAGATAAGGAACACACCCATTATAAAGAAATCACATTAGGATTCTCTTTTTAAGCTGTTCCTTAAAACACTAGTGCTTAGGAAATCTATTGGAGGCAGAAGCAGTCAAGGGTAGCCTAGGGTTAGGGTTAGGCTTAGGGTACGGCTTAGGGTACGGCTTAGGGTACGGGTTCGGGGAGGGCTTCGGGTACGGCGTAGGGTATGGGTTAGGGTTAGGGTTAGGGTTAGTGTTAGGGTTAGGGCTCGGTTTAGGGTATTGGTTAGGATTAGGGTACGTGTTATGGTTAGGGTAGGGGTTAGGGTTAGGGTACGCGTTAGTGTTAGTGTAGTTATTAAAGCTATCCCACTCTCTAGATACCCCTTAGCACATAAAGGAATATTATTTGGAGGTCCAGCCATGGAGAAGAGTTTAGACACTAGGATAAGATAAGGAACACACCCATTATAAAGAAATCACATTAGGATTCTCTTTTTAAGCTGTTCCTTAAAACACTAGTGCTTAGGAAATCTATTGGAGGCAGAAGCATTCAAGGGTAGCCTAGGGTTAGGGTTAGGCTTAGGGTTAGGCTTAGGGTACGGCTTAGGGTACGGGTTCGGGGAGGGCTTCTGGTACGGCGTAGGGTATGGGTTAGGGTTAGGGTTAGGGTTAGTGTTAGGGTTAGGGCTCGGTTTAGGGTATTGGTTAGGATTAGGGTACGTGTTAGGGTTAGGGTAGGGGTTAGGGTTAGGGTACGCGTTAGTGTTAGGGTAGTTATTAAACCTAACCCACTCTCTAGATACCCCTTAGCACTTAAAGGAATATTATTTGGCGGTCCAGCCATGGAGAAGAGTTTAGACACTAGGATAAGATAAGGAACACACCCATTATAAAGAAATCACATTAGGATTCTCTTTTTAAGCTGTTCTTTAAAACACTAGTGCTTAGGAAATCTATTGGAGGCAGAAGCAGTCAAGGGTAGCCTAGGGTTAGGGTTAGGCTTAGGGTACGGCTTAGGGTACGGGTTCGGGGAGGGCTTCGGGTACGGCGTAGGGTATGGGTTAGGGTTAGGGTTAGGGTTAGTGTTAGGGTTAGGGCTCGGTTTAGGGTATTGGTTAGGATTAGGGTACGTGTTATGGTTAGGGTAGGGGTTAGGGTTAGGGTACGCGTTAGTGTTAGGGTAGTTATTAAAGCTATCCCACTCTCTAGATACCCCTTAGCACATAAAGGAATATTATTTGGAGGTCCAGCCATGGAGAAGAGTTTAGACACTAGGATAAGATAAGGAACACACCCATTATAAAGAAATCACATTAGGATTCTCTTTTTAAGCTGTTCCTTAAAACACTAGTGCTTAGGAAATCTATTGGAGGCAGAAGCAGTCAAGGGTAGCCTAGGGTTAGGGTTAGGCTTAGGGTACGGCTTAGGGTACGGCTTAGGGTACGGGTTCGGGGAGGGCTTCGGGTATGGCGTAGGGTATGGGTTAGGGTTAGGGTTAGGGTTAGTGTTAGGGTTAGGGCTCGGTTTAGGGTACGGGTTAGGATTAGGGTACGTGTTAGGGTTAGGGTAGGGGATAGGGTTAGGGTACGCGTTAGGGTTAGGGTAGTTATTAAACCTATCCCACTCTCTAGATACCCCTTAGCACGTAAAGGAATATTATTTGGGGGTCCAGCCATGGAGAAGAGTTTAGACACTAGGATAAGATAAGGAACACACCCATTATAAAGAAATCACATTAGGATTCTCTTTTTAAGCTGTTCCTTAAAACACTAGTGCTTAGGAAATCTATTGGAGGAAGAAGCAGTCAAGGGTAGCCAAGGGTTAGGGTTAGGCTTAGGGTACGGCTTAGGGTACGGTTTAGGGTACGGGTTCTGGGAGGGCTTTGGGTACGGCGTAGGGTATGGGTTAGGGTTAGGGTTAGGGTTAGTGTTAGGGTTAGGGCTCGGTTTAGGGTACGGGTTAGGATTAGGGTACATGTTAGGGTTAGGGTAGGGGTTAGGGTTAGGGTACGCGTTAGGGTTAGGTTAGTTATTAAACCTATCCCACTCTCTAGATACACCTTAGCACGTAAAGGAATATTATTTGGGGGTCCAGCCATGGAGAAGAGTTTAGACACTAGGATAAGATAAGGAACACACTCATTATAAAGAAATCACAATAGGATTCTCTTTTTAAGCTGTTCCTTAAAACACTACTGCTTAGGAAATCTATTGGAGGCAGAAGCAGTCAAGGGTAGCCTAGGGTTAGGGTTAGGCTTAGGGTACGGCTTAGGGTACGGGTTCGGGGAGGGCTTCGGGTACTGCGTAGGGTATGGGTTAGGGTTAGGGTTAGGGTTAGTGTTAGCGTTAGGGCTCGGTTTAGGGTATTGGTTAGGATTAGGGTACGTGTTATGTTTAGGGTAGGGGTTAGGGTTAGGGTACGCGTTAGTGTTACGGTAGTTATTAAAGCTATCCCACTCTCTAGATACCCCTTAGCACATAAAGGAATATTATTTGGAGGTCCAGCCATGGAGAAGAGTTTAGACACTAGGATAAGATAAGGAACACACCCATTATAAAGAAATCACATTAGGATTCTCTTTTTAAGCTGTTCCTTAAAACACTAGTGCTTAGGAAATCTATTGGAGGCAGAAGCAGTCAAGGGTAGCCTAGGGTTAGGGTTAGGCTTAGGGTACGGCTTAGGGTACGGGTTCGGGGAGGGCTTCGGGTACGGCGTAGGGTATGGGTTAGGGTTAGGGTTAGGGTTAGTGTTAGGGTTAGGGCTCGGTTTAGGGTATTGGTTAGGATTAGGGTACGTGTTATGGTTAGGGTAGGGGTTAGGGTTAGGGTACGCGTTAGTGTTAGGGTAGTTATTAAAGCTATCCCACTCTCTAGATACCCCTTAGCACATAAAGGAATATTATTTGGAGGTCCAGCCATGGAGAAGAGTTTAGACACTAGGATAAGATAAGGAACACACCCATTATAAAGAAATCACATTAGGATTCTCTTTTTAAGCTGTTCCTTAAAACACTAGTGCTTAGGAAATCTATTGGAGGCAGAAGCAGTCAAGGGTAGCCTAGGGTTAGGGTTAGGCTTAGGGTACGGCTTAGGGTACGGGTTCGGGGAGGGCTTCGGGTATGGCGTAGGGTATGGGTTAGGGTTAGGGTTAGGGTTAGTGTTAGGGTTAGGGCTCGGTTTAGGGTACGGGTTAGGATTAGGGTACGTGTTAGGGTTAGGGTAGGGGATAGGGTTAGGGTACGCGTTAGGGTTAGGGTAGTTATTAAACCTATCCCACTCTCTAGATACCCCTTAGCACGTAAAGGAATATTATTTGGGGGTCCAGCCATGGAGAAGAGTTTAGACACTAGGATAAGATAAGGAACACACCCATTATAAAGAAATCACATTAGGATTCTCTTTTTAAGCTGTTCCTTAAAACACTAGTGCTTAGGAAATCTATTGGAGGCAGAAGCAGTCAAGGGTAGCCTAGGGTTAGGGTTAGGCTTAGGGTACGGCTTAGGGTACGGCTTAGGGTACGGGTTCGGGGAGGGCTTCGGGTACGGCGTAGGGTATGGGTTAGGGTTAGGGTTAGGGTTAGTGTTAGGGTTAGGGCTCGGTTTAGGGTATTGGTTAGGATTAGGGTACGTGTTATGGTTAGGGTAGGGGTTAGGGTTAGGGTACGCGTTAGTGTTAGTGTAGTTATTAAAGCTATCCCACTCTCTAGATACCCCTTAGCACATAAAGGAATATTATTTGGAGGTCCAGCCATGGAGAAGAGTTTAGACACTAGGATAAGATAAGGAACACACCCATTATAAAGAAATCACATTAGGATTCTCTTTTTAAGCTGTTCCTTAAAACACTAGTGCTTAGGAAATCTATTGGAGGCAGAAGCAGTCAAGGGTAGCCTAGGGTTAGGGTTAGGCTTAGGGTTAGGCTTAGGGTACGGCTTAGGGTACGGGTTCGGTGAGGGCTTCGGGTACGGCCTAGGGTATGGGTTAGGGTTAGGGTTAGGGCTCGTTTTAGGGTACGGGTTAGGATTAGGGTACGAGTTAGGGTTAGGGTAGGGGATAGGGTTAGGGTACGCGTTAGGGTTAGGGTAGTTATTAAACCTATCCCACTCTCTAGATACCCCTTAGCACGTAAAGGAATATTATTTGGGGGTCCAGCCATGGAGAAGAGTTTAGACACTAGGATAAGATAAGGAACACACCCATTATAAAGAAATCACATTAGGATTCTCTTTTTAAGCTGTTCCTTAAAACACTAGTGCTTAGGAAATCTATTGGAGGAAGAAGCAGTCAAGGGTAGCCTAGGGTTAGGGTTAGGCTTAGGGTACGGCTTAGGGTACGGTTTAGGGTACGGGTTCTGGGAGGGCTTTGGGTACGGCGTAGGGTATGTGTTAGGGTTAGGGTTAGGGTTAGTGTTAGGGTTAGGGCTCGGTTTAGGGTACGGGTTAGGATTAGGGTACATGTTAGGGTTAGGGTAGGGGTTAGGGTTAGGGTACGCGTTAGGGTTAGGTTAGTTATTAAACCTATCCCACTCTCTAGATACACCTTAGCACGTAAAGGAATATTATTTGGGGGTCCAGCCATGGAGAAGAGTTTAGACACTAGGATAAGATAAGGAACACACCCATTATAAAGAAATCACAATAGGATTCTCTTTTTAAGCTGTTCCTTAAAACACTACTGCTTAGGAAATCTATTGGAGGCAGAAGCAGTCAAGGGTAGCCTAGGGTTAGGGTTAGGCTTAGGGTACGGCTTAGGGTACGGGTTCGGGGAGGGCTTCGGGTACGGCGTAGGGTATGGGTTAAGGTTAGGGTTAGGGTTAGTGTTAGGGTTAGGGCTCGGTTTAGGGTATTGGTTAGGATTAGGGTACGTGTTATGGTTAGGGTAGGGGTTAGGGTTAGGGTACGCGTTAGTGTTACGGTAGTTATTAAAGCTATCCCACTCTCTAGATACCCCTTAGCACATAAAGGAATATTATTTGGAGGTCCAGCCATGGAGAAGAGTTTAGACACTAGGATAAGATAAGGAACGCACCCATTATAAAGAAATCACATTAGGATTCTCTTTTTAAGCTGTTCCTTAAAACACTAGTGCTTAGGAAATCTATTGGAGGCAGAAGCAGTCAAGGGTAGCCTAGGGTTAGGGTTAGGCTTAGGGTACGGCTTAGGGTACGGCTTAGGGTACGGGTTCGGGGAGGGCTTCGGGTATGGCGTAGGGTATGGGTTAGGGTTAGGGTTAGGGTTAGTGTTAGGGTTAGGGCTCGGTTTAGGGTACGGGTTAGGATTAGGGTACGTGTTAGGGTTAGGGTAGGGGATAGGGTTAGGGTACGCGTTAGGGTTAGGGTAGTTATTAAACCTATCCCACTCTCTAGATACCCCTTAGCACGTAAAGGAATATTATTTGGGGGTCCAGCCATGGAGAAGAGTTTAGACACTAGGATAAGATAAGGAACACACCCATTATAAAGAAATCACATTAGGATTCTCTTTTTAAGCTGTTCCTTAAAACACTAGTGCTTAGGAAATCTATTGGAGGAAGAAGCAGTCAAGGGTAGCCTAGGGTTAGGGTTAGGCTTAGGGTACGGCTTAGGGTACGGTTTAGGGTACGGGTTCTGGAAGGGCTTTGGGTACGGCGTAGGGTATGGGTTAGGGTTAGGGTTAGGGTTAGTGTTAGGGTTAGGGCTCGGTTTAGGGTACGGGTTAGGATTAGGGTACATGTTAGGGTTAGGGTAGGGGTTAGGGTTAGGGTACGCGTTAGGGTTAGGTTAGTTATTAAACCTATCCCACTCTCTAGATACACCTTAGCACGTAAAGGAATATTATTTGGGGGTCCAGCCATGGAGAAGAGTTTAGACACTAGGATAAGATAAGGAACACACCCATTATAAAGAAATCACAATAGGATTCTCTTTTTAAGCTGTTCCTTAAAACACTACTGCTTAGGAAATCTATTGGAGGCAGAAGCAGTCAAGGGTAGCCTAGGGTTAGGGTTAGGCTTAGGGTACGGCTTAGGGTACGGGTTCGGGGAGGGCTTCGGGTACTGCGTAGGGTATGGGTTAGGGTTAGGGTTAGGGTTAGTGTTAGCGTTAGGGCTCGGTTTAGGGTATTGGTTAGGATTAGGGTACGTGTTATGTTTAGGGTAGGGGTTAGGGTTAGGGTACGCGTTAGTGTTAAGGTAGTTATTAAAGCTATCCCACTCTCTAGATACCCCTTAGCACATAAAGGAATATTATTTGGAGGTCCAGCCATGGAGAAGAGTTTAGACACTAGGATAAGATAAGGAACACACCCATTATAAAGAAATCACATTAGGATTCTCTTTTTAAGCTGTTCCTTAAAACACTAGTGCTTAGGAAATCTATTGGAGGCAGAAGCAGTCAAGGGTAGCCTAGGGTTAGGGTTAGGCTTAGAGTACGGCTTAGGGTACGGGTTCGGGGAGGGCTTCGGGTACGGCGTAGGGTATGGGTTAGGGTTAGGGTTAGGGTTAGTGTTAGGGTTAGGGCTCGGTTTAGGGTATTGGTTAGGATTAGGGTACGTGTTATGGTTAGGGTAGGGGTTAGGGTTAGGGTACGCGTTAGTGTTAGGGTAGTTATTAAAGCTATCCCACTCTCTAGATACCCCTTAGCACATAAAGGAATATTATTTGGAGGTCCAGCCATGGAGAAGAGTTTAGACACTAGGATAAGATAAGGAACGCACCCATTATAAAGAAATCACATTAGGATTCTCTTTTTAAGCTGTTCCTTAAAACACTAGTGCTTAGGAAATCTATTGGAGGCAGAAGCAGTCAAGGGTAGCCTAGGGTTAGGGTTAGGCTTAGGGTACGGCTTAGGGTACGGCTTAGGGTACGGGTTCGGGGAGGGCTTCGGGTATGGCGTAGGGTATGGGTTAGGGTTAGGGTTAGGGTTAGTGTTAGGGTTAGGGCTCGGTTTAGGGTACGGGTTAGGATTAGGGTACGTGTTAGGGTTAGGGTAGGGGATAGGGTTAGGGTACGCGTTAGGGTTAGGGTAGTTATTAAACCTATGCCACTCTCTAGATACCCCTTAGCACGTAAAGGAATATTATTTGGGGGTCCAGCCATGGAGAAGAGTTTAGACACTAGGATAAGATAAGGAACACACCCATTATAAAGAAATCACATTAGGATTCTCTTTTTAAGCTGTTCCTTAAAACACTAGTGCTTAGGAAATCTATTGGAGGCAGAAGCAGTCAAGGGTAGCCTAGGGTTAGGGTTAGGCTTAGGGTACGGCTTAGGGTACGGCTTAGGGTACGGGTTCGGGGAGGGCTTCGGGTACGGCGTAGGGTATGGGTTAGGGTTAGGGTTAGGGTTAGTGTTAGGGTTAGGGCTCGGTTTAGGGTATTGGTTAGGATTAGGGTACGTGTTATGGTTAGGGTAGGGGTTAGGGTTAGGGTACGCGTTAGTGTTAGTGTAGTTATTAAAGCTATCCCACTCTCTAGATACCCCTTAGCACATAAAGGAATATTATTTGGAGGTCCAGCCATGGAGAAGAGTTTAGACACTAGGATAAGATAAGGAACACACCCATTATAAAGAAATCACATTAGGATTCTCTTTTTAAGCTGTTCCTTAAAACACTAGTGCTTAGGAAATCTATTGGAGGCAGAAGCATTCAAGGGTAGCCTAGGGTTAGGGTTAGGCTTAGGGTTAGGCTTAGGGTACGGCTTAGGGTACGGGTTCGGGGAGGGCTTCTGGTACGGCGTAGGGTATGGGTTAGGGTTAGGGTTAGGGTTAGTGTTAGGGTTAGGGCTCGGTTTAAGGTACGGGTTAGGATTAGGGTACATGTTAGGGTTAGGGTAGGGGTTAGGGTTAGGGTACGCGTTAGTGTTAGGGTAGTTATTAAACCTAACCCACTCTCTAGATACCCCTTAGCACTTAAAGGAATATTATTTGGCGGTCCAGCCATGGAGAAGAGTTTAGACACTAGGATAAGATAAGGAACACACCCATTATAAAGAAATCACATTAGGATTCTCTTTTTAAGCTGTTCTTTAAAACACTAGTGCTTAGGAAATCTATTGGAGGCAGAAGCAGTCAAGGGTAGCCTAGGGTTAGGGTACGGCTTAGGGTACGGCTTAGGGTACGGCTTAGGGTACGGGTTCGGGGAGGGCTTCGGGTACGGCGTAGGGTATGGGTTAGGGTTAGGGTTAGGGTTAGTGTTAGGGTTAGGGCTCGGTTTAGGGTACGGGTTAGGATTAGGGTACGTGTTAGGGTTAGGGTAGGGGATAGGGTTAGGGTACGCGTTAGGGTTAGGGTAGTTATTAAACCTATCCCACTCTCTAGATACCCCTTAGCATGTAAAGGAATATTATTTGGGGGTCCAGCCATGGAGAAGAGTTTAGACACTAGGATAAGATAAGGAACACACCCATTATAAAGAAATCACATTAGGATTCTCTTTTTAAGCTGTTCCTTAAAACACTAGTGCTTAGGAAATCTATTGGAGGCAGAAGCAGTCAAGGGTAGCCTAGGGTTAGGGTTAGGCTTAGGGTTAGGCTTAGGGTACGGCTTAGGGTACGGGTTCGGTGAGGGCTTCGGGTACGGCGTAGGGTATGGGTTAGGGTTAGGGTTAGGGTTAGTGTTAGGGTTAGGGCTCGTTTTAGGGTACGGGTTAGGATTAGGGTACGAGTTATGGTTAGGGTAGGGGATAGGGTTAGGGTACGCGTTAGGGTTAGGGTAGTTATTAAACCTATCCCACTCTCTAGATACCCCTTAGCACGTAAAGGAATATTATTTGGGGGTCCAGCCATGGAGAAGAGTTTAGACACTAGGATAAGATAAGGAACACACCCATTATAAAGAAATCACATTAGGATTCTCTTTTTAAGCTGTTCCTTAAAACACTAGTGCTTAGGAAATCTATTGGAGGAAGAAGCAGTCAAGGGTAGCCTAGGGTTAGGGTTAGGCTTAGGGTACGGCTTAGGGTACGGTTTAGGGTACGGGTTCGGGGAGGGCTTCGGGTACGGCGTAGGGTATGGGTTAGGGTTAGGGTTAGGGTTAGTGTTAGGGTTAGGGCTCGGTTTAGGGTACGGGTTAGGATTAGGGTACGTGTTAGGGTTAGGGTAGGGGATAGGGTTAGGGTACGCGTTAGGGTTAGGGTAGTTATTAAACCTATCCCACTCTCTAGATACCCCTTAGCATGTAAAGGAATATTATTTGGGGGTCCAGCCATGGAGAAGAGTTTAGACACTAGGATAAGATAAGGAACACACCCATTATAAAGAAATCACATTAGGATTCTCTTTTTAAGCTGTTCCTTAAAACACTAGTGCTTAGGAAATCTATTGGAGGCAGAAGCAGTCAAGGGTAGCCTAGGGTTAGGGTTAGGCTTAGGGTTAGGCTTAGGGTACGGCTTAGGGTACGGGTTCGGTGAGGGCTTCGGGTACGGCGTAGGGTATGGGTTAGGGTTAGGGTTAGGGTTAGTGTTAGGGTTAGGGCTCGTTTTAGGGTACGGGTTAGGATTAGGGTACGAGTTATGGTTAGGGTAGGGGATAGGGTTAGGGTACGCGTTAGGGTTAGGGTAGTTATTAAACCTATCCCACTCTCTAGATACCCCTTAGCACGTAAAGGAATATTATTTGGGGGTCCAGCCATGGAGAAGAGTTTAGACACTAGGATAAGATAAGGAACACACCCATTATAAAGAAATCACATTAGGATTCTCTTTTTAAGCTGTTCCTTAAAACACTAGTGCTTAGGAAATCTATTGGAGGAAGAAGCAGTCAAGGGTAGCCTAGGGTTAGGGTTAGGCTTAGGGTACGGCTTAGGGTACGGTTTAGGGTACGGGTTCGGGGAGGGCTTTGGGTACGGCGTAGGGTATGGGTTAGGGTTAGGGTTAGGGTTAGTGTTAGGGTTAGGGCTCGGTTTAGGGTACGGGTTAGGATTAGGGTACATGTTAGGGTTAGGGTAGGGGTTAGGGTTAGGGTACGCGTTAGGGTTAGGTTAGTTATTAAACCTATCCCACTCTCTAGATACACCTTAGCACGTAAAGGAATATTATTTGGGGGTCCAGCCATGGAGAAGAGTTTAGACACTAGGATAAGATAAGGAACACACCCATTATAAAGAAATCACATTAGGATTCTCTTTTTAAGCTGTTCCTTAAAACACTAGTGCTTAGGAAATCTATTGGAGGCAGAAGCAGTCAAGGGTAGCCTAGGGTTAGGGTTAGGCTTAGGGTACGGCTTAGGGTACGGCTTAGGGTACGGGTTCGGGGAGGGCTTCGGGTACGGCGTAGGGTATGGGTTAGGGTTAGGGTTAGGGTTAGTGTTAGGGTTAGGGCTCGGTTTAGGCTATTGGTTAGATTTAGGGTACGTGTTAGGGTTAGGGTAGGGGTTAGGGTTAGGGTACGCGTTAGTGTTAGGGTAGTTATTAAAGCTATCCCACTCTCTAGATACCCCTTAGCACATAAGGAATATTATTTGGAGGTCCAGCCATGGAGAAGAGTTTAGACACTAGGATAAGATAAGGAACACACCCATTATAAAGAAATCACATTAGGATTCTCTTTTTAAGCTGTTCCTTAAAACACTAGTGCTTAGGAAATCTATTGGAGGCAGAAGCATTCAAGGGTAGCCTAGGGTTAGGTTTAGGCTTAGGGTTAGGCTTAGGGTACGGCTTAGGGTACGGGTTCGGGGAAGGCTTCTGGTACGGCGTAGGCTATGAGTTAGGGTTAGGGTTAGGGTTAGTGTTAGGGTTAGGGCTCGGTTTAGGGTATTGGTTAGGATTAGGGTACGTGTTAGGGTTAGGGTAGGGGTTAGGGTTAGGGTACGCGTTAGTGTTAGGGTAGTTATTAAACCTAACCCACTCTCTAGATACCCCTTAGCACTTAAAGGAATATTATTTGGCGGTCCAGCCATGGAGAAGAGTTTAGACACTAGGATAAGATAAGGAACACACCCATTATAAAGAAATCACATTAGGATTCTCTTTTTAAGCTGTTCTTTAAAACACTAGTGCTTAGGAAATCTATTGGAGGCAGAAGCAGTCAAGGGTAGCCTAGGGTTAGGGTACGGCTTAGGGTAAGGCTTAGGGTACGGCTTAGGGTACGGGTTCGGGGAGGGCTTCGGGTACGGCGTAGGGTATGGGTTAGGGTTAGGGTTAGGGTTAGTGTTAGGGTTAGGGCTCGGTTTAGGGTACGGGTTAGGATTAGGGTACGTGTTAGGGTTAGGGTAGGGGATAGGGTTAGGGTACGCGTTAGGGTTAGGGTAGTTATTAAACCTATCCCACTCTCTAGATACCCCTTAGCATGTAAAGGAATATTATTTGGGGGTCCAGCCATGGAGAAGAGTTTAGACACTAGGATAAGATAAGGAACACACCCATTATAAAGAAATCACATTAGGATTCTCTTTTTAAGCTGTTCCTTAAAACACTAGTGCTTAGGAAATCTATTGGAGGCAGAAGCAGTCAAGGGTAGCCTAGGGTTAGGGTTAGGCTTAGGGTTAGGCTTAGGGTACGGCTTAGGGTACGGGTTCGGTGAGGGCTTCGGGTACGGCGTAGGGTATGGGTTAGGGTTAGGGTTAGGGTTAGTGTTAGGGTTAGGGCTCGTTTTAGGGTACGGGTTAGGATTAGGGTACGTGTTAGGGTTAGGGTAGGGGATAGGGTTAGGGTACGCGTTAGGGTTAGGGTAGTTATTAAACCTATCCCACTCTCTAGATACCCCTTAGCACGTAAAGGAATATTATTTGGGGGTCCAGCCATGGAGAAGAGTTTAGACACTAGGAAAAGATAAGGAACACACCCATTATAAAGAAATCACATTAGGATTCTCTTTTTAAGCTGTTCCTTAAAACACTAGTGCTTAGGAAATCTATTGGAGGAAGAAGCAGTCAAGGGTAGCCTAGGGTTAGGGTTAGGCTTAGGGTACGGCCTAGGGTACGGCTTAGGGTACGGGTTCGGGGAGGGCTTTGGGTACGGCGTAGGGTATGGGTTAGGGTTAGGGTTAGGGTTAGTGTTAGGGTTAGGGCTCGGTTTAGGGTACGGGTTAGGATTAGGGTACATGTTAGCGTTAGGGTAGGGGTTAGGGTTAGGGTACGCGTTAGGGTTAGGGTAGTTATTAAAGCTATCCCACTCTCTAGATACCCCTTACCACATAAAGGAATATTATTTGGAGGTACAGCCATGGAGAAGAGTTTAGACACTAGGACAAGATAAGGAACACACCCATTACAAAGAAATCACATTAGGATTCTCTTTTTAAGCTGTTCCTTAAAACACTAGTGCTTAGGAAATCTATTGGAGGCAGAAGCAGTCAAGGGTAGCCTAGCGTTAGGGTTAGGCTTAGGGTACGGCTTAGGGTACGGGTTCGGTGAGGGCTTCAGTTACGGCGTAGGGTATGGGTTAGGGTTAGGGTTAGGGTTAGTGTTAGGGTTAGGGCTCGGTTTAAGGTACGGGTTAGGATTAGGGTACATGTTAGGGTTAGGGTAGGGGTTAGGGTTAGGGTACGCGTTAGGGTTAGGGTAGTTATTAAACCTATCCCACTCTCTAGATACACCTTAGCACGTAAAGGAATATTATTTGGGGGTCCAGCCATGGAGAAGAGTTTAGACACTAGGATAAGATAAGGAACACACCCATTATAAAGAAATCACATTAGGATTCTCTTTTTAAGCTGTTCCTTAAAACACTAGTGCTTAGGAAATCTATTGGAGGCAGAAGCAGTCAAGGGTAGCCTAGGGTTAGGGTTAGGCTTAGGGTACGGCTTAGGGTACGGCTTAGGGTACGGGTTCGGGGAGGGCTTCGGGTACGGCGTAGGGTATGGGTTAGGGTTAGGGTTAGGGTTAGTATTAGGTTTAGGGCTCGGTATAGGGTATTGGTTAGGATTAGGGTACGTGTTAGGGTTAGGGTAGGGGTTAGGGTTAGGGTACGCGTTAGTGTTAGGGTAGTTATTAAACCTAACCCACTCTCTAGATACCCCTTAGCACGTAAAGGAATATTATTTGGAGGTACAGCCATGGAGAAGAGTTTAGACACTAGGATAAGATAAGGAACACACCCATTATAAAGAAATCACATTAGGATTCTCTTTTTAAGCTGTTCCTTAAAACACTAGTGCTTAGGAAATCTATTGGAGGCAGAAGCAGTCAAGGGTAGCCTAGGGTTAGGGTTAGGCTTAGGGTACGGCTTAGGGTACGGCTTAGGGTACGGGTTCGGGGATGGCTTCGGGTACGGCGTAGGGTATGGGTTAGGGTTAGGGTTAGGGTTAGGGTTAGTGTTAGGGTTAGGGCTCGGTTTAGGGTATTGGTTAGGATTAGGGTACGTGTTATGGTTAGGGTAGGGGTTAGGGTTAGGGTACGCGTTAGTGTTAGTGTAGTTATTAAAGCTATCCCACTCTCTAGATACCCCTTAGCACATAAAGGAATATTATTTGGAGGTCCAGCCATGGAGAAGAGTTTAGACACTAGGATAAGATAAGGAACACACCCATTATAAAGAAATCACATTAGGATTCTCTTTTTAAGCTGTTCCTTAAAACACTAGTGCTTAGGAAATCTATTGGAGGCAGAAGCAGTCAAGGGTAGCCTAGGGTTAGGGTTAGGCTTAGGGTTAGGCTTAGGGTACGGCTTAGGGTACGGGTTCGGTGAGGGCTTCGGGTACGGCGTAGGGTATGGGTTAGGGTTAGGGTTAGGGCTCGTTTTAGGGTACGGGTTAGGATTAGGGTACGAGTTAGGGTTAGGGTAGGGGATAGGGTTAGGGTACGCGTTAGGGTTAGGGTAGTTATTAAACCTATCCCACTCTCTAGATACCCCTTAGCACGTAAAGGAATATTATTTGGGGGTCCAGCCATGGAGAAGAGTTTAGACACTAGGATAAGATAAGGAACACACCCATTATAAAGAAATCACATTAGGATTCTCTTTTTAAGCTGTTCCTTAAAACACTAGTGCTTAGGAAATCTATTGGAGGAAGAAGCAGTCAAGGGTAGCCTAGGGTTAGGGTTAGGCTTAGGGTACGGCTTAGGGTACGGTTTAGGGTACGGGTTCGGGGAGGGCTTTGGGTACGGCGTAGGGTATGGGTTAGGGTTAGGGTTAGGGTTAGTGTTAGGTTTAGGGCTCGGTTTAGGGTACGGGTTAGGATTAGGGTACATGTTAGGGTTAGGGTAGGGGTTAGGGTTAGGGTACGCGTTAGGGTTAGGTTAGTTATTAAACCTATCCCACTCTCTAGATACACCTTAGCACGTAAAGGAATATTATTTGGGGGTCCAGCCATGGAGAAGAGTTTAGACACTAGGATAAGATAAGGAACACACCCATTATAAAGAAATCACAATAGGATTCTCTTTTTAAGCTGTTCCTTAAAACACTACTGCTTAGGAAATCTATTGGAGGCAGAAGCAGTCAAGGGTAGCCTAGGGTTAGGGTTAGGCTTAGGGTACGGCTTAGGGTACGGGTTCGGGGAGGGCTTCGGGTACGGCGTAGGATATGGGTTAGGGTTAGGGTTAGGGTTAGTGTTAGCGTTAGGGCTCGGTTTAGGGTATTGGTTAGGATTAGGGTACGTGTTATGTTTAGGGTAGGGGTTAGGGTTAGGGTACGCGTTAGTGTTAGGGTAGTTATTAAAGCTATCCCACTCTCTAGATACCCCTTAGCACATAAAGGAATATTATTTGGAGGTCCAGCCATGGAGAAGAGTTTAGACACTAGGATAAGATAAGGAACACACCCATTATAAAGAAATCACATTAGGATTCTCTTTTTAAGCTGTTCCTTAAAACACTAGTGCTTAGGAAATCTATTGGAGGCAGAAGCAGTCAAGGGTAGCCTAGGGTTAGGGTTAGGCTTAGGGTACGGCTTATGGTACGGGTTCGGTGAGGGCTTCGGGTACGGCGTAGGGTATGGGTTAGGGTTAGGGTTAGGGTTAGTGTTAGGGTTAGGGCTCGGTTTAAGGTACGGGTTAGGATTAGGGTACATGTTAGGGTTAGGGTAGGGGTTAGGGTTAGGGTACGCGTTAGGGTTAGGGTAGTTATTAAACCTATCTCACTCTCTAGATACACCTTAGCACGACAAGGAATATTATTTGGGGGTCCAGCCATGGAGAAGAGTTTAGACACTAGGATAAGATAAGGAACACACCCATTATAAAGAAATCACAATAGGATTCTCTTTTTAAGATGTTCCTTAAAACACTAGTGCTTAGGAAATCTATTGGAGGCAGAAGCAGTCAAGGGTAACCTAGGGTTAGAGTTAGGCTTAGGGTACGGCTTAGGGTACGGGTTCGGGGAGGGATTAGGGTATGGCGTAGGGTATGGGTTAGGGTTAGGGTTAGGGTTAGTGTTAGGTTTAGGGCTCGGTTTAGGGTATTGGTTAGGATTAGGGTACGTGTTAGGGTTAGGGTAGGGGTTAGGGTTAGGGTACGCGTTAGTGTTAGGGTAGTTATTAAAGCTATCCCACTCTCTACATACCCCTTAGCACATAAGGAATATTATTTGGAGGTCCAGCCATGGAGAAGAGTTTAGACACTAGGATAAGATAAGGAACACACCCATTATAAAGAAATCACATTAGGATTCTCTTTTTAAGCTGTTCCTTAAAACACTAGTGCTTAGGAAATCTATTGGAGGCAGAAGCAGTCAAGGGTAGCCTAGGGTTAGGGTTAGGCTTAGGGTACGGCTTAGGGTACGGCTTAGGGTACGGGTTCGGGGAGGGCTTCGGGTACGGCGTAGGGTATGGGTTAGGGTTAGGGTTAGTGTTAGGGTTAGGGCTCGGTTTAGGGTATTGGTTAGGATTAGGGTACGTGTTATTGTTAGGGTAGGGGTTAGGGTTAGGGTACGCGTTAGTGTTAGGGTAGTTATTAAAGCTATCCCCCTCTCTAGATACCCCTTAGCACATAAAGAAATATTATTTGGAGGTCCAGCCATGGAGAAGAGTTTAGACACTAGGATAAGATAAGGAACACACCCATTATAAAGAAATCACATTAGGATTCTCTTTTTAAGCTGTTCCTTAAAACACTAGTGCTTAGGAAATCTATTGGAGGAAGAAGCAGTCAAGGGTAGCCTAGGGTTAGGGTTAGGCTTAGGGTACGGCTTAGGGTACGGTTTAGGGTACGGGTTCGGGGAGGGCTTCGGGTACGGCGTAGGGTATGGGTTAGGGTTAGGGTTAGGGTTAGTGTTAGGGTTAGGGCTCGGTTTAGGGTACGGGTTAGGATTAGGGTACGTGTTAGGGTTAGGGTAGGGGATAGGGTTAGGGTACGCGTTAGGGTTAGGGTAGTTATTAAACCTATCCCACTCTCTAGATACCCCTTAGCATGTAAAGGAATATTATTTGGGGGTCCAGCCATGGAGAAGAGTTTAGACACTAGGATAAGATAAGGAACACACCCATTATAAAGAAATCACATTAGGATTCTCTTTTTAAGCTGTTCCTTAAAACACTAGTGCTTAGGAAATCTATTGGAGGCAGAAGCAGTCAAGGGTAGCCTAGGGTTAGGGTTAGGCTTAGGGTTAGGCTTAGGGTACGGCTTAGGGTACGGGTTCGGTGAGGGCTTCGGGTACGGCGTAGGGTATGGGTTAGGGTTAGGGTTAGGGTTAGTGTTAGGGTTAGGGCTCGTTTTAGGGTACGGGTTAGGATTAGGGTACGAGTTATGGTTAGGGTAGGGGATAGGGTTAGGGTACGCGTTAGGGTTAGGGTAGTTATTAAACCTATCCCACTCTCTAGATACCCCTTAGCACGTAAAGGAATATTATTTGGGGGTCCAGCCATGGAGAAGAGTTTAGACACTAGGATAAGATAAGGAACACACCCATTATAAAGAAATCACATTAGGATTCTCTTTTTAAGCTGTTCCTTAAAACACTAGTGCTTAGGAAATCTATTGGAGGAAGAAGCAGTCAAGGGTAGCCTAGGGTTAGGGTTAGGCTTAGGGTACGGCTTAGGGTACGGTTTAGGGTACGGGTTCGGGGAGGGCTTTGGGTACGGCGTAGGGTATGGGTTAGGGTTAGGGTTAGGGTTAGTGTTAGGGTTAGGGCTCGGTTTAGGGTACGGGTTAGGATTAGGGTACATGTTAGGGTTAGGGTAGGGGTTAGGGTTAGGGTACGCGTTAGGGTTAGGTTAGTTATTAAACCTATCCCACTCTCTAGATACACCTTAGCACGTAAAGGAATATTATTTGGGGGTCCAGCCATGGAGAAGAGTTTAGACACTAGGATAAGATAAGGAACACACCCATTATAAAGAAATCACATTAGGATTCTCTTTTTAAGCTGTTCCTTAAAACACTAGTGCTTAGGAAATCTATTGGAGGCAGAAGCAGTCAAGGGTAGCCTAGGGTTAGGGTTAGGCTTAGGGTACGGCTTAGGGTACGGCTTAGGGTACGGGTTCGGGGAGGGCTTCGGGTACGGCGTAGGGTATGGGTTAGGGTTAGGGTTAGGGTTAGTGTTAGGGTTAGGGCTCGGTTTAGGCTATTGGTTAGATTTAGGGTACGTGTTAGGGTTAGGGTAGGGGTTAGGGTTAGGGTACGCGTTAGTGTTAGGGTAGTTATTAAAGCTATCCCACTCTCTAGATACCCCTTAGCACATAAGGAATATTATTTGGAGGTCCAGCCATGGAGAAGAGTTTAGACACTAGGATAAGATAAGGAACACACCCATTATAAAGAAATCACATTAGGATTCTCTTTTTAAGCTGTTCCTTAAAACACTAGTGCTTAGGAAATCTATTGGAGGCAGAAGCATTCAAGGGTAGCCTAGGGTTAGGTTTAGGCTTAGGGTTAGGCTTAGGGTACGGCTTAGGGTACGGGTTCGGGGAAGGCTTCTGGTACGGCGTAGGCTATGAGTTAGGGTTAGGGTTAGGGTTAGTGTTAGGGTTAGGGCTCGGTTTAGGGTATTGGTTAGGATTAGGGTACGTGTTAGGGTTAGGGTAGGGGTTAGGGTTAGGGTACGCGTTAGTGTTAGGGTAGTTATTAAACCTAACCCACTCTCTAGATACCCCTTAGCACTTAAAGGAATATTATTTGGCGGTCCAGCCATGGAGAAGAGTTTAGACACTAGGATAAGATAAGGAACACACCCATTATAAAGAAATCACATTAGGATTCTCTTTTTAAGCTGTTCTTTAAAACACTAGTGCTTAGGAAATCTATTGGAGGCAGAAGCAGTCAAGGGTAGCCTAGGGTTAGGGTACGGCTTAGGGTAAGGCTTAGGGTACGGCTTAGGGTACGGGTTCGGGGAGGGCTTCGGGTACGGCGTAGGGTATGGGTTAGGGTTAGGGTTAGGGTTAGTGTTAGGGTTAGGGCTCGGTTTAGGGTACGGGTTAGGATTAGGGTACGTGTTAGGGTTAGGGTAGGGGATAGGGTTAGGGTACGCGTTAGGGTTAGGGTAGTTATTAAACCTATCCCACTCTCTAGATACCCCTTAGCATGTAAAGGAATATTATTTGGGGGTCCAGCCATGGAGAAGAGTTTAGACACTAGGATAAGATAAGGAACACACCCATTATAAAGAAATCACATTAGGATTCTCTTTTTAAGCTGTTCCTTAAAACACTAGTGCTTAGGAAATCTATTGGAGGCAGAAGCAGTCAAGGGTAGCCTAGGGTTAGGGTTAGGCTTAGGGTTAGGCTTAGGGTACGGCTTAGGGTACGGGTTCGGTGAGGGCTTCGGGTACGGCGTAGGGTATGGGTTAGAGTTAGGGTTAGGGTTAGTGTTAGGGTTAGGGCTCGTTTTAGGGTACGGGTTAGGATTAGGGTACGTGTTAGGGTTAGGGTAGGGGATAGGGTTAGGGTACGCGTTAGGGTTAGGGTAGTTATTAAACCTATCCCACTCTCTAGATACCCCTTAGCACGTAAAGGAATATTATTTGGGGGTCCAGCCATGGAGAAGAGTTTAGACACTAGGAAAAGATAAGGAACACACCCATTATAAAGAAATCACATTAGGATTCTCTTTTTAAGCTGTTCCTTAAAACACTAGTGCTTAGGAAATCTATTGGAGGAAGAAGCAGTCAAGGGTAGCCTAGGGTTAGGGTTAGGCTTAGGGTACGGCCTAGGGTACGGCTTAGGGTACGGGTTCGGGGAGGGCTTTGGGTACGGCGTAGGGTATGGGTTAGGGTTAGGGTTAGGGTTAGTGTTAGGGTTAGGGCTCGGTTTAGGGTACGGGTTAGGATTAGGGTACATGTTAGCGTTAGGGTAGGGGTTAGGGTTAGGGTACGCGTTAGGGTTAGGGTAGTTATTAAAGCTATCCCACTCTCTAGATACCCCTTACCACATAAAGGAATATTATTTGGAGGTACAGCCATGGAGAAGAGTTTAGACACTAGGACAAGATAAGGAACACACCCATTACAAAGAAATCACATTAGGATTCTCTTTTTAAGCTGTTCCTTAAAACACTAGTGCTTAGGAAATCTATTGGAGGCAGAAGCAGTCAAGGGTAGCCTAGCGTTAGGGTTAGGCTTAGGGTACGGCTTAGGGTACGGGTTCGGTGAGGGCTTCAGTTACGGCGTAGGGTATGGGTTAGGGTTAGGGTTAGGGTTAGTGTTAGGGTTAGGGCTCGGTTTAAGGTACGGGTTAGGATTAGGGTACATGTTAGGGTTAGGGTAGGGGTTAGGGTTAGGGTACGCGTTAGGGTTAGGGTAGTTATTAAACCTATCCCACTCTCTAGATACACCTTAGCACGTAAAGGAATATTATTTGGGGGTCCAGCCATGGAGAAGAGTTTAGACACTAGGATAAGATAAGGAACACACCCATTATAAAGAAATCACATTAGGATTCTCTTTTTAAGCTGTTCCTTAAAACACTAGTGCTTAGGAAATCTATTGGAGGCAGAAGCAGTCAAGGGTAGCCTAGGGTTAGGGTTAGGCTTAGGGTACGGCTTAGGGTACGGCTTAGGGTACGGGTTCGGGGAGGGCTTCGGGTACGGCGTAGGGTATGGGTTAGGGTTAGGGTTAGGGTTAGTATTAGGTTTAGGGCTCGGTATAGGGTATTGGTTAGGATTAGGGTACGTGTTAGGGTTAGGGTAGGGGTTAGGGTTAGGGTACGCGTTAGTGTTAGGGTAGTTATTAAACCTAACCCACTCTCTAGATACCCCTTAGCACGTAAAGGAATATTATTTGGAGGTACAGCCATGGAGAAGAGTTTAGACACTAGGATAAGATAAGGAACACACCCATTATAAAGAAATCACATTAGGATTCTCTTTTTAAGCTGTTCCTTAAAACACTAGTGCTTAGGAAATCTATTGGAGGCAGAAGCAGTCAAGGGTAGCCTAGGGTTAGGGTTAGGCTTAGGGTACGGCTTAGGGTACGGCTTAGGGTACGGGTTCGGGGATGGCTTCGGGTACGGCGTAGGGTATGGGTTAGGGTTAGGGTTAGGGTTAGGGTTAGTGTTAGGGTTAGGGCTCGGTTTAGGGTATTGGTTAGGATTAGGGTACGTGTTATGGTTAGGGTAGGGGTTAGGGTTAGGGTACGCGTTAGTGTTAGTGTAGTTATTAAAGCTATCCCACTCTCTAGATACCCCTTAGCACATAAAGGAATATTATTTGGAGGTCCAGCCATGGAGAAGAGTTTAGACACTAGGATAAGATAAGGAACACACCCATTATAAAGAAATCACATTAGGATTCTCTTTTTAAGCTGTTCCTTAAAACACTAGTGCTTAGGAAATCTATTGGAGGCAGAAGCAGTCAAGGGTAGCCTAGGGTTAGGGTTAGGCTTAGGGTTAGGCTTAGGGTACGGCTTAGGGTACGGGTTCGGTGAGGGCTTCGGGTACGGCGTAGGGTATGGGTTAGGGTTAGGGTTAGGGCTCGTTTTAGGGTACGGGTTAGGATTAGGGTACGAGTTAGGGTTAGGGTAGGGGATAGGGTTAGGGTACGCGTTAGGGTTAGGGTAGTTATTAAACCTATCCCACTCTCTAGATACCCCTTAGCACGTAAAGGAATATTATTTGGGGGTCCAGCCATGGAGAAGAGTTTAGACACTAGGATAAGATAAGGAACACACCCATTATAAAGAAATCACATTAGGATTCTCTTTTTAAGCTGTTCCTTAAAACACTAGTGCTTAGGAAATCTATTGGAGGAAGAAGCAGTCAAGGGTAGCCTAGGGTTAGGGTTAGGCTTAGGGTACGGCTTAGGGTACGGTTTAGGGTACGGGTTCGGGGAGGGCTTTGGGTACGGCGTAGGGTATGGGTTAGGGTTAGGGTTAGGGTTAGTGTTAGGTTTAGGGCTCGGTTTAGGGTACGGGTTAGGATTAGGGTACATGTTAGGGTTAGGGTAGGGGTTAGGGTTAGGGTACGCGTTAGGGTTAGGTTAGTTATTAAACCTATCCCACTCTCTAGATACACCTTAGCACGTAAAGGAATATTATTTGGGGGTCCAGCCATGGAGAAGAGTTTAGACACTAGGATAAGATAAGGAACACACCCATTATAAAGAAATCACAATAGGATTCTCTTTTTAAGCTGTTCCTTAAAACACTACTGCTTAGGAAATCTATTGGAGGCAGAAGCAGTCAAGGGTAGCCTAGGGTTAGGGTTAGGCTTAGGGTACGGCTTAGGGTACGGGTTCGGGGAGGGCTTCGGGTACGGCGTAGGATATGGGTTAGGGTTAGGGTTAGGGTTAGTGTTAGCGTTAGGGCTCGGTTTAGGGTATTGGTTAGGATTAGGGTACGTGTTATGTTTAGGGTAGGGGTTAGGGTTAGGGTACGCGTTAGTGTTAGGGTAGTTATTAAAGCTATCCCACTCTCTAGATACCCCTTAGCACATAAAGGAATATTATTTGGAGGTCCAGCCATGGAGAAGAGTTTAGACACTAGGATAAGATAAGGAACACACCCATTATAAAGAAATCACATTAGGATTCTCTTTTTAAGCTGTTCCTTAAAACACTAGTGCTTAGGAAATCTATTGGAGGCAGAAGCAGTCAAGGGTAGCCTAGGGTTAGGGTTAGGCTTAGGGTACGGCTTAGGGTACGGGTTCGGTGAGGGCTTCGGGTACGGCGTAGGGTATGGGTTAGGGTTAGGGTTAGGGTTAGTGTTAGGGTTAGGGCTCGGTTTAAGGTACGGGTTAGGATTAGGGTACATGTTAGGGTTAGGGTAGGGGTTAGGGTTAGGGTACGCGTTAGGGTTAGGGTAGTTATTAAACCTATCTCACTCTCTAGATACACCTTAGCACGACAAGGAATATTATTTGGGGGTCCAGCCATGGAGAAGAGTTTAGACACTAGGATAAGATAAGGAACACACCCATTATAAAGAAATCACAATAGGATTCTCTTTTTAAGATGTTCCTTAAAACACTAGTGCTTAGGAAATCTATTGGAGGCAGAAGCAGTCAAGGGTAACCTAGGGTTAGAGTTAGGCTTAGGGTACGGCTTAGGGTACGGGTTCGGGGAGGGATTAGGGTATGGCGTAGGGTATGGGTTAGGGTTAGGGTTAGGGTTAGTGTTAGGTTTAGGGCTCGGTTTAGGGTATTGGTTAGGATTAGGGTACGTGTTAGGGTTAGGGTAGGGGTTAGGGTTAGGGTACGCGTTAGTGTTAGGGTAGTTATTAAAGCTATCCCACTCTCTACATACCCCTTAGCACATAAGGAATATTATTTGGAGGTCCAGCCATGGAGAAGAGTTTAGACACTAGGATAAGATAAGGAACACACCCATTATAAAGAAATCACATTAGGATTCTCTTTTTAAGCTGTTCCTTAAAACACTAGTGCTTAGGAAATCTATTGGAGGCAGAAGCAGTCAAGGGTAGCCTAGGGTTAGGGTTAGGCTTAGGGTACGGCTTAGGGTACGGCTTAGGGTACGGGTTCGGGGAGGGCTTCGGGTACGGCGTAGGGTATGGGTTAGGGTTAGGGTTAGTGTTAGGGTTAGGGCTCGGTTTAGGGTATTGGTTAGGATTAGGGTACGTGTTATGGTTAGGGTAGGGGTTAGGGTTAGGGTACGCGTTAGTGTTAGGGTAGTTATTAAAGCTATCCCCCTCTCTAGATACCCCTTAGCACATAAAGAAATATTATTTGGAGGTCCAGCCATGGAGAAGAGTTTAGACACTAGGATAAGATAAGGAACACACCCATTATAAAGAAATCACATTAGGATTCTCTTTTTAAGCTGTTCCTTAAAACACTAGTGCTTAGGAAATCTATTGGAGGCAGAAGCAGTCAAGGGTAGCCTAGGGTTAGGGTTAGGCTTAGGGTACGGCTTAGGGTACGGCTTAGGGTACGGGTTCGGGGAGGGCTTCGGGTACGGCGTAGGGTATGGCTTAGGGTTAGGGTTAGGGTTAGTGTTAGGGTTAGGGCTCGGTTTAGTGTATTGGTTAGGATTAGGGTACGTGTTAGGGTTACGGTAGGGGTTAGGGTTAGGTTACGCGTTAGTGTTAGGGTAGTTATTAAACCTAACCCACTCTCTAGATACCCCTTAGCACGTAAAGGAATATTATTTGAGGGTCCAGACATGGAGAAGAGTTTAGACACTAGGATAAGATAAGGAACACACCCATTATAAAGAAATCACATTAGGATTCTCTTTTTAAGCTGTTCCTTAAAACACTAGTGCTTAGGAAATCTATTGGAGGCAGAAGCAGTCAAGAGTAGCCTACGGTTAGGGTTAGGCTTGGGGTTAGGCTTAGGGTACGGCTTAGGGTACGGGTTCGGGGAGGGCTTCGGGTACGGCATACGGTGTGGGTTAGGGTTAGGGTTAGTGTTAGGGTTAGGGCTCAGATTAGGGTACGTGTTAGGATTAGGGTACATGTTAGGGTTAGGGTAGGGGTTAGGGTTAGGGTACGCGTTAGGGTTAGGTTAGTTATTAAACCTATCCCACTCTCTAGATACACCTTAGCACGTAAAGGAATATTATTTGGGGGTCCAGCCATGGAGAAGAGTTTAGACACTAGGATAAGATAAGGAACACACCCATTATAAAGAAATCACAATAGGATTCTCTTTTTAAGCTGTTCCTTAAAACACTACTGCTTAGGAAATCTATTGGAGGCAGAAGCAGTCAAGGGTAGCCTAGGGTTAGGGTTAGGCTTAGGGTACGGCTTAGGGTACGGGTTCGGGGAGGGCTTCGGGTACGGCGTAGGATATGGGTTAGGGTTAGGGTTAGGGTTAGTGTTAGCGTTAGGGCTCGGTTTAGGGTATTGGTTAGGATTAGGGTACGTGTTATGTTTAGGGTAGGGGTTAGGGTTAGGGTATGCGTTAGTGTTAGGGTAGTTATTAAAGCTATCCCACTCTCTAGATACCCCTTAGCACATAAAGGAATATTATTTGGAGGTCCAGCCATGGAGAAGAGTTTAGACACTAGGATAAGATAAGGAACACACCCATTATAAAGAAATCACATTAGGATTCTCTTTTTAAGCTGTTCCTTAAAACACTAGTGCTTAGGAAATCTATTGGAGGCAGAAGCAGTCAAGGGTAGCCTAGGGTTAGGGTTAGGCTTAGGGTACGGCTTAGGGTACGGGTTCGGTGAGGGCTTCGGGTACGGCGTAGGGTATGGGTTAGGGTTAGGGTTAGGGTTAGTGTTAGGGTTAGGGCTCGGTTTAAGGTACGGGTTAGGATTAGGGTACATGTTAGGGTTAGGGTAGGGGTTAGGGTTAGGGTACGCGTTAGGGTTAGGGTAGTTATTAAACCTATCCCACTCTCTAGATACACCTTAGCACGTAAAGGAATATTATTTGGGGGTCCACCCATGGAGAAGAGTTTAGACACTAGGATAAGATAAGGAACACACCCATTATAAAGAAATCACAATAGGATTCTCTTTTTAAGCTGTTCCTTAAAACACTAGTGCTTAGGAAATCTATTGGAGGCAGAAGCAGTCAAGGGTAGCCTAGGGTTAGGGTTAGGCTTAGGGTACGGCTTAGGGTACGGGTTCGGGGAGGGCTTCGGGTACGGCGTAGGGTATGGGTTAAGGTTAGGGTTAGGGTTAGTGTTAGGGTTAGGGCTCGGTTTAGGGTATTGGTTAGGATTAGGGTACGTGTTATGGTTAGGGTAGGGGTTAGGGTTAGGGTACGCGTTAGTGTTAGGGTAGTTATTAAAGCTATCCCACTCTCTAGATACCCCTTAGCACGTAAAGGAATATTATTTGGAGGTACAGCCATGGAGAAGAGTTTAGACACTAGGATAAGATAAGGAACACACCCATTATAAACAAATCACATTAGGATTCTCTTTTTAAGCTGTTCCTTAAAACACTAGTGCTTAGGAAATCTATTGGAGGCAGAAGCAGTCAAGGGTAGCCTAGGGTTAGGGTTAGGCTTAGGGTACGGCTTAGGGTACGGCTTAGGGTACGGGTTCGGGGATGGCTTCGGGTACGGCGTAGGGTATGGGTTAGGGTTAGGGTTAGGGTTAGGGTTAGTGTTAGGGTTAGGGCTCGGTTTAGGGTATTGGTTAGGATTAGGGTACGTGTTATGTTTAGGGTAGGGGTTAGGGTTAGGGTACGCGTTAGTGTTAGGGTAGTTATTAAAGCTATCCCACTCTCTAGATACCCCTTAGCACATAAAGGAATATTATTTGGAGGTCCAGCCATGGAGAAGAGTTTAGACACTAGGATAAGATAAGGAACACACCCATTATAAAGAAATCACATTAGGATTCTCTTTTTAAGCTGTTCCTTAAAACACTAGTGCTTAGGAAATCTATTGGAGGCAGAAGCAGTCAAGGGTAGCCTAGGGTTAGGGTTAGGCTTAGGGTTAGGCTTAGGGTACGGCTTAGGGTACGGTTTAGGGTACGGGTTCGTGGAGGGCTTTGGGTACGGCGTAGGGTATGGGTTAGGGTTAGGGTTAGGGTTAGTGTTAGGGTTAGGGCTCGGTTTAGGGTACGGGTTAGGATTAGGGTACATGTTAGGGTTAGGGTAGGGGTTAGGGTTAGGGTACGCGTTAGGGTTAGGTTAGTTATTAAACCTATCCCACTCTCTAGATACACCTTAGCACGTAAAGGAATATTATTTGGGGGTCCAGCCATGGAGAAGAGTTTAGACACTAGGATAAGATAAGGAACACACCCATTATAAAGAAATCACAATAGGATTCTCTTTTTAAGCTGTTCCTTAAAACACTACTGCTTAGGAAATCTATTGGAGGCAGAAGCAGTCAAGGGTAGCCTAGGGTTAGGGTTAGGCTTAGGGTACGGCTTAGGGTACGGGTTCGGGGATGGCTTCGGGTACGGCGTAGGGTATGGGTTAGGGTTAGGGTTAGGGTTAGTGTTAGCGTTAGGGCTCGGTTTAGGGTATTGGTTAGGATTAGGGTACGTGTTATGTTTAGGGTAGGGGTTAGGGTTAGGGTACGCGTTAGTGTTAGGGTAGTTATTAAAGCTATCCCACTCTCTAGATACCCCTTAGCACATAAAGGAATATTATTTGGAGGTCCAGCCATGGAGAAGAGTTTAGACACTAGGATAAGATAAGGAACACACCCATTATAAAGAAATCACATTAGGATTCTCTTTTTAAGCTGTTCCTTAAAACACTAGTGCTTAGGAAATCTATTGGAGGCAGAAGCAGTCAAGGGTAGCCTAGGGTTAGGGTTAGGCTTAGGGTACGGCTTAGGGTACGGCTTAGGGTACGGGTTCGGGGAGGGCTTCGGGTACGGCGTAGGGTATGGGTTAGGGTTAGGGTTAGGGTTAGTGTTAGGGTTAGGGCTCGGTTTAGGGTATTGGTTAGGATTAGGGTACGTGTTATGGTTAGGGTAGGGGTTAGGGTTAGGGTACGCGTTAGTGTTAGGGTAGTTATTAAAGCTATCCCACTCTCTAGATACCCCTTAGCACATAAAGGAATATTATTTGGAGGTCCAGCCATGGAGAAGAGTTTAGACACTAGGATAAGATAAGGAACACACCCATTATAAAGAAATCACATTAGGATTCTCTTTTTAAGCTGTTCCTTAAAACACTAGTGCTTAGGAAATCTATTGGAGGCAGAAGCAGTCAAGGGTAGCCTAGGGTTAGGGTTAGGCTTAGGGTACGGCTTAGGGTACGGGTTCGGGGAGGGCTTCGGGTACGGCGTAGGGTATGGGTTAGGGTTAGGGTTAGGGTTAGTTTTAGGGTTAGGGCTCGGTTTAGGGTATGTGTTAGGATTAGGGTACGTGTTAGGGTTAGGGTAGGGGATAGGGTTAGGGTACGCAGTAGGGTTAGGGTAGTTATTAAACCTATCCCACTCTCTAGATACCCCTTAGCACGTAAAGGAATATTATTTGGGGGTCCAGCCATGGAGAAGAGTTTAGACACTAGGATAAGATAAGGAACACACCCATTATAAAGAAATCACATTAGGATTCTCTTTTTAAACTGTTCCTTAAAACACTAGTGCTTAGGAAATCTATTGGAGGAAGAAGCAGTCAAGGGTAGCCTAGGGTTAGGGTTAGGCTTAGGGTACGGCTTAGGGTACGGTTTAGGGTACGGGTTCTGGGAGGGCTTTGGGTACGGCGTAGGGTATGGGTTAGGGTTAGGGTTAGGGTTAGTGTTAGGGTTAGGGCTCGGTTTAGGGTACGGGTTAGGATTAGGGTACATGTTAGGGTTAGGGTAGGGGTTACGGTTAGGGTACGCGTTAGGGATAGGTTAGTTATTAAACCTATCCCACTCTCTAGATACACCTTAGCACGTAAAGGAATATTATTTGGGGGTCCAGCCATGGAGAAGAGTTTAGACACTAGGATAAGATAAGGAACACACCCATTATAAAGAAATCACAATAGGATTCTCTTTTTAAGCTGTTCCTTAAAACACTACTGCTTAGGAAATCTATTGGAGGCAGAAGCAGTCAAGGTTAGCCTAGGGTTAGGGTTAGGCTTAGGGTACAGCTTAGGGTACGGGTTCGGGGAGGGCTTCGGGTACGGCGTAGGGTATGGGTTAGGGTTAGGGTTAGGGTTAGTGTTAGCGTTAGGGCTCTGTTTAGGGTATTGGTTAGGATTAGGGTACGTGTTATGTTTAGGGTAGGGGTTAGGGTTAGGGTACGCGTTAGTGTTAGGGTAGTTATTAAAGCTATCCCACTCTCTAGATACCCCTTAGCACATAAAGGAATATTATTTGGAGGTCCAGCCATGGAGAAGAGTTTAGACACTAGGATAAGATAAGGAACACACCCATTATAAAGAAATCACATTAGGATTCTCTTTTTAAGCTGTTCCTTAAAACACTAGTGCTTAGGAAATCTATTGGAGGCAGAAGCAGTCAAGGGTAGCCTAGGGTTAGGGTTAGGCTTAGGGTACGGCTTAGGGTACGGGTTCGGGGAGGGCTTCGGGTACGGCGTAGGGTATGGGTTAGGGTTAGGGTTAGGGTTAGTGTTAGGGTTAGGGCTCGGTTTAGGGTATTGGTTAGGATTAGGGTACGTGTTATGGTTAGGGTAGGGGTTAGGGTTAGGGTACGCGTTAGTGTTAGGGTAGTTATTAAAGCTATCCCACTCTCTAGATACCCCTTAGCACATAAAGGAATATTATTTGGAGGTCCAGCCATGGAGAAGAGTTTAGACACTAGGATAAGATAAGGAACACACCCATTATAAAGAAATCACATTAGGATTCTCTTTTTAAGCTGTTCCTTAAAACACTAGTGCTTAGGAAATCTATTGGAGGCAGAAGCAGTCAAGGGTAGCCTAGGGTTAGGGTTAGGCTTAGGGTACGGCTTAGGGTACGGCTTAGGGTACGGGTTCGGGGAGGGCTTCGGGTATGGCGTAGGGTATGGGTTAGGGTTAGGGTTAGGGTTAGTGTTAGGGTTAGGGCTCGGTTTAGGGTACGGGTTAGGATTAGGGTACGTGTTAGGGTTAGGGTAGGGGATAGGGTTAGGGTACGCGTTAGGGTTAGGGTAGTTATTAAACCTATCCCACTCTCTAGATACCCCTTAGCACGTAAAGGAATATTATTTGGGGGTCCAGCCATGGAGAAGAGTTTAGACACTAGGATAAGATAAGGAACACACCCATTATAAAGAAATCACATTAGGATTCTCTTTTTAAGCTGTTCCTTAAAACACTAGTGCTTAGGAAATCTATTGGAGGAAGAAGCAGTCAAGGGTAGCCAATGGTTAGGGTTAGGCTTAGGGTACGGCTTAGGGTACGGTTTAGGGTACGGGTTCTGGGAGGGCTTTGGGTACGGCGTAGGGTATGGGTTAGGGTTAGGGTTAGGGTTAGTGTTAGGGTTAGGGCTCGGTTTAGGGTACGGGTTAGGATTAGGGTACATGTTAGGGTTAGGGTAGGGGTTAGGGTTAGGGTACGCGTTAGGGTTAGGTTAGTTATTAAACCTATCCCACTCTCTAGATACACCTTAGCACGTAAAGGAATATTATTTGGGGGTCCAGCCATGGAGAAGAGTTTAGACACTAGGATAAGATAAGGAACACACCCATTATAAAGAAATCACAATAGGATTCTCTTTTTAAGCTGTTCCTTAAAACACTACTGCTTAGGAAATCTATTGGAGGCAGAAGCAGTCAAGGGTAGCCTAGGGTTAGGGTTAGGCTTAGGGTACGGCTTAGGGTACGGGTTCGGGGAGGGCTTCGGGTACTGCGTAGGGTATGGGTTAGGGTTAGGGTTAGGGTTAGTGTTAGCGTTAGGGCTCGGTTTAGGGTATTGGTTAGGATTAGGGTACGTGTTATGTTTAGGGTAGGGGTTAGGGTTAGGGTACGCGTTAGTGTTAGGGTAGTTATTAAAGCTATCCCACTCTCTAGATACCCCTTAGCACATAAAGGAATATTATTTGGAGGTCCAGCCATGGAGAAGAGTTTAGACACTAGGATAAGATAAGGAACACACCCATTATAAAGAAATCACATTAGGATTCTCTTTTTAAGCTGTTCCTTAAAACACTAGTGCTTAGGAAATCTATTGGAGGCAGAAGCAGTCAAGGGTAGCCTAGGGTTAGGGTTAGGCTTAGGGTACGGCTTAGGGTACGGGTTCGGGGAGGGCTTCGGGTACGGCGTAGGGTATGGGTTAGGGTTAGGGTTAGGGTTAGTGTTAGGGTTAGGGCTCGGTTTAGGGTATTGGTTAGGATTAGGGTACGTGTTATGGTTAGGGTAGGGGTTAGGGTTAGGGTACGCGTTAGTGTTAGGGTAGTTATTAAAGCTATCCCACTCTCTAGATACCCCTTAGCACATAAAGGAATATTATTTGGAGGTCCAGCCATGGAGAAGAGTTTAGACACTAGGATAAGATAAGGAACACACCCATTATAAAGAAATCACATTAGGATTCTCTTTTTAAGCTGTTCCTTAAAACACTAGTGCTTAGGAAATCTATTGGAGGCAGAAGCAGTCAAGGGTAGCCTAGGGTTAGGGTTAGGCTTAGGGTACGGCTTAGGGTACGGCTTAGGGTACGGGTTCGGGGAGGGCTTCGGGTATGGCGTAGGGTATGGGTTAGGGTTAGGGTTAGGGTTAGTGTTAGGGTTAGGGCTCGGTTTAGGGTACGGGTTAGGATTAGGGTACATGTTAGGGTTAGGGTAGGGGTTACGGTTAGGGTACGTGTTAGGGTCAGGGTAGTTATTAAACCTATCCCACTCTCTAGATACCCCTTAGCACGTAAAGGAATATTATTTGGGGGTCCAGCCATGGAGAAGAGTTTAGACACTAGGATAAGATAAGGAACACACCCATTATAAAGAAATCACATTAGGATTCTCTTTTTAAGCTGTTCCTTAAAACACTAGTGCTTAGGAAATCTATTGGAGGCAGAAGCAGTCAAGGGTAGCCTAGGGTTAGGGTTAGGCTTAGGGTACGGCTTAGGGTACGGGTTCGGGGAGGGCTTCGGGTACGGCGTAGGGTATGGGTTAGGGTTAGGGTTAGGGTTAGTGTTAGGGTTAGGGCTCGGTTTAGGGTATTGGTTAGGATTAGGGTACGTGTTATGGTTAGGGTAGGGGTTAGGGTTAGGGTACGCGTTAGTGTTAGGGTAGTTATTAAAGCTATCCCACTCTCTAGATACCCCTTAGCACATAAAGGAATATTATTTGGAGGTCCAGCCATGGAGAAGAGTTTAGACACTAGGATAAGATAAGGAACACACCCATTATAAAGAAATCACATTAGGATTCTCTTTTTAAGCTGTTCCTTAAAACACTAGTGCTTAGGAAATCTATTGGAGGCAGAAGCAGTCAAGGGTAGCCTAGGGTTAGGGTTAGGCTTAGGGTACGGCTTAGGGTACGGCTTAGGGTACGGGTTCGGGGAGGGCTTCGGGTATGGCGTAGGGTATGGGTTAGGGTTAGGGTTAGTGTTAGGGTTAGGGCTCGGTTTAGGGTATTGGTTAGGATTAGGGTACGTGTTATGGTTAGGGTAGGGGTTAGGGTTAGGGTACGCGTTAGTGTTAGGGTAGTTATTAAAGCTATCCCCCTCTCTAGATACCCCTTAGCACATAAAGAAATATTATTTGGAGGTCCAGCCATGGAGAAGAGTTTAGACACTAGGATAAGATAAGGAACACACCCATTATAAAGAAATCACATTAGGATTCTCTTTTTAAACTGTTCCTTAAAACACTAGTGCTTAGGAAATCTATTGGAGGAAGAAGCAGTCAAGGGTAGCCTAGGGTTAGGGTTAGGCTTAGGGTACGGCTTAGGGTACGGTTTAGGGTACGGGTTCTGGGAGGGCTTTGGGTACGGCGTAGGGTATGGGTTAGGGTTAGGGTTAGGGTTAGTGTTAGGGTTAGGGCTCGGTTTAGGGTACGGGTTAGGATTAGGGTACATGTTAGGGTTAGGGTAGGGGTTACGGTTAGGGTACGCGTTAGGGTTAGGTTAGTTATTAAACCTATCCCACTCTCTAGATACACCTTAGCACGTAAAGGAATATTATTTGGGGGTCCAGCCATGGAGAAGAGTTTAGACACTAGGATAAGATAAGGAACACACCCATTATAAAGAAATCACAATAGGATTCTCTTTTTAAGCTGTTCCTTAAAACACTACTGCTTAGGAAATCTATTGGAGGCAGAAGCAGTCAAGGGTAGCCTAGGGTTAGGGTTAGGCTTAGGGTACGGCTTAGGGTACGGGTTCGGGGAGGGCTTCGGGTACGGCGTAGGGTATGGGTTAGGGTTAGGGTTAGGGTTAGTGTTAGCGTTAGGGCTCTGTTTAGGGTATTGGTTAGGATTAGGGTACGTGTTATGTTTAGGGTAGGGGTTAGGGTTAGGGTACGCGTTAGTGTTAGGGTAGTTATTAAAGCTATCCCACTCTCTAGATACCCCTTAGCACATAAAGGAATATTATTTGGAGGTCCAGCCATGGAGAAGAGTTTAGACACTAGGATAAGATAAGGAACACACCCATTATAAAGAAATCACATTAGGATTCTCTTTTTAAGCTGTTCCTTAAAACACTAGTGCTTAGGAAATCTATTGGAGGCAGAAGCAGTCAAGGGTAGCCTAGGGTTAGGGTTAGGCTTAGGGTACGGCTTAGGGTACGGGTTCGGGGAGGGCTTCGGGTACGGCGTAGGGTATGGGTTAGGGTTAGGGTTAGGGTTAGTGTTAGGGTTAGGGCTCGGTTTAGGGTATTGGTTAGGATTAGGGTACGTGTTATGGTTAGGGTAGGGGTTAGGGTTAGGGTACGCGTTAGTGTTAGGGTAGTTATTAAAGCTATCCCACTCTCTAGATACCCCTTAGCACATAAAGGAATATTATTTGGAGGTCCAGCCATGGAGAAGAGTTTAGACACTAGGATAAGATAAGGAACACACCCATTATAAAGAAATCACATTAGGATTCTCTTTTTAAGCTGTTCCTTAAAACACTAGTGCTTAGGAAATCTATTGGAGGCAGAAGCAGTCAAGGGTAGCCTAGGGTTAGGGTTAGGCTTAGGGTACGGCTTAGGGTACGGCTTAGGGTACGGGTTCGGGGAGGGCTTCGGGTATGGCGTAGGGTATGGGTTAGGGTTAGGGTTAGGGTTAGTGTTAGGGTTAGGGCTCGGTTTAGGGTACGGGTTAGGATTAGGGTACGTGTTAGGGTTAGGGTAGGGGATAGGGTTAGGGTACGCGTTAGGGTTAGGGTAGTTATTAAACCTATCCCACTCTCTAGATACCCCTTAGCACGTAAAGGAATATTATTTGGGGGTCCAGCCATGGAGAAGAGTTTAGACACTAGGATAAGATAAGGAACACACCCATTATAAAGAAATCACATTAGGATTCTCTTTTTAAGCTGTTCCTTAAAACACTAGTGCTTAGGAAATCTATTGGAGGAAGAAGCAGTCAAGGGTAGCCAAGGGTTAGGGTTAGGCTTAGGGTACGGCTTAGGGTACGGTTTAGGGTACGGGTTCTGGGAGGGCTTTGGGTACGGCGTAGGGTATGGGTTAGGGTTAGGGTTAGGGTTAGTGTTAGGGTTAGGGCTCGGTTTAGGGTACGGGTTAGGATTAGGGTACATGTTAGGGTTAGGGTAGGGGTTAGGGTTAGGGTACGCGTTAGGGTTAGGTTAGTTATTAAACCTATCCCACTCTCTAGATACACCTTAGCACGTAAAGGAATATTATTTGGGGGTCCAGCCATGGAGAAGAGTTTAGACACTAGTATAAGATAAGGAACACACCCATTATAAAGAAATCACAATAGGATTCTCTTTTTAAGCTGTTCCTTAAAACACTACTGCTTAGGAAATCTATTGGAGGCAGAAGCAGTCAAGGGTAGCCTAGGGTTAGGGTTAGGCTTAGGGTACGGCTTAGGGTACGGGTTCGGGGAGGGCTTCGGGTACTGCGTAGGGTATGGGTTAGGGTTAGGGTTAGGGTTAGTGTTAGCGTTAGGGCTCTGTTTAGGGTATTGGTTAGGATTAGGGTACGTGTTATGTTTAGGGTAGGGGTTAGGGTTAGGGTACGCGTTAGTGTTAGGGTAGTTATTAAAGCTATCCCACTCTCTAGATACCCCTTAGCACATAAAGGAATATTATTTGGAGGTCCAGCCATGGAGAAGAGTTTAGACACTAGGATAAGATAAGGAACACACCCATTATAAAGAAATCACATTAGGATTCTCTTTTTAAGCTGTTCCTTAAAACACTAGTGCTTAGGAAATCTATTGGAGGCAGAAGCAGTCAAGGGTAGCCTAGGGTTAGGGTTAGGCTTAGGGTACGGCTTAGGGTACGGGTTCGGGGAGGGCTTCGGGTACGGCGTAGGGTATGGGTTAGGGTTAGGGTTAGGGTTAGTGTTAGGGTTAGGGCTCGGTTTAGGGTATTGGTTAGGATTAGGGTACGTGTTATGGTTAGGGTAGGGGTTAGGGTTAGGGTACGCGTTAGTGTTAGGGTAGTTATTAAAGCTATCCCACTCTCTAGATACCCCTTAGCACATAAAGGAATATTATTTGGAGGTCCAGCCATGGAGAAGAGTTTAGACACTAGGATAAGATAAGGAACACACCCATTATAAAGAAATCACATTAGGATTCTCTTTTTAAGCTGTTCCTTAAAACACTAGTGCTTAGGAAATCTATTGGAGGCAGAAGCAGTCAAGGGTAGCCTAGGGTTAGGGTTAGGCTTAGGGTACGGCTTAGGGTACGGCTTAGGGTACGGGTTCGGGGAGGGCTTCGGGTATGGCGTAGGGTATGGGTTAGGGTTAGGGTTAGGGTTAGTGTTAGGGTTAGGGCTCGGTTTAGGGTACGGGTTAGGATTAGGGTACGTGTTAGGGTTAGGGTAGGGGATAGGGTTAGGGTACGCGTTAGGGTTAGGGTAGTTATTAAACCTATCCCACTCTCTAGATACCCCTTAGCACGTAAAGGAATATTATTTGGGGGTCCAGCCATGGAGAAGAGTTTAGACACTAGGATAAGATAAGGAACACACCCATTATAAAGAAATCACATTAGGATTCTCTTTTTAAGCTGTTCCTTAAAACACTAGTGCTTAGGAAATCTATTGGAGGAAGAAGCAGTCAAGGGTAGCCAAGGTTTAGGGTTAGGCTTAGGGTACGGCTTAGGGTACGGTTTAGGGTACGGGTTCTGGGAGGGCTTTGGGTACGGCGTAGGGTATGGGTTAGGGTTAGGGTTAGGGTTAGTGTTAGGGTTAGGGCTCGGTTTAGGGTACGGGTTAGGATTAGGGTACATGTTAGGGTTAGGGTAGGGGTTAGGGTTAGGGTACGCGTTAGGGTTAGGTTAGTTATTAAACCTATCCCACTCTCTAGATACACCTTAGCACGTAAAGGAATATTATTTGGGGGTCCAGCCATGGAGAAGAGTTTAGACACTAGGATAAGATAAGGAACACACCCATTATAAAGAAATCACAATAGGATTCTCTTTTTAAGCTGTTCCTTAAAACACTACTGCTTAGGAAATCTATTGGAGGCAGAAGCAGTCAAGGGTAGCCTAGGGTTAGGGTTAGGCTTAGGGTACGGCTTAGGGTACGGGTTCGGGGAGGGCTTCGGGTACGGCGTAGGGTATGGGTTAGGGTTAGGGTTAGGGTTAGTGTTAGGGTTAGGGCTCGGTTTAGGGTATTGGTTAGGATTAGGGTACGTGTTATGGTTAGGGTAGGGGTTAGGGTTAGGGTACGCGTTAGTGTTAGGGTAGTTATTAAAGCTATCCCACTCTCTAGATACCCCTTAGCACATAAAGGAATATTATTTGGAGGTCCAGCCATGGAGAAGAGTTTAGACACTAGGATAAGATAAGGAACACACCCATTATAAAGAAATCACATTAGGATTCTCTTTTTAAGCTGTTCCTTAAAACACTAGTGCTTAGGAAATCTATTGGAGGCAGAAGCAGTCAAGGGTAGCCTAGGGTTAGGGTTAGGCTTAGGGTACGGCTTAGGGTACGGCTTAGGGTACGGGTTCGGGGAGGGCTTCGGGTATGGCGTAGGGTATGGGTTAGGGTTAGGGTTAGGGTTAGTGTTAGGGTTAGGGCTCGGTTTAGGGTACGGGTTAGGATTAGGGTACGTGTTAGGGTTAGGGTAGGGGATAGGGTTAGGGTACGCGTTAGGGTTAGGGTAGTTATTAAACCTATCCCACTCTCTAGATACCCCTTAGCACGTAAAGGAATATTATTTGGGGGTCCAGCCATGGAGAAGAGTTTAGACACTAGGATAAGATAAGGAACACACCCATTATAAAGAAATCACATTAGGATTCTCTTTTTAAGCTGTTCCTTAAAACACTAGTGCTTAGGAAATCTATTGGAGGCAGAAGCAGTCAAGGGTAGCCTAGGGTTAGGGTTAGGCTTAGGGTACGGCTTAGGGTACGGCTTAGGATACGGGTTCGGGGAGGGCTTCGGGTACGGCGTAGGGTATGGGTTAGGGTTAGGGTTAGGGTTAGTGTTAGGGTTAGGGCTCGGTTTAGGGTATTGTTTAGGATTAGGGTACGTGTTATGGTTAGGGTAGGGGTTAGGGTTAGGGTACGCGTTAGTGTTAGTGTAGTTATTAAAGCTATCCCACTCTCTAGATACCCCTTAGCACATAAAGGAATATTATTTGGAGGTCCAGCCATGGAGAAGAGTTTAGACACTAGGATAAGATAAGGAACACACCCATTATAAAGAAATCACATTAGGATTCTCTTTTTAAGCTGTTCCTTAAAACACTAGTGCTTAGGAAATCTATTGGAGGCAGAAGCAGTCAAGGGTAGCCTAGGGTTAGGGTTAGGCTTAGGGTTAGGCTTAGGGTACGGCTTAGGGTACGGGTTCGGTGAGGGCTTCGGGTACGGCCTAGGGTATGGGTTAGGGTTAGGGTTAGGGCTCGTTTTAGGGTACGGGTTAGGATTAGGGTACGAGTTAGGGTTAGGGTAGGGGATAGGGTTAGGGTACGCGTTAGGGTTAGGGTAGTTATTAAACCTATCCCACTCTCTAGATACCCCTTAGCACGTAAAGGAATATTATTTGGGGGTCCAGCCATGGAGAAGAGTTTAGACACTAGGATAAGATAAGGAACACACCCATTATAAAGAAATCACATTAGGATTCTCTTTTTAAGCTGTTCCTTAAAACACTAGTGCTTAGGAAATCTATTGGAGGAAGAAGCAGTCAAGGGTAGCCTAGGGTTAGGGTTAGGCTTAGGGTACGGCTTAGGGTACGGTTTAGGGTACGGGTTCTGGGAGGGCTTTGGGTACGGCGTAGGGTATGTGTTAGGGTTAGGGTTATGGTTAGTGTTAGGGTTAGGGCTCGGTTTAGGGTACGGGTTAGGATTAGGGTACATGTTAGGGTTAGGGTAGGGGTTAGGGTTAGGGTACGCGTTAGGGTTAGGTTAGTTATTAAACCTATCCCACTCTCTAGATACACCTTAGCACGTAAAGGAATATTATTTGGGGGTCCAGCCATGGAGAAGAGTTTAGACACTAGGATAAGATAAGGAACACACCCATTATAAAGAAATCACAATAGGATTCTCTTTTTAAGCTGTTCCTTAAAACACTACTGCTTAGGAAATCTATTGGAGGCAGAAGCAGTCAAGGGTAGCCTAGGGTTAGGGTTAGGCTTAGGGTACGGCTTAGGGTACGGGTTCGGGGAGGGCTTCGGGTACGGCGTAGGGTATGGGTTAGGGTTAGGGTTAGGGTTAGTGTTAGCGTTAGGACTCGGTTTAGGGTATTGGTTAGGATTAGGGTACGTGTTATGTTTAGGGTAGGGGTTAGGGTTAGGGTACGCGTTAGTGTTAGGGTAGTTATTAAAGCTATCCCACTCTCTAGATACCCCTTAGCACATAAAGGAATATTATTTGGAGGTCCAGCCATGGAGAAGAGTTTAGACACTAGGATAAGATAAGGAACACACCCATTATAAAGAAATCACATTAGGATTCTCTTTTTAAGCTGTTCCTTAAAACACTAGTGCTTAGGAAATCTATTGGAGGCAGAAGCAGTCAAGGGTAGCCTAGGGTTAGGGTTAGGCTTAGGGTACGGCTTAGGGTACGGGTTCGGGGAGGGCTTCGGGTACGGCGTAGGGTATGGGTTAGGGTTAGGGTTAGGGTTAGTGTTAGGTTTAGGGCTCGGTTTAGGGTATTGGTTAGGATTAGGGTACGTGTTATGGTTAGGGTAGGGGTTAGGGTTAGGGTACGCGTTAGTGTTAGGGTAGTTATTAAAGCTATCCCACTCTCTAGATACCCCTTAGCACATAAAGGAATATTATTTGGAGGTCCAGCCATGGAGAAGAGTTTAGACACTAGGATAAGATAAGGAACACACCCATTATAAAGAAATCACATTAGGATTCTCTTTTTAAGCTGTTCCTTAAAACACTAGTGCTTAGGAAATCTATTGGAGGCAGAAGCAGTCAAGGGTAGCCTAGGGTTAGGGTTAGGCTTAGGGTACGGCTTAGGGTACGGCTTAGGGTACGGGTTCGGGGAGGGCTTCGGGTATGGCGTAGGGTATGGGTTAGGGTTAGGGTTAGGGTTAGTGTTAGGGTTAGGGCTCGGTTTAGGGTACGGGTTAGGATTAGGGTACGTGTTAGGGTTAGGGTAGGGGATAGGGTTAGGGTACGCGTTAGGGTTAGGGTAGTTATTAAACCTATCCCACTCTCTAGATACCCCTTAGCACGTAAAGGAATATTATTTGGGGGTCCAGCCATGGAGAAGAGTTTAGACACTAGGATAAGATAAGGAACACACCCATTATAAAGAAATCACATTAGGATTCTCTTTTTAAGCTGTTCCTTAAAACACTAGTGCTTAGGAAATCTATTGGAGGAAGAAGCAGTCAAGGGTAGCCAAGGGTTAGGGTTAGGCTTAGGGTACGGCTTAGGGTACGGTTTAGGGTACGGGTTCTGGGAGGGCTTTGGGTACGGCGTAGGGTATGGGTTAGGGTTAGGGTTAGGGTTAGTGTTAGGGTTAGGGCTCGGTTTAGGGTACGGGTTAGGATTAGGGTACATGTTAGGGTTAGGGTAGGGGTTAGGGTTAGGGTACGCGTTAGGGTTAGGTTAGTTATTAAACCTATCCCACTCTCTAGATACACCTTAGCACGTAAAGGAATATTATTTGGGGGTCCAGCCATGGAGAAGAGTTTAGACACTAGGATAAGATAAGGAACACACCCATTATAAAGAAATCACAATAGGATTCTCTTTTTAAGCTGTTCCTTAAAACACTACTGCTTAGGAAATCTATTGGAGGCAGAAGCAGTCAAGGGTAGCCTAGGGTTAGGGTTAGGCTTAGGGTACGGCTTAGGGTACGGGTTCGGGGAGGGCTTCGGGTACTGCGTAGGGTATGGGTTAGGGTTAGGGTTAGGGTTAGTGTTAGCGTTAGGGCTCGGTTTAGGGTATTGGTTAGGATTAGGGTACGTGTTATGTTTAGGGTAGGGGTTAGGGTTAGGGTACGCGTTAGTGTTAGGGTAGTTATTAAAGCTATCCCACTCTCTAGATACCCCTTAGCACATAAAGGAATATTATTTGGAGGTCCAGCCATGGAGAAGAGTTTAGACACTAGGATAAGATAAGGAACACACCCATTATAAAGAAATCACATTAGGATTCTCTTTTTAAGCTGTTCCTTAAAACACTAGTGCTTAGGAAATCTATTGGAGGCAGAAGCAGTCAAGGGTAGCCTAGGGTTAGGGTTAGGCTTAGGGTACGGCTTAGGGTACGGGTTCGGGGAGGGCTTCGGGTACGGCGTAGGGTATGGGTTAGGGTTAGGGTTAGGGTTAGTGTTAGGGTTAGGGCTCGGTTTAGGGTATTGGTTAGGATTAGGGTACGTGTTATGGTTAGGGTAGGGGTTAGGGTTAGGGTACGCGTTAGTGTTAGGGTAGTTATTAAAGCTATCCCACTCTCTAGATACCCCTTAGCACATAAAGGAATATTATTTGGAGGTCCAGCCATGGAGAAGAGTTTAGACACTAGGATAAGATAAGGAACACACCCATTATAAAGAAATCACATTAGGATTCTCTTTTTAAGCTGTTCCTTAAAACACTAGTGCTTAGGAAATCTATTGGAGGCAGAAGCAGTCAAGGGTAGCCTAGGGTTAGGGTTAGGCTTAGGGTACGGCTTAGGGTACGGCTTAGGGTACGGGTTCGGGGAGGGCTTCGGGTATGGCGTAGGGTATGGGTTAGGGTTAGGGTTAGGGTTAGTGTTAGGGTTAGGGCTCGGTTTAGGGTACGGGTTAGGATTAGGGTACGTGTTAGGGTTAGGGTAGGGGATAGGGTTAGGGTACGCGTTAGGGTTAGGGTAGTTATTAAACCTATCCCACTCTCTAGATACCCCTTAGCACGTAAAGGAATATTATTTGGGGGTCCAGCCATGGAGAAGAGTTTAGACACTAGGATAAGATAAGGAACACACCCATTATAAAGAAATCACATTAGGATTCTCTTTTTAAGCTGTTCCTTAAAACACTAGTGCTTAGGAAATCTATTGGAGGAAGAAGCAGTCAAGGGTAGCCAAGGGTTAGGGTTAGGCTTAGGGTACGGCTTAGGGTACGGTTTAGGGTACGGGTTCTGGGAGGGCTTTGGGTACGGCGTAGGGTATGGGTTAGGGTTAGGGTTAGGGTTAGTGTTAGGGTTAGGGCTCGGTTTAGGGTACGGGTTAGGATTAGGGTACATGTTAGGGTTAGGGTAGGGGTTAGGGTTAGGGTACGCGTTAGGGTTAGGTTAGTTATTAAACCTATCCCACTCTCTAGATACACCTTAGCACGTAAAGGAATATTATTTGGGGGTCCAGCCATGGAGAAGAGTTTAGACACTAGGATAAGATAAGGAACACACCCATTATAAAGAAATCACAATAGGATTCTCTTTTTAAGCTGTTCCTTAAAACACTACTGCTTAGGAAATCTATTGGAGGCAGAAGCAGTCAAGGGTAGCCTAGGGTTAGGGTTAGGCTTAGGGTACGGCTTAGGGTACGGGTTCGGGGAGGGCTTCGGGTACTGCGTAGGGTATGGGTTAGGGTTAGGGTTAGGGTTAGTGTTAGCGTTAGGGCTCGGTTTAGGGTATTGGTTAGGATTAGGGTACGTGTTATGTTTAGGGTAGGGGTTAGGGTTAGGGTACGCGTTAGTGTTAGGGTAGTTATTAAAGCTATCCCACTCTCTAGATACCCCTTAGCACATAAAGGAATATTATTTGGAGGTCCAGCCATGGAGAAGAGTTTAGACACTAGGATAAGATAAGGAACACACCCATTATAAAGAAATCACATTAGGATTCTCTTTTTAAGCTGTTCCTTAAAACACTAGTGCTTAGGAAATCTATTGGAGGCAGAAGCAGTCAAGGGTAGCCTAGGGTTAGGGTTAGGCTTAGGGTACGGCTTAGGGTACGGGTTCGGGGAGGGCTTCGGGTACGGCGTAGGGTATGGGTTAGGGTTAGGGTTAGGGTTAGTGTTAGGGTTAGGGCTCGGTTTAGGGTATTGGTTAGGATTAGGGTACGTGTTATGGTTAGGGTAGGGGTTAGGGTTAGGGTACGCGTTAGTGTTAGGGTAGTTATTAAAGCTATCCCACTCTCTAGATACCCCTTAGCACATAAAGGAATATTATATGGAGGTCCAGCCATGGAGAAGAGTTTAGACACTAGGATAAGATAAGGAACACACCCATTATAAAGAAATCACATTAGGATTCTCTTTTTAAGCTGTTCCTTAAAACACTAGTGCTTAGGAAATCTATTGGAGGCAGAAGCAGTCAAGGGTAGCCTAGGGTTAGGGTTAGGCTTAGGGTACGGCTTAGGGTACGGCTTAGGGTACGGGTTCGGGGAGGGCTTCGGGTATGGCGTAGGGTATGGGTTAGGGTTAGGGTTAGGGTTAGTGTTAGGGTTAGGGCTCGGTTTAGGGTACGGGTTAGGATTAGGGTACGTGTTAGGGTTAGGGTAGGGGATAGGGTTAGGGTACGCGTTAGGGTTAGGGTAGTTATTAAACCTATCCCACTCTCTAGATACCCCTTAGCACGTAAAGGAATATTATTTGGGGGTCCAGCCATGGAGAAGAGTTTAGACACTAGGATAAGATAAGGAACACACCCATTATAAAGAAATCACATTAGGATTCTCTTTTTAAGCTGTTCCTTAAAACACTAGTGCTTAGGAAATCTATTGGAGGAAGAAGCAGTCAAGGGTAGCCAAGGGTTAGGGTTAGGCTTAGGGTACGGCTTAGGGTACGGTTTAGGGTACGGGTTCTGGGAGGGCTTTGGGTACGGCGTAGGGTATGGGTTAGGGTTAGGGTTAGGGTTAGTGTTAGGGTTAGGGCTCGGTTTAGGGTACGGGTTAGGATTAGGGTACATGTTAGGGTTAGGGTAGGGGTTACGGTTAGGGTACGCGTTAGGGTTAGGTTAGTTATTAAACCTATCCCACTCTCTAGATACACCTTAGCACGTAAAGGAATATTATTTGGGGGTCCAGCCATGGAGAAGAGTTTAGACACTAGGATAAGATAAGGAACACACCCATTATAAAGAAATCACAATAGGATTCTCTTTTTAAGCTGTTCCTTAAAACACTACTGCTTAGGAAATCTATTGGAGGCAGAAGCAGTCAAGGGTAGCCTAGGGTTAGGGTTAGGCTTAGGGTACGGCTTAGGGTACGGGTTCGGGGAGGGCTTCGGGTACGGCGTAGGGTATGGGTTAGGGTTAGGGTTAGGGTTAGTGTTAGCGTTAGGGCTCTGTTTAGGGTATTGGTTAGGATTAGGGTACGTGTTATGTTTAGGGTAGGGGTTAGGGTTAGGGTACGCGTTAGTGTTAGGGTAGTTATTAAAGCTATCCCACTCTCTAGATACCCCTTAGCACATAAAGGAATATTATTTGGAGGTCCAGCCATGGAGAAGAGTTTAGACACTAGGATAAGATAAGGAACACACCCATTATAAAGAAATCACATTAGGATTCTCTTTTTAAGCTGTTCCTTAAAACACTAGTGCTTAGGAAATCTATTGGAGGCAGAAGCAGTCAAGGGTAGCCTAGGGTTAGGGTTAGGCTTAGGGTACGGCTTAGGGTACGGGTTCGGGGAGGGCTTCGGGTACGGCGTAGGGTATGGGTTAGGGTTAGGGTTAGGGTTAGTGTTAGGGATAGGGCTCGGTTTAGGGTATTGGTTAGGATTAGGGTACGTGTTATGGTTAGGGTAGGGGTTAGGGTTAGGGTACGCGTTAGTGTTAGGGTAGTTATTAAAGCTATCCCACTCTCTAGATACCCCTTAGCACATAAAGGAATATTATTTGGAGGTCCAGCCATGGAGAAGAGTTTAGACACTAGGATAAGATAAGGAACACACCCATTATAAAGAAATCACATTAGGATTCTCTTTTTAAGCTGTTCCTTAAAACACTAGTGCTTAGGAAATCTATTGGAGGCAGAAGCAGTCAAGGGTAGCCTAGGGTTAGGGTTAGGCTTAGGGTACGGCTTAGGGTACGGCTTAGGGTACGGGTTCGGGGAGGGCTTCGGGTATGGCGTAGGGTATGGGTTAGGGTTAGGGTTAGGGTTAGTGTTAGGGTTAGGGCTCGGTTTAGGGTACGGGTTAGGATTAGGGTACGTGTTAGGGTTAGGGTAGGGGATAGGGTTAGGGTACGCGTTAGGGTTAGGGTAGTTATTAAACCTATCCCACTCTCTAGATACCCCTTAGCACGTAAAGGAATATTATTTGGGGGTCCAGCCATGGAGAAGAGTTTAGACACTAGGATAAGATAAGGAACACACCCATTATAAAGAAATCACATTAGGATTCTCTTTTTAAGCTGTTCCTTAAAACACTAGTGCTTAGGAAATCTATTGGAGGAAGAAGCAGTCAAGGGTAGCCAAGGGTTAGGGTTAGGCTTAGGGTACGGCTTAGGGTACGGTTTAGGGTACGGGTTCTGGGAGGGCTTTGGGTACGGCGTAGGGTATGGGTTAGGGTTAGGGTTAGGGTTAGTGTTAGGGTTAGGGCTCGGTTTAGGGTACGGGTTAGGATTAGGGTACATGTTAGGGTTAGGGTAGGGGTTAGGGTTAGGGTACGCGTTAGGGTTAGGTTAGTTATTAAACCTATCCCACTCTCTAGATACACCTTAGCACGTAAAGGAATATTATTTGGGGGTCCAGCCATGGAGAAGAGTTTAGACACTAGGATAAGATAAGGAACACACCCATTATAAAGAAATCACAATAGGATTCTCTTTTTAAGCTGTTCCTTAAAACACTACTGCTTAGGAAATCTATTGGAGGCAGAAGCAGTCAAGGGTAGCCTAGGGTTAGGGTTAGGCTTAGGGTACGGCTTAGGGTACGGGTTCGGGGAGGGCTTCGGGTACTGCGTAGGGTATGGGTTAGGGTTAGGGTTAGGGTTAGTGTTAGCGTTAGGGCTCGGTTTAGGGTATTGGTTAGGATTAGGGTACGTGTTATGTTTAGGGTAGGGGTTAGGGTTAGGGTACGCGTTAGTGTTAGGGTAGTTATTAAAGCTATCCCACTCTCTAGATACCCCTTAGCACATAAAGGAATATTATTTGGAGGTCCAGCCATGGAGAAGAGTTTAGACACTAGGATAAGATAAGGAACACACCCATTATAAAGAAATCACATTAGGATTCTCTTTTTAAGCTGTTCCTTAAAACACTAGTGCTTAGGAAATCTATTGGAGGCAGAAGCAGTCAAGGGTAGCCTAGGGTTAGGGTTAGGCTTAGGGTACGGCTTAGGGTACGGCTTAGGGTACGGGTTCGGGGAGGGCTTCGGGTATGGCGTAGGGTATGGGTTAGGGTTAGGGTTAGGGTTAGTGTTAGGGTTAGGGCTCGGTTTAGGGTACGGGTTAGGATTAGGGTACGTGTTAGGGTTAGGGTAGGGGATAGGGTTAGGGTACGCGTTAGGGTTAGGGTAGTTATTAAACCTATCCCACTCTCTAGATACCCCTTAGCACGTAAAGGAATATTATTTGGGGGTCCAGCCATGGAGAAGAGTTTAGACACTAGGATAAGATAAGGAACACACCCATTATAAAGAAATCACATTAGGATTCTCTTTTTAAGCTGTTCCTTAAAACACTAGTGCTTAGGAAATCTATTGGAGGAAGAAGCAGTCAAGGGTAGCCAAGGGTTAGGGTTAGGCTTAGGGTACGGCTTAGGGTACGGTTTAGGGTACGGGTTCTGGGAGGGCTTTGGGTACGGCGTAGGGTATGGGTTAGGGTTAGGGTTAGGGTTAGTGTTAGGGTTAGGGCTCGGTTTAGGGTACGGGTTAGGATTAGGGTACATGTTAGGGTTAGGGTAGGGGTTAGGGTTAGGGTACGCGTTAGGGTTAGGTTAGTTATTAAACCTATCCCACTCTCTAGATACACCTTAGCACGTAAAGGAATATTATTTGGGGGTCCAGCCATGGAGAAGAGTTTAGACACTAGGATAAGATAAGGAACACACCCATTATAAAGAAATCACAATAGGATTCTCTTTTTAAGCTGTTCCTTAAAACACTACTGCTTAGGAAATCTATTGGAGGCAGAAGCAGTCAAGGGTAGCCTAGGGTTAGGGTTAGGCTTAGGGTACGGCTTAGGGTACGGGTTCGGGGAGGGCTTCGGGTACTGCGTAGGGTATGGGTTAGGGTTAGGGTTAGGGTTAGTGTTAGCGTTAGGGCTCGGTTTAGGGTATTGGTTAGGATTAGGGTACGTGTTATGTTTAGGGTAGGGGTTAGGGTTAGGGTACGCGTTAGTGTTAGGGTAGTTATTAAAGCTATCCCACTCTCTAGATACCCCTTAGCACATAAAGGAATATTATTTGGAGGTCCAGCCATGGAGAAGAGTTTAGACACTAGGATAAGATAAGGAACACACCCATTATAAAGAAATCACATTAGGATTCTCTTTTTAAGCTGTTCCTTAAAACACTAGTGCTTAGGAAATCTATTGGAGGCAGAAGCAGTCAAGGGTAGCCTAGGGTTAGGGTTAGGCTTAGGGTACGGCTTAGGGTACGGGTTCGGGGAGGGCTTCGGGTACGGCGTAGGGTATGGGTTAGGGTTAGGGTTAGGGTTAGTGTTAGGGTTAGGGCTCGGTTTAGGGTATTGGTTAGGATTAGGGTACGTGTTATGGTTAGGGTAGGGGTTAGGGTTAGGGTACGCGTTAGTGTTAGGGTAGTTATTAAAGCTATCCCACTCTCTAGATACCCCTTAGCACATAAAGGAATATTATTTGGAGGTCCAGCCATGGAGAAGAGTTTAGACACTAGGATAAGATAAGGAACACACCCATTATAAAGAAATCACATTAGGATTCTCTTTTTAAGCTGTTCCTTAAAACACTAGTGCTTAGGAAATCTATTGGAGGCAGAAGCAGTCAAGGGTAGCCTAGGGTTAGGGTTAGGCTTAGGGTACGGCTTAGGGTACGGCTTAGGGTACGGGTTCGGGGAGGGCTTCGGGTATGGCGTAGGGTATGGGTTAGGGTTAGGGTTAGGGTTAGTGTTAGGGTTAGGGCTCGGTTTAGGGTACGGGTTAGGATTAGGGTACGTGTTAGGGTTAGGGTAGGGGATAGGGTTAGGGTACGCGTTAGGGTTAGGGTAGTTATTAAACCTATCCCACTCTCTAGATACCCCTTAGCACGTAAAGGAATATTATTTGGGGGTCCAGCCATGGAGAAGAGTTTAGACACTAGGATAAGATAAGGAACACCCCCATTATAAAGAAATCACATTAGGATTCTCTTTTTAAGCTGTTCCTTAAAACACTAGTGCTTAGGAAATCTATTGGAGGCAGAAGCAGTCAAGGGTAGCCTAGGGTTAGGGTTAGGCTTAGGGTACGGCTTAGGGTACGGCTTAGGGTACGGGTTCGGGGAGGGCTTCGGGTACGGCGTAGGGTATGGGTTAGGGTTAGGGTTAGGGTTAGTGTTAGGGTTAGGGCTCGGTTTAGGGTATTGGTTAGGATTAGGGTACGTGTTATGGTTAGGGTAGGGGTTAGGGTTAGGGTACGCGTTAGTGTTAGTGTAGTTATTAAAGCTATCCCACTCTCTAGATACCCCTTAGCACATAAAGGAATATTATTTGGAGGTCCAGCCATGGAGAAGAGTTTAGACACTAGGATAAGATAAGGAACACACCCATTATAAAGAAATCACATTAGGATTCTCTTTTTAAGCTGTTCCTTAAAACACTAGTGCTTAGGAAATCTATTGGAGGCAGAAGCAGTCAAGGGTAGCCTAGGGTTAGGGTTAGGCTTAGGGTTAGGCTTAGGGTACGGCTTAGGGTACGGGTTCGGTGAGGGCTTCGGGTACGGCGTAGGGTATGGGTTAGGGTTAGGGTTAGGGCTCGTTTTAGGGTACGGGTTAGGATTAGGGTACGAGTTAGGGTTAGGGTAGGGGATAGGGTTAGGGTACGCGTTAGGGTTAGGGTAGTTATTAAACCTATCCCACTCTCTAGATACCCCTTAGCACGTAAAGGAATATTATTTGGGGGTCCAGCCATGGAGAAGAGTTTAGACACTAGGATAAGATAAGGAACACACCCATTATAAAGAAATCACATTAGGATTCTCTTTTTAAGCTGTTCCTTAAAACACTAGTGCTTAGGAAATCTATTGGAGGAAGAAGCAGTCAAGGGTAGCCTAGGGTTAGGGTTAGGCTTAGGGTACGGCTTAGGGTACGGTTTAGGGTACGGGTTCGTGGAGGGCTTTGGGTACGGCGTAGGGTATGGGTTAGGGTTAGGGTTAGGGTTAGTGTTAGGGTTAGGGCTCGGTTTAGGGTACGGGTTAGGATTAGGGTACATGTTAGGGTTAGGGTAGGGGTTAGGGTTAGGGTACGCGTTAGGGTTAGGTTAGTTATTAAACCTATCCCACTCTCTAGATACACCTTAGCACGTAAAGGAATATTATTTGGGGGTCCAGCCATGGAGAAGAGTTTAGACACTAGGATAAGATAAGGAACACACCCATTATAAAGAAATCACAATAGGATTCTCTTTTTAAGCTGTTCCTTAAAACACTACTGCTTAGGAAATCTATTGGAGGCAGAAGCAGTCAAGGGTAGCCTAGGGTTAGGGTTAGGCTTAGGGTACGGCTTAGGGTACGGGTTCGGGGAGGGCTTCGGGTACGGCGTAGGGTATGGGTTAGGGTTAGGGTTAGGGTTAGTGTTAGCGTTAGGGCTCGGTTTAGGGTATTGGTTAGGATTAGGGTACGTGTTATGTTTAGGGTAGGGGTTAGGGTTAGGGTACGCGTTAGTGTTAGGGTAGTTATTAAAGCTATCCCACTCTCTAGATACCCCTTAGCACATAAAGGAATATTATTTGGAGGTCCAGCCATGGAGAAGAGTTTAGACACTAGGATAAGATAAGGAACACACCCATTATAAAGAAATCACATTAGGATTCTCTTTTTAAGCTGTTCCTTAAAACACTAGTGCTTAGGAAATCTATTGGAGGCAGAAGCAGTCAAGGGTAGCCTAGGGTTAGGGTTAGGCTTAGGGTACGGCTTAGGGTACGGGTTCGGTGAGGGCTTCGAGTACGGCGTAGGGTATGGGTTAGGGTTAGGGTTAGGGTTAGTGTTAGGGTTAGGGCTCGGTTTAAGGTACGGGTTAGGATTAGGGTACATGTTAGGGTTAGGGTAGGGGTTAGGGTTAGGGTACGCGTTAGGGTTAGGGTAGTTATTAAACCTATCCCACTCTCTAGATACACCTTAGCACGTAAAGGAATATTATTTGGGGGTCCACCCATGGAGAAGAGTTTAGACACTAGGATAAGATAAGGAACACACCCATTATAAAGAAATCACATTAGGATTCTCTTTTTAAGCTGTTCCTTAAAACACTAGTGCTTAGGAAATCTATTGGAGGCAGAAGCAGTCAAGGGTAGCCTAGGGTTAGGGTTAGGCTTAGGGTACGGCTTAGGGTACGGCTTAGGGTACGGGTTCGGGGAGGGCTTCGGGTATGGCGTAGGGTATGGGTTAGGGTTAGGGTTAGGGTTAGTGTTAGGGTTAGGGCTCGGTTTAGGGTACGGGTTAGGATTAGGGTACGTGTTAGGGTTAGGGTAGGGGATAGGGTTAGGGTACGCGTTAGGGTTAGGGTAGTTATTAAACCTATCCCACTCTCTAGATACCCCTTAGCACGTAAAGGAATATTATTTGGGGGTCCAGCCATGGAGAAGAGTTTAGACACTAGGATAAGATAAGGAACACACCCATTATAAAGAAATCACATTAGGATTCTCTTTTTAAGCTGTTCCTTAAAACACTAGTGCTTAGGAAATCTATTGGAGGCAGAAGCAGTCAAGGGTAGCCTAGGGTTAGGGTTAGGCTTAGGGTACGGCTTAGGGTACGGTTTAGGGTACGGGTTCTGGAAGGGCTTTGGGTACGGCGTAGGGTATGGGTTAGGGTTAGGGTTAGGGTTAGTGTTAGGGTTAGGGCTCGGTTTAGGGTACGGGTTAGGATTAGGGTACATGTTAGGGTTAGGGTACGGGTTAGGGTTAGGGTACGCGTTAGGGTTAGGTTAGTTATTAAACCTATCCCACTCTCTAGATACACCTTAGCACGTAAAGGAATATTATTTGGGGGTCCAGCCATGGAGAAGAGTTTAGACACTAGGATAAGATAAGGAACACACCCATTATAAAGAAATCACAATAGGATTCTCTTTTTAAGCTGTTCCTTAAAACACTACTGCTTAGGAAATCTATTGGAGGCAGAAGCAGTCAAGGGTAGCCTAGGGTTAGGGTTAGGCTTAGGGTACGGCTTAGGGTACGGGTTCGGGGAGGGCTTCGGGTACTGCGTAGGGTATGGGTTAGGGTTAGGGTTAGGGTTAGTGTTAGCGTTAGGGCTCGGTTTAGGGTATTGGTTAGGATTAGGGTACGTGTTATGTTTAGGGTAGGGGTTAGGGTTAGGGTACGCGTTAGTGTTAAGGTAGTTATTAAAGCTATCCCACTCTCTAGATACCCCTTAGCACATAAAGGAATATTATTTGGAGGTCCAGCCATGGAGAAGAGTTTAGACACTAGGATAAGATAAGGAACACACCCATTATAAAGAAATCACATTAGGATTCTCTTTTTAAGCTGTTCCTTAAAACACTAGTGCTTAGGAAATCTATTGGAGGCAGAAGCAGTCAAGGGTAGCCTAGGGTTAGGGTTAGGCTTAGAGTACGGCTTAGGGTACGGGTTCGGGGAGGGCTTCGGGTACGGCGTAGGGTATGGGTTAGGGTTAGGGTTAGGGTTAGTGTTAGGGTTAGGGCTCGGTTTAGGGTATTGGTTAGGATTAGGGTACGTGTTATGGTTAGGGTAGGGGTTAGGGTTAGGGTACGCGTTAGTGTTAGGGTAGTTATTAAAGCTATCCCACTCTCTAGATACCCCTTAGCACATAAAGGAATATTATTTGGAGGTCCAGCCATGGAGAAGAGTTTAGACACTAGGATAAGATAAGGAACGCACCCATTATAAAGAAATCACATTAGGATTCTCTTTTTAAGCTGTTCCTTAAAACACTAGTGCTTAGGAAATCTATTGGAGGCAGAAGCAGTCAAGGGTAGCCTAGGGTTAGGGTTAGGCTTAGGGTACGGCTTAGGGTACGGCTTAGGGTACGGGTTCGGGGAGGGCTTCGGGTATGGCGTAGGGTATGGGTTAGGGTTAGGGTTAGGGTTAGTGTTAGGGTTAGGGCTCGGTTTAGGGTACGGGTTAGGATTAGGGTACGTGTTAGGGTTAGGGTAGGGGATAGGGTTAGGGTACGCGTTAGGGTTAGGGTAGTTATTAAACCTATCCCACTCTCTAGATACCCCTTAGCACGTAAAGGAATATTATTTGGGGGTCCAGCCATGGAGAAGAGTTTAGACACTAGGATAAGATAAGGAACACACCCATTATAAAGAAATCACATTAGGATTCTCTTTTTAAGCTGTTCCTTAAAACACTAGTGCTTAGGAAATCTATTGGAGGCAGAAGCAGTCAAGGGTAGCCTAGGGTTAGGGTTAGGCTTAGGGTACGGCTTAGGGTACGGCTTAGGGTACGGGTTCGGGGAGGGCTTCGGGTACGGCGTAGGGTATGGGTTAGGGTTAGGGTTAGGGTTAGTGTTAGGGTTAGGGCTCGGTTTAGGGTATTGGTTAGGATTAGGGTACGTGTTATGGTTAGGGTAGGGGTTAGGGTTAGGGTACGCGTTAGTGTTAGTGTAGTTATTAAAGCTATCCCACTCTCTAGATACCCCTTAGCACATAAAGGAATATTATTTGGAGGTCCAGCCATGGAGAAGAGTTTAGACACTAGGATAAGATAAGGAACACACCCATTATAAAGAAATCACATTAGGATTCTCTTTTTAAGCTGTTCCTTAAAACACTAGTGCTTAGGAAATCTATTGGAGGCAGAAGCAGTCAAGGGTAGCCTAGGGTTAGGGTTAGGCTTAGGGTTAGGCTTAGGGTACGGCTTAGGGTACGGGTTCGGTGAGGGCTTCGGGTACGGCGTAGGGTATGGGTTAGGGTTAGGGTTAGGGCTCGTTTTAGGGTACGGGTTAGGATTAGGGTACGAGTTAGGGTTAGGGTAGGGGATAGGGTTAGGGTACGCGTTAGGGTTAGGGTAGTTATTAAACCTATCCCACTCTCTAGATACCCCTTAGCACGTAAAGGAATATTATTTGGGGGTCCAGCCATGGAGAAGAGTTTAGACACTAGGATAAGATAAGGAACACACCCATTATAAAGAAATCACATTAGGATTCTCTTTTTAAGCTGTTCCTTAAAACACTAGTGCTTAGGAAATCTATTGGAGGAAGAAGCAGTCAAGGGTAGCCTAGGGTTAGGGTTAGGCTTAGGGTACGGCTTAGGGTACGGTTTAGGGTACGGGTTCTGGGAGGGCTTTGGGTACGGCGTAGGGTATGTGTTAGGGTTAGGGTTAGGGTTAGTGTTAGGGTTAGGGCTCGGTTTAGGGTACGGGTTAGGATTAGGGTACATGTTAGGGTTAGGGTAGGGGTTAGGGTTAGGGTACGCGTTAGGGTTAGGTTAGTTATTAAACCTATCCCACTCTCTAGATACACCTTAGCACGTAAAGGAATATTATTTGGGGGTCCAGCCATGGAGAAGAGTTTAGACACTAGGATAAGATAAGGAACACACCCATTATAAAGAAATCACAATAGGATTCTCTTTTTAAGCTGTTCCTTAAAACACTACTGCTTAGGAAATCTATTGGAGGCAGAAGCAGTCAAGGGTAGCCTAGGGTTAGGGTTAGGCTTAGGGTACGGCTTAGGGTACGGGTTCGGGGAGGGCTTCGGGTACGGCGTAGGGTATGGGTTAGGGTTAGGGTTAGGGTTAGTGTTAGCGTTAGGGCTCGGTTTAGGGTATTGGTTAGGATTAGGGTACGTGTTATGTTTAGGGTAGGGGTTAGGGTTAGGGTACGCGTTAGTGTTAGGGTAGTTATTAAAGCTATCCCACTCTCTAGATACCCCTTAGCACATAAAGGAATATTATTTGGAGGTCCAGCCATGGAGAAGAGTTTAGACACTAGGATAAGATAAGGAACGCACCCATTATAAAGAAATCACATTAGGATTCTCTTTTTAAGCTGTTCCTTAAAACACTAGTGCTTAGGAAATCTATTGGAGGCAGAAGCAGTCAAGGGTAGCCTAGGGTTAGGGTTAGGCTTAGGGTACGGCTTAGGGTACGGCTTAGGGTACGGGTTCGGGGAGGGCTTCGGGTATGGCGTAGGGTATGGGTTAGGGTTAGGGTTAGGGTTAGTGTTAGGGTTAGGGCTCGGTTTAGGGTACGGGTTAGGATTAGGGTACGTGTTAGGGTTAGGGTAGGGGATAGGGTTAGGGTACGCGTTAGGGTTAGGGTAGTTATTAAACCTATCCCACTCTCTAGATACCCCTTAGCACGTAAAGGAATATTATTTGGGGGTCCAGCCATGGAGAAGAGTTTAGACACTAGGATAAGATAAGGAACACACCCATTATAAAGAAATCACATTAGGATTCTCTTTTTAAGCTGTTCCTTAAAACACTAGTGCTTAGGAAATCTATTGGAGGCAGAAGCAGTCAAGGGTAGCCTAGGGTTAGGGTTAGGCTTAGGGTACGGCTTAGGGTACGGTTTAGGGTACGGGTTCTGGAAGGGCTTTGGGTACGGCGTAGGGTATGGGTTAGGGTTAGGGTTAGGGTTAGTGTTAGGGTTAGGGCTCGGTTTAGGGTACGGGTTAGGATTAGGGTACATGTTAGGGTTAGGGTAGGGGTTAGGGTTAGGGTACGCGTTAGGGTTAGGTTAGTTATTAAACCTATCCCACTCTCTAGATACACCTTAGCACGTAAAGGAATATTATTTGGGGGTCCAGCCATGGAGAAGAGTTTAGACACTAGGATAAGATAAGGAACACACCCATTATAAAGAAATCACAATAGGATTCTCTTTTTAAGCTGTTCCTTAAAACACTACTGCTTAGGAAATCTATTGGAGGCAGAAGCAGTCAAGGGTAGCCTAGGGTTAGGGTTAGGCTTAGGGTACGGCTTAGGGTACGGGTTCGGGGAGGGCTTCGGGTACTGCGTAGGGTATGGGTTAGGGTTAGGGTTAGGGTTAGTGTTAGCGTTAGGGCTCGGTTTAGGGTATTGGTTAGGATTAGGGTACGTGTTATGTTTAGGGTAGGGGTTAGGGTTAGGGTACGCGTTAGTGTTAAGGTAGTTATTAAAGCTATCCCACTCTCTAGATACCCCTTAGCACATAAAGGAATATTATTTGGAGGTCCAGCCATGGAGAAGAGTTTAGACACTAGGATAAGATAAGGAACACACCCATTATAAAGAAATCACATTAGGATTCTCTTTTTAAGCTGTTCCTTAAAACACTAGTGCTTAGGAAATCTATTGGAGGCAGAAGCAGTCAAGGGTAGCCTAGGGTTAGGGTTAGGCTTAGAGTACGGCTTAGGGTACGGGTTCGGGGAGGGCTTCGGGTACGGCGTAGGGTATGGGTTAGGGTTAGGGTTAGGGTTAGTGTTAGGGTTAGGGCTCGGTTTAGGGTATTGGTTAGGATTAGGGTACGTGTTATGGTTAGGGTAGGGGTTAGGGTTAGGGTACGCGTTAGTGTTAGGGTAGTTATTAAAGCTATCCCACTCTCTAGATACCCCTTAGCACATAAAGGAATATTATTTGGAGGTCCAGCCATGGAGAAGAGTTTAGACACTAGGATAAGATAAGGAACGCACCCATTATAAAGAAATCACATTAGGATTCTCTTTTTAAGCTGTTCCTTAAAACACTAGTGCTTAGGAAATCTATTGGAGGCAGAAGCAGTCAAGGGTAGCCTAGGGTTAGGGTTAGGCTTAGGGTACGGCTTAGGGTACGGCTTAGGGTACGGGTTCGGGGAGGGCTTCGGGTATGGCGTAGGGTATGGGTTAGGGTTAGGGTTAGGGTTAGTGTTAGGGTTAGGGCTCGGTTTAGGGTACGGGTTAGGATTAGGGTACGTGTTAGGGTTAGGGTAGGGGATAGGGTTAGGGTACGCGTTAGGGTTAGGGTAGTTATTAAACCTATCCCACTCTCTAGATACCCCTTAGCACGTAAAGGAATATTATTTGGGGGTCCAGCCATGGAGAAGAGTTTAGACACTAGGATAAGATAAGGAACACACCCATTATAAAGAAATCACATTAGGATTCTCTTTTTAAGCTGTTCCTTAAAACACTAGTGCTTAGGAAATCTATTGGAGGCAGAAGCAGTCAAGGGTAGCCTAGGGTTAGGGTTAGGCTTAGGGTACGGCTTAGGGTACGGCTTAGGGTACGGGTTCGGGGAGGGCTTCGGGTACGGCGTAGGGTATGGGTTAGGGTTAGGGTTAGGGTTAGTGTTAGGGTTAGGGCTCGGTTTAGGGTATTGGTTAGGATTAGGGTACGTGTTAGGGTTAGGGTAGGGGTTAGGGTTAGGGTACGCGTTAGTGTTAGTGTAGTTATTAAAGCTATCCCACTCTCTAGATACCCCTTAGCACATAAAGGAATATTATTTGGAGGTCCAGCCATGGAGAAGAGTTTAGACACTAGGATAAGATAAGGAACACACCCATTATAAAGAAATCACATTAGGATTCTCTTTTTAAGCTGTTCCTTAAAACACTAGTGCTTAGGAAATCTATTGGAGGCAGAAGCAGTCAAGGGTAGCCTAGGGTTAGGGTTAGGCTTAGGGTTAGGCTTAGGGTACGGCTTAGGGTACGGGTTCGGTGAGGGCTTCGGGTACGGCGTAGGGTATGGGTTAGGGTTAGGGTTAGGGCTCGTTTTAGGGTACGGGTTAGGATTAGGGTACGAGTTAGGGTTAGGGTAGGGGATAGGGTTAGGGTACGCGTTAGGGTTAGGGTAGTTATTAAACCTATCCCACTCTCTAGATACCCCTTAGCACGTAAAGGAATATTATTTGGGGGTCCAGCCATGGAGAAGAGTTTAGACACTAGGATAAGATAAGGAACACACCCATTATAAAGAAATCACATTAGGATTCTCTTTTTAAGCTGTTCCTTAAAACACTAGTGCTTAGGAAATCTATTGGAGGAAGAAGCAGTCAAGGGTAGCCTAGGGTTAGGGTTAGGCTTAGGGTACGGCTTAGGGTACGGTTTAGGGTACGGGTTCGTGGAGGGCTTTGGGTACGGCGTAGGGTATGGGTTAGGGTTAGGGTTAGGGTTAGTGTTAGGGTTAGGGCTCGGTTTAGGGTACGGGTTAGGATTAGGGTACATGTTAGGGTTAGGGTAGGGGTTAGGGTTAGGGTACGCGTTAGGGTTAGGTTAGTTATTAAACCTATCCCACTCTCTAGATACACCTTAGCACGTAAAGGAATATTATTTGGGGGTCCAGCCATGGAGAAGAGTTTAGACACTAGGATAAGATAAGGAACACACCCATTATAAAGAAATCACAATAGGATTCTCTTTTTAAGCTGTTCCTTAAAACACTACTGCTTAGGAAATCTATTGGAGGCAGAAGCAGTCAAGGGTAGCCTAGGGTTAGGGTTAGGCTTAGGGTACGGCTTAGGGTACGGGTTCGGGGAGGGCTTCGGGTACGGCGTAGGGTATGGGTTAGGGTTAGGGTTAGGGTTAGTGTTAGCGTTAGGGCTCGGTTTAGGGTATTGGTTAGGATTAGGGTACGTGTTATGTTTAGGGTAGGGGTTAGGGTTAGGGTACGCGTTAGTGTTAGGGTAGTTATTAAAGCTATCCCACTCTCTAGATACCCCTTAGCACATAAAGGAATATTATTTGGAGGTCCAGCCATGGAGAAGAGTTTAGACACTAGGATAAGATAAGGAACACACCCATTATAAAGAAATCACATTAGGATTCTCTTTTTAAGCTGTTCCTTAAAACACTAGTGCTTAGGAAATCTATTGGAGGCAGAAGCAGTCAAGGGTAGCCTAGGGTTAGGGTTAGGCTTAGGGTACGGCTTAGGGTACGGGTTCGGTGAGGGCTTCGAGTACGGCGTAGGGTATGGGTTAGGGTTAGGGTTAGGGTTAGTGTTAGGGTTAGGGCTCGGTTTAAGGTACGGGTTAGGATTAGGGTACATGTTAGGGTTAGGGTAGGGGTTAGGGTTAGGGTACGCGTTAGGGTTAGGGTAGTTATTAAACCTATCCCACTCTCTAGATACACCTTAGCACGTAAAGGAATATTATTTGGGGGTCCACCCATGGAGAAGAGTTTAGACACTAGGATAAGATAAGGAACACACCCATTATAAAGAAATCACATTAGGATTCTCTTTTTAAGCTGTTCCTTAAAACACTAGTGCTTAGGAAATCTATTGGAGGCAGAAGCAGTCAAGGGTAGCCTAGGGTTAGGGTTAGGCTTAGGGTACGGCTTAGGGTACGGCTTAGGGTACGGGTTCGGGGAGGGCTTCGGGTATGGCGTAGGGTATGGGTTAGGGTTAGGGTTAGGGTTAGTGTTAGGGTTAGGGCTCGGTTTAGGGTACGGGTTAGGATTAGGGTACGTGTTAGGGTTAGGGTAGGGGATAGGGTTAGGGTACGCGTTAGGGTTAGGGTAGTTATTAAACCTATCCCACTCTCTAGATACCCCTTAGCACGTAAAGGAATATTATTTGGGGGTCCAGCCATGGAGAAGAGTTTAGACACTAGGATAAGATAAGGAACACACCCATTATAAAGAAATCACATTAGGATTCTCTTTTTAAGCTGTTCCTTAAAACACTAGTGCTTAGGAAATCTATTGGAGGCAGAAGCAGTCAAGGGTAGCCTAGGGTTAGGGTTAGGCTTAGGGTACGGCTTAGGGTACGGTTTAGGGTACGGGTTCTGGAAGGGCTTTGGGTACGGCGTAGGGTATGGGTTAGGGTTAGGGTTAGGGTTAGTGTTAGGGTTAGGGCTCGGTTTAGGGTACGGGTTAGGATTAGGGTACATGTTAGGGTTAGGGTAGGGGTTAGGGTTAGGGTACGCGTTAGGGTTAGGTTAGTTATTAAACCTATCCCACTCTCTAGATACACCTTAGCACGTAAAGGAATATTATTTGGGGGTCCAGCCATGGAGAAGAGTTTAGACACTAGGATAAGATAAGGAACACACCCATTATAAAGAAATCACAATAGGATTCTCTTTTTAAGCTGTTCCTTAAAACACTACTGCTTAGGAAATCTATTGGAGGCAGAAGCAGTCAAGGGTAGCCTAGGGTTAGGGTTAGGCTTAGGGTACGGCTTAGGGTACGGGTTCGGGGAGGGCTTCGGGTACTGCGTAGGGTATGGGTTAGGGTTAGGGTTAGGGTTAGTGTTAGCGTTAGGGCTCGGTTTAGGGTATTGGTTAGGATTAGGGTACGTGTTATGTTTAGGGTAGGGGTTAGGGTTAGGGTACGCGTTAGTGTTAAGGTAGTTATTAAAGCTATCCCACTCTCTAGATACCCCTTAGCACATAAAGGAATATTATTTGGAGGTCCAGCCATGGAGAAGAGTTTAGACACTAGGATAAGATAAGGAACACACCCATTATAAAGAAATCACATTAGGATTCTCTTTTTAAGCTGTTCCTTAAAACACTAGTGCTTAGGAAATCTATTGGAGGCAGAAGCAGTCAAGGGTAGCCTAGGGTTAGGGTTAGGCTTAGAGTACGGCTTAGGGTACGGGTTCGGGGAGGGCTTCGGGTACGGCGTAGGGTATGGGTTAGGGTTAGGGTTAGGGTTAGTGTTAGGGTTAGGGCTCGGTTTAGGGTATTGGTTAGGATTAGAGTACGTGTTATGGTTAGGGTAGGGGTTAGGGTTAGGGTACGCGTTAGTGTTAGGGTAGTTATTAAAGCTATCCCACTCTCTAGATACCCCTTAGCACATAAAGGAATATTATTTGGAGGTCCAGCCATGGAGAAGAGTTTAGACACTAGGATAAGATAAGGAACGCACCCATTATAAAGAAATCACATTAGGATTCTCTTTTTAAGCTGTTCCTTAAAACACTAGTGCTTAGGAAATCTATTGGAGGCAGAAGCAGTCAAGGGTAGCCTAGGGTTAGGGTTAGGCTTAGGGTACGGCTTAGGGTACGGCTTAGGGTACGGGTTCGGGGAGGGCTTCGGGTATGGCGTAGGGTATGGGTTAGGGTTAGGGTTAGGGTTAGTGTTAGGGTTAGGGCTCGGTTTAGGGTACGGGTTAGGATTAGGGTACGTGTTAGGGTTAGGGTAGGGGATAGGGTTAGGGTACGCGTTAGGGTTAGGGTAGTTATTAAACCTATCCCACTCTCTAGATACCCCTTAGCACGTAAAGGAATATTATTTGGGGGTCCAGCCATGGAGAAGAGTTTAGACACTAGGATAAGATAAGGAACACACCCATTATAAAGAAATCACATTAGGATTCTCTTTTTAAGCTGTTCCTTAAAACACTAGTGCTTAGGAAATCTATTGGAGGCAGAAGCAGTCAAGGGTAGCCTAGGGTTAGGGTTAGGCTTAGGGTACGGCTTAGGGTACGGCTTAGGGTACGGGTTCGGGGAGGGCTTCGGGTACGGCGTAGGGTATGGGTTAGGGTTAGGGTTAGGGTTAGTGTTAGGGTTAGGGCTCGGTTTAGGGTATTGGTTAGGATTAGGGTACGTGTTATGGTTAGGGTAGGGGTTAGGGTTAGGGTACGCGTTAGTGTTAGTGTAGTTATTAAAGCTATCCCACTCTCTAGATACCCCTTAGCACATAAAGGAATATTATTTGGAGGTCCAGCCATGGAGAAGAGTTTAGACACTAGGATAAGATAAGGAACACACCCATTATAAAGAAATCACATTAGGATTCTCTTTTTAAGCTGTTCCTTAAAACACTAGTGCTTAGGAAATCTATTGGAGGCAGAAGCAGTCAAGGGTAGCCTAGGGTTAGGGTTAGGCTTAGGGTTAGGCTTAGGGTACGGCTTAGGGTACGGGTTCGGTGAGGGCTTCGGGTACGGCGTAGGGTATGGGTTAGGGTTAGGGTTAGGGCTCGTTTTAGGGTACGGGTTAGGATTAGGGTACGAGTTAGGGTTAGGGTAGGGGATAGGGTTAGGGTACGCGTTAGGGTTAGGGTAGTTATTAAACCTATCCCACTCTCTAGATACCCCTTAGCACGTAAAGGAATATTATTTGGGGGTCCAGCCATGGAGAAGAGTTTAGACACTAGGATAAGATAAGGAACACACCCATTATAAAGAAATCACATTAGGATTCTCTTTTTAAGCTGTTCCTTAAAACACTAGTGCTTAGGAAATCTATTGGAGGCAGAAGCAGTCAAGGGTAGCCTAGGGTTAGGGTTAGGCTTAGGGTACGGCTTAGGGTACGGCTTAGGGTACGGGTTCGGGGAGGGCTTCGGGTACGGCGTAGGGTATGGGTTAGGGTTAGGGTTAGGGTTAGTGTTAGGGTTAGGGCTCGGTTTAGGGTATTGGTTAGGATTAGGGTACGTGTTATGGTTAGGGTAGGGGTTAGGGTTAGGGTACGCGTTAGTGTTAGTGTAGTTATTAAAGCTATCCCACTCTCTAGATACCCCTTAGAACATAAAGGAATATTATTTGGAGGTCCAGCCATGGAGAAGAGTTTAGACACTAGGATAAGATAAGGAACACACCCATTATAAAGAAATCACATTAGGATTCTCTTTTTAAGCTGTTCCTTAAAACACTAGTGCTTAGGAAATCTATTGGAGGCAGAAGCAGTCAAGGGTAGCCTAGGGTTAGGGTTAGGCTTAGGGTTAGGCTTAGGGTACGGCTTAGGGTACGGGTTCGGTGAGGGCTTCGGGTACGGCGTAGGGTATGGGTTAGGGTTAGGGTTAGGGCTCGTTTTAGGGTACGGGTTAGGATTAGGGTACGAGTTAGGGTTAGGGTAGGGGATAGGGTTAGGGTACGCGTTAGGGTTAGGGTAGTTATTAAACCTATCCCACTCTCTAGATACCCCTTAGCACGTAAAGGAATATTATTTGGGGGTCCAGCCATGGAGAAGAGTTTAGACACTAGGATAAGATAAGGAACACACCCATTATAAAGAAATCACATTAGGATTCTCTTTTTAAGCTGTTCCTTAAAACACTAGTGCTTAGGAAATCTATTGGAGGAAGAAGCAGTCAAGGGTAGCCTAGGGTTAGGGTTAGGCTTAGGGTACGGCTTAGGGTACGGTTTAGGGTACGGGTTCGTGGAGGGCTTTGGGTACGGCGTAGGGTATGGGTTAGGGTTAGGGTTAGGGTTAGTGTTAGGGTTAGGGCTCGGTTTAGGGTACGGGTTAGGATTAGGGTACATGTTAGGGTTAGGGTAGGGGTTAGGGTTAGGGTACGCGTTAGGGTTAGGTTAGTTATTAAACCTATCCCACTCTCTAGATACACCTTAGCACGTAAAGGAATATTATTTGGGGGTCCAGCCATGGAGAAGAGTTTAGACACTAGGATAAGATAAGGAACACACCCATTATAAAGAAATCACAATAGGATTCTCTTTTTAAGCTGTTCCTTAAAACACTACTGCTTAGGAAATCTATTGGAGGCAGAAGCAGTCAAGGGTAGCCTAGGGTTAGGGTTAGGCTTAGGGTACGGCTTAGGGTACGGGTTCGGGGAGGGCTTCGGGTACGGCGTAGGGTATGGGTTAGGGTTAGGGTTAGGGTTAGTGTTAGCGTTAGGGCTCGGTTTAGGGTATTGGTTAGGATTAGGGTACGTGTTATGTTTAGGGTAGGGGTTAGGGTTAGGGTACGCGTTAGTGTTAGGGTAGTTATTAAAGCTATCCCACTCTCTAGATACCCCTTAGCACATAAAGGAATATTATTTGGAGGTCCAGCCATGGAGAAGAGTTTAGACACTAGGATAAGATAAGGAACACACCCATTATAAAGAAATCACATTAGGATTCTCTTTTTAAGCTGTTCCTTAAAACACTAGTGCTTAGGAAATCTATTGGAGGCAGAAGCAGTCAAGGGTAGCCTAGGGTTAGGGTTAGGCTTAGGGTACGGCTTAGGGTACGGGTTCGGTGAGGGCTTCGAGTACGGCGTAGGGTATGGGTTAGGGTTAGGGTTAGGGTTAGTGTTAGGGTTAGGGCTCGGTTTAAGGTACGGGTTAGGATTAGGGTACATGTTAGGGTTAGGGTAGGGGTTAGGGTTAGGGTACGCGTTAGGGTTAGGGTAGTTATTAAACCTATCCCACTCTCTAGATACACCTTAGCACGTAAAGGAATATTATTTGGGGGTCCACCCATGGAGAAGAGTTTAGACACTAGGATAAGATAAGGAACACACCCATTATAAAGAAATCACAATAGGATTCTCTTTTTAAGCTGTTCCTTAAAACACTAGTGCTTAGGAAGTCTATTGGAGGCAGAAGCAGTCAAGGGTAGCCTAGGGTTAGGGTTAGGCTTAGAGTACGGCTTAGGGTACGGCTTAGGGTACGGGTTCAGGGAGGGCTTCTGGTACGGCGTAGGGTATGGGTTAGGGTTAGGGTTAGGGTTAGTGTTAGGTTTAGGGCTCGGTATAGGGTATTGGTTAGGATTAGGGTACGTGTTAGGGTTAGGGTAGGGGTTAGGGTTAGGGTACGCGTTAGTGTTAGGGTAGTTATTAAACCTAACCCACTCTCTAGATACCCCTTAGCACGTAAAGGAATATTATTTGGAGGTACAGCCATGGAGAAGAGTTTAGACACTAGGATAAGATAAGGAACACACCCATTATAAACAAATCACATTAGGATTCTCTTTTTAAGCTGTTCCTTAAAACACTAGTGCTTAGGAAATCTATTGGAGGCAGAAGCAGTCAAGGGTAGCCTAGGGTTAGGGTTAGGCTTAGGGTACGGCTTAGGGTACGGCTTAGGGTACGGGTTCGGGGATGGCTTCGGGTACGGCGTAGGGTATGGGTTAGGGTTAGGGTTAGGGTTAGGGTTAGTGTTAGGGTTAGGGCTCGGTTTAGGGTATTGGTTAGGATTAGGGTACGTGTTATGTTTAGGGTAGGGGTTAGGGTTAGGGTACGCGTTAGTGTTAGGGTAGTTATTAAAGCTATCCCACTCTCTAGATACCCCTTAGCACATAAAGGAATATTATTTGGAGGTCCAGCCATGGAGAAGAGTTTAGACACTAGGATAAGATAAGGAACACACCCATTATAAAGAAATCACATTAGGATTCTCTTTTTAAGCTGTTCCTTAAAACACTAGTGCTTAGGAAATCTATTGGAGGCAGAAGCAGTCAAGGGTAGCCTAGGGTTAGGGTTAGGCTTAGGGTTAGGCTTAGGGTACGGCTTAGGGTACGGGTTCGGTGAGGGCTTCGGGTACGGCGTAGGGTATGGGTTAGGGTTAGGGTTAGGGTTAGTGTTAGGGTTAGGGCTCGTTTTAGGGTACGGGTTAGGATTAGGGTACGAGTTAGGGTTAGGGTAGGGGATAGGGTTAGGGTACGCGTTAGGGTTAGGGTAGTTATTAAACCTATCCCACTCTCTAGATACCCCTTAGCACGTAAAGGAATATTATTTGGGGGTCCAGCCATGGAGAAGAGTTTAGACACTAGGATAAGATAAGGAACACACCCATTATAAAGAAATCACATTAGGATTCTCTTTTTAAGCTGTTCCTTAAAACACTAGTGCTTAGGAAATCTATTGGAGGAAGAAGCAGTCAAGGGTAGCCTAGGGTTAGGGTTAGGCTTAGGGTACGGCTTAGGGTACGGTTTAGGGTACGGGTTCGGGGAGGGATTTGGGTACGGCGTAGGGTATGGGTTAGGGTTAGGGTTAGGGTTAGTGTTAGGGTTAGGGCTCGGTTTAGGGTACGGGTTAGGATTAGGGTACATGTTAGGGTTAGGGTAGGGGTTAGGGTTAGGGTACGCGTTAGGGTTAGGTTAGATATTAAACCTATCCCACTCTCTAGATACACCTTAGCACGTAAAGGAATATTATTTGGGGGTCCAGCCATGGAGAAGAGTTTAGACACTAGGATAAGATAAGGAACACACCCATTATAAAGAAATCACAATAGGATTCTCTTTTTAAGCTGTTCCTTAAAACACTACTGCTTAGGAAATCTATTGGAGGCAGAAGCAGTCAAGGGTAGCCTAGGGTTAGGGTTAGGCTTAGGGTACGGCTTAGGGTACGGGTTCGGGGATGGCTTCGGGTACGGCGTAGGGTATGGGTTAGGGTTAGGGTTAGGGTTAGTGTTAGCGTTAGGGCTCGGTTTAGGGTATTGGTTAGGATTAGGGTACGTGTTATGTTTAGGGTAGGGGTTAGGGTTAGGGTACGCGTTAGTGTTAGGGTAGTTATTAAAGCTATCCCACTCTCTAGATACCCCTTAGCACATAAAGGAATATTATTTGGAGGTCCAGCCATGGAGAAGAGTTTAGACACTAGGATAAGATAAGGAACACACCCATTATAAAGAAATCACATTAGGATTCTCTTTTTAAGCTGTTCCTTAAAACACTAGTGCTTAGGAAATCTATTGGAGGCAGAAGCAGTCAAGGGTAGCCTACGGTTAGGGTTAGGCTTAGGGTACGGCTTAGGGTACGGGTTCGGTGAGGGCTTCGGGTACGGCGTAGGGTATGGGTTAGGGTTAGGGTTAGGGTTAGTGTTAGGGTTAGGGCTCGGTTTAAGGTACGGGTTAGGATTAGGGTACATGTTAGGGTTAGGCTAGGGGTTAGGGTTAGGGTACGCGTTAGGGTTAGGGTAGTTATTAAACCTATCCCACTCTCTAGATACACCTTAGCACGTAAAGGAATATTATTTGGGGGTCCACCCATGGAGAAGAGTTTAGACACTAGGATAAGATAAGGAACACACCCATTATAAAGAAATCACAATAGGATTCTCTTTTTAAGCTGTTCCTTAAAACACTAGTGCTTAGGAAGTCTATTGGAGGCAGAAGCAGTCAAGGGTAGCCTAGGGTTAGGGTTAGGCTTAGGGTACGGCTTAGGGTACGGCTTAGGGTACGGGTTCGGGGAGGGCTTCGGGTACAGCGTAGGGTATGGGTTAGGGTTAGGGTTAGGGTTAGTGTTAGGGTTAGGGCTCGGTTTAGGGTATTGGTTAGGATTAGGGTACGTGTTATGGTTAGGGTAGGGGTTAGGGTTAGGGTACGCGTTAGTGTTAGGGTAGTTATTAAAGCTATCCCACTCTCTAGATACCCCTTAGCACATAAAGGAATATTATTTGGAGGTCCAGCCATGGAGAAGAGTTTAGACACTAGGATAAGATAAGGAACACACCAATTATAAAGAAATCACATTAGGATTCTCTTTTTAAGCTGTTCCTTAAAACACTAGTGCTTAGGAAATCTATTGGAGGCAGAAGCAGTCAAGGGTAGCCTAGGGTTAGGGTTAGGCTTAGGGTACGGCTTAGGGTACGGCTTAGGGTACGGGTTCGGGGAGGTCTTCGGGTATGGCGTAGGGTATGGGTTAGGGTTAGGGTTAGGGTTAGTGTTAGGGTTAGGGCTCGGTTTAGGGTACGGGTTAGGATTAGGGTACGTGTTAGGGTTAGGGTAGGGGATAGGGTTAGGGTACGCGTTAGGGTTAGGGTAGTTATTAAACCTATCCCACTCTCTAGATACCCCTTAGCACGTAAAGGAATATTATTTGGGGGTCCAGCCATGGAGAAGAGTTTAGACACTGGGATAAGATAAGGAACACACCCATTATAAAGAAATCACATTAGGATTCTCTTTTTAAGCTGTTCCTTAAAACACTAGTGCTTAGGAAATCTATTGGAGGCAGAAGCAGTCAAGGGTAGCCTAGGGTTAGGGTTAGGCTTAGGGTACGGCTTAGGGTACGGCTTAGGGTACGGGTTCGGGGAGGGCTTCGGGTACGGCGTAGGGTATGGGTTAGGGTTAGGGTTAGGGTTAGTGTTAGGGTTAGGGCTCGGTTTAGGGTATTGGTTAGGATTAGGGTACGTGTTATGGTTAGGGTAGGGGTTAGGGTTAGGGTACGCGTTAGTGTTAGGGTAGTTATTAAACCTATCCCACTCTCTAGATACCCCTTAGCACATAAAGGAATATTATTTGGAGGTCCAGCCATGGAGAAGAGTTTAGACACTAGGATAAGATAAGGAACACACCCATTATAAAGAAATCACATTAGGATTCTCTTTTTAAGCTGTTCCTTAAAACACTAGTGCTTAGGAAATCTATTGGAGGCAGAAGCAGTCAAGGGTAGCCTAGGGTTAGGGTTAGGCTTAGGGTACAGCTTAGGGTACGGGTTCGGGGAGGGCTTCGGGTACGGCGTAGGGTATGGGTTAGGGTTAGGGTTAGGGTTAGTTTTAGGGTTAGGGCTCGGTTTAGGGTATGGGTTAGGATTAGGGTACGTGTTAGGGTTAGGGTAGGGGATAGGGTTAGGGTACGCAGTAGGGTTAGGGTAGTTATTAAACCTATCCCACTCTCTAGATACCCCTTAGCACGTAAAGGAATATTATTTGGGGGTCCAGCCATGGAGAAGAGTTTAGACACTAGGATAAGATAAGGAACACACCCATTATAAAGAAATCACATTAGGATTCTCTTTTTAAGCTGTTCCTTAAAACACTAGTGCTTAGGAAATCTATTGGAGGAAGAAGCAGTCAAGGGTAGCCTAGGGTTAGGGTTAGGCTTAGGGTACGGCTTAGGGTACGGTTTAGGGTACGGGTTCTGGGAGGGCTTTGGGTACGACGTAGGGTATGGGTTAGGGTTAGGGTTAGGGTTAGTGTTAGGGTTAGGGCTCGGTTTAGGGTACGGGTTAGGATTAGGGTACATGTTAGGGTTAGGGTAGGGGTTAGGGTTAGGGTACGCGTTAGGGTTAGGTTAGTTATTAAATCTATCCCACTCTCTAGATACACCTTAGCACGTAAAGGAATATTATTTGGGGGTCCAGCCATGGAGAAGAGTTTAGACACTAGGATAAGATAAGGAACACACCCATTATAAAGAAATCACAATAGGATTCTCTTTTTAAGCTGTTCCTTAAAACACTACTGCTTCGGAAATCTATTGGAGGCAGAAGCAGTCAAGGGTAGCCTAGGGTTAGGGTTAGGCTTAGGGTACGGCTTAGGGTACGGGTTCGGGGAGGGCTTCGGGTACGGCGTAGGGTATGGGTTAGGGTTAGGGTTAGGGTTAGTGTTAGCGTTAGGGCTCGGTTTAGGGTATTGGTTAGGATTAGGGTACGTGTTATGTTTAGGGTAGGGGTTAGGGTTAGGGTACGCGTTAGTGTTAGGGTAGTTATTAAAGCTATCCCACTCTCCTGATACCCCTTAGCACATAAAGGAATATTATTTGGAGGTCCAGCCATGGAGAAGAGTTTAGACACTAGGATAAGATAAGGAACACACCCATTATAAAGAAATCACATTAGGATTCTCTTTTTAAGCTGTTCCTTAAAACACTAGTGCTTAGGAAATCTATTGGAGGCAGAAGCAGTCAAGGGTAGCCTAGGGTTAGGGTTAGGCTTAGGGTACGGCTTAGGGTACGGGTTCGGGGAGGGCTTCGGGTACGGCGTAGGGTATGGGTTAGGGTTAGGGTTAGGGTTAGTGTTAGGGTTAGGGCTCGGTTTAGGGTATTGGTTAGGATTAGGGTACGTGTTATGGTTAGGGTAGGGGTTAGGGTTAGGGTACGCGTTAGTGTTAGGGTAGTTATTAAAGCTATCCCACTCTCTAGATACCCCTTAGCACATAAAGGAATATTATTTGGAGGTCCAGCCATGGAGAAGAGTTTAGACACTAGGATAAGATAAGGAACACACCCATTATAAAGAAATCACATTAGGATTCTCTTTTTAAGCTGTTCCTTAAAACACTAGTGCTTAGGAAATCTATTGGAGGCAGAAGCAGTCAAGGGTAGCCTAGGGTTAGGGTTAGGCTTAGGGTACGGCTTAGGGTACGGCTTAGGGTACGGGTTCGGGGAGGGCTTCGGGTATGGCGTAGGGTATGGGTTAGGGTTAGGGTTAGGGTTAGTGTTAGGGTTAGGGCTCGGTTTAGGGTACGGGTTAGGATTAGGGTACGTGTTAGGGTTAGGGTAGGGGATAGGGTTAGGGTACGCGTTAGGGTTAGGGTAGTTATTAAACCTATCCCACTCTCTAGATACCCCTTAGCACGTAAAGGAATATTATTTGGGGGTCCAGCCATGGAGAAGAGTTTAGACACTAGGATAAGATAAGGAACACACCCATTATAAAGAAATCACATTAGGATTCTCTTTTTAAGCTGTTCCTTAAAACACTAGTGCTTAGGAAATCTATTGGAGGCAGAAGCAGTCAAGGGTAGCCTAGGGTTAGGGTTAGGCTTAGGGTACGGCTTAGGGTACGGGTTCGGGGAGGGCTTCGGGTACGGCGTAGGGTATGGGTTAGGGTTAGGGTTAGGGTTAGTGTTAGGGTTAGGGCTCGGTTTAGGGTATGGGTTAGGATTAGGGTACGTGTTAGGGTTAGGGTAGGGGATAGGGTTAGGGTACGCAGTAGGGTTAGGGTAGTTATTAAACCTATCCCACTCTCTAGATACCCCTTAGCACGTAAAGGAATATTATTTGGAGGTCCAGCCATGGAGAAGAGTTTAGACACTAGGATAAGATAAGGAACACACCCATTATAAAGAAATCACATTAGGATTCTCTTTTTAAGCTGTTCCTTAAAACACTAGTGCTTAGGAAATCTATTGGAGGCAGAAGCATCCAAGGGTAGCCTAGGGTTAGGGTTAGGCTTAGGGTTAGGCTTAGGGTACGGCTTAGGGTACGGGTTCGGGGAGGGCTTCTGGTACGGCGTAGGGTATGGGTTAGGGTTAGGGTTAGGGTTAGTGTTAGGTTTAGGGCTCGGTATAGGGTATTGGTTAGGATTAGGGTACGTGTTAGGGTTAGGGTAGGGGTTAGGGTTAGGGTACGCGTTAGTGTTAGGGTAGTTATTAAACCTAACCCACTCTCTAGATACCCCTTAGCACGTAAAGGAATATTATTTGGAGGTACAGCCATGGAGAAGAGTTTAGACACTAGGATAAGATAAGGAACACACCCATTATAAAGAAATCACATTAGGATTCTCTTTTTAAGCTGTTCCTTAAAACACTAGTGCTTAGGAAATCTATTGGAGGCAGAAGCAGTCAAGGGTAGCCTAGGGTTAGGGTTAGGCTTAGGGTACGGCTTAGGGTACGGGTTCGGGGATGGCTTCGGGTACGGCGTAGGGTATGGGTTAGGGTTAGGGTTAGGGTTAGGGTTAGTGTTAGGGTTAGGGCTCGGTTTAGGGTACGGGTTAGGATTAGGGTACATGTTAGGGTTAGGGTAGGGGTTAGGGTTAGGGTACGCGTTAGGGTTAGGTTAGTTATTAAACCTATCCCACTCTCTAGATACACCTTAGCACGTAAAGGAATATTATTTGGGGGTCCAGCCATGGAGAAGAGTTTAGACACTAGGATAAGATAAGGAACACACCCATTATAAAGAAATCACAATAGGATTCTCTTTTTAAGCTGTTCCTTAAAACACTACTGCTTAGGAAATCTATTGGAGGCAGAAGCTGTCAAGGGTAGCCTAGGGTTATGGTTAGGCTTAGGGTACGGCTTAGGGTACGGGTTCGGGGAGGGCTTCGGGTACGGCGTAGGGTATGGGTTAGGGTTAGGGTTAGGGTTACTGTTAGCGTTAGGGCTCGGTTTAGGTTATTGGTTAGGATTAGGGTACGTGTTATGTTTAGGGTAGGGGTTAAGGTTAGGGTACGCGTTAGTGTTAGGGTAGTTATTAAAGCTATCCCACTCTCTAGATACCCCTTAGCACATAAAGGAATATTATTTGGAGGTCCAACCATGGAGAAGAGTTTAGACACTAGGATAAGATAAGGAACACACCCATTATAAAGAAATCACATTAGGATTCTCTTTTTAAGCTGTTCCTTAAAACACTAGTGCTTAGGAAATCTATTGGAGGCAGAAGCAGTCAAGGGTAGCCTAGGGTTAGGGTTAGGCTTAGGGTTAGGCTTAGTGTACAGCTTAGGGTACGGGTTCGGTGAGGGCTTCGGGTACGGCGTAGGGTATGGGTTAGGGTTAGGGTTAGTGTTAGGGTTAGGGCTCGTTTTAGGGTACGGGTTAGGATTAGGGTACGAGTTAGGGTTAGGGTAGGGGATAGGGTTAGGGTACGCGTTAGGGTTAGGGTAGTTATTAAACCTATCCCACTCTCTAGATACCCCTTAGCACGTAAAGTAATATTATTTGGGGGTCCAGCCATGGAGAAGGGTTTAGACACTAGGATAAGATAAGGAACACACCCATTATAAAGAAATCACATTAGGATTCTCTTTTTAAGCTGTTCCTTAAAACACTAGTGCTTAGGAAATCTATTGGAGGAAGAAGCAGTCAAGGGTAGCCTAGGGTTAGGGTTAGGCTTAGGGTACGGCATAGGGTACGGCTTAGGGTACGGGTTCGGTGAGGGCTTCGGGTACGGCGTAGGGTATGGGTTAGGGTTAGGGTTAGGGTTAGTGTTAGGGTTAGGGCTCGGTTTAAGGTACGGGTTAGGATTAGGGTACATGTTAGGGTTAGGGTAGGGGTTAGGGTTAGGGTACGCGTTAGGGTTAGGGTAGTTATTAAACCTATCCCACTCTCTAGATACACCTTAGCACATAAAGAAATATTATTTGGGGATCCACCCATGGAGAAGAGTTTAGACACTAGGATAAGATAAGGAACACACCCATTATAAAGAAATCACAATAGGATTCTCTTTTTAAGCTGTTCCTTAAAACACTAGTGCTTAGGAAGTCTATTGGAGGCAGAAGCAGTCAAGGGTAGCCTAGGGTTAGGGTTAGGCTTAGGGTACGGCTTAGGGTACGGCTTAGGGTACGGGTTCGGGGAGGGCTTCGGGTACGGCGTAGGGTATGGGTTAGGGTTAGGGTTAGGGTTAGTGTTAGGGTTAGGGCTCGGTTTAGGGTATTGGTTAGGATTAGGGTACGTGTTATGGTTAGGGTAGGGGTTAGGGTTAGGGTACGCGTTAGTGTTAGGGTAGTTATTAAAGCTATCCCACTCTCTAGATACCCCTTAGCACATAAAGGAATATTATTTGGAGGTCCAGCCATGGAGAAGAGTTTAGACACTAGGATAAGATAAGGAACACACCCATTATAAAGAAATCACATTAGGATTCTCTTTTTAAGCTGTTCCTTAAAACACTAGTGCTTAGGAAATCTATTGGAGGCAGAAGCAGTCAAGGGTAGCCTAGGGTTAGGGTTAGGCTTAGGGTACGGCTTAGGGTACGGCTTAGGGTACGGGTTCGGGGAGGGCTTCGGGTATGGTGTAGGGTATGGGTTAGGGTTAGGGTTAGGGTTAGTGTTAGGGTTAGGGCTCGGTTTAGGGTACGGGTTAGGATTAGGGTACGTGTTAGGGTTAGGGTAGGGGATAGGGTTAGGGTACGCGTTAGGGTTAGGGTAGTTATTAAACCTATCCCACTCTCTAGATACCCCTTAGCACGTAAAGGAATATTATTTGGGGGTCCAGCCATGGAGAAGAGTTTAGACACTAGGATAAGATAAGGAACACACCCATTATAAAGAAATCACATTAGGATTCTCTTTTTAAGCTGTTCCTTAAAACATTAGTGCTTAGGAAATCTATTGGAGGCAGAAGCAGTCAAGGGTAGCCTAGGGTTAGGGTTAGGCTTAGGGTACGGCTTAGGGTACGGGTTCGGGGAGGGCTTCGGGTACGGCGTAGGGTATGGGTTAGGGTTAGGGTTAGGGTTAGTGTTAGCGTTAGGGCTCGGTTTAGGGTATTGGTTAGGATTAGGGTACGTGTTATGTTTAGGGTAGGGGTTAGGGTTAGGGTACGCATTAGTGTTAGGGTAGTTATTAAAGCTATCCCACTCTCTAGATACCCCTTAGCACATAAAGGAATATTATTTGGAGGTCCAGCCATGGAGAAGAGTTTAGACACTAGGATAAGATAAGGAACACACCCATTATACAGAAATCACATTAGGATTCTCTTTTTAAGCTGTTCCTTAAAACACGAGTGCTTAGGAAATCTATTGGAGGCAGAAGCAGTCAAGGGTAGCCTAGGGTTAGGGTTAGGCTTAGGGTACGGCTTAGGGTACGGGTTCGGTGAGGGCTTCGGGTACGGCGTAGGGTATGGGTTAGGGTTAGGGTTAGGGTTAGTGTTAGGGTTAGGGCTCGGTTTAAGGTACGGGTTAGGATTAGGGTACATGTTAGGGTTAGGGTAGGGGTTAGGGTTAGGGTACGCGTTAGGGTTAGGGTAGTTATTAAACCTATCCCACTCTCTAGATACACCTTAGCACGTAAAGGAATATTATTTGGGGGTCCACCCATGGAGAAGAGTTTAGACACTAGGATAAGATAAGGAACACACCCATTATAAAGAAATCACAATAGGATTCTCTTTTTAAGCTGTTCCTTAAAACACTATTGCTTAGGAAGTCTATTGGAGGCAGAAGCAGTCAAGGGTAGCCTAGGGTTAGGGTTAGGCTTAGAGTACGGCTTAGGGTACGGCTTAGGGTACGGGTTCGGGGAGGGCTTCGGGTACGGCATAGGGTATGGGTTAGGGTTAGGGTTAGGGTTAGTGTTAGGGTTAGGGCTCGGTTTAGGGTATTGGTTAGGATTAGGGTACGTGTTATGGTTAGGGTAGGGGTTAGGGTTAGGGTACGCGTTAGTGTTAGGGTAGTTATTAAACCTATCCCACTCTCTAGATACCCCTTAGCACATAAAGGAATATTATTTGGAGGTCCAGCCATGGAGAAGAGTTTAGACACTAGGATAAGATAAGGAACACACCCATTATAAAGAAATCACATTAGGATTCTCTTTTTAAGCTGTTCCTTAAAACACTAGTGCTTAGGAAATCTATTGGAGGCAGAAGCATCCAAGGGTAGCCTAGGGTTAGGGTTAGGCGTAGGGTTAGGCTTAGGGTACGGCTTAGGGTACGGGTTCGGGGAGGGCTTCTGGTACGGCGTAGGGTATGGGTTAGGGTTAGGGTTAGGGTTAGTGTTAGGTTTAGGGCTCGGTATAGGGTATTGGTTAGGATTAGGGTACGTGTTAGGGTTAGGGTAGGGGTTAGGGTTAGGGTACGCGTTAGTGTTAGGGTAGTTATTAAACCTAACCCACTCTCTAGATACCCCTTAGCACGTAAAGGAATATTATTTGGAGGTACAGTCATGGAGAAGAGTTTAGACACTAGGATAAGATAAGGAACACACCCATTATAAAGAAATCACATTAGGATTCTCTTTTTAAGCTGTTCCTTAAAACACTAGTGCTTAGGAAATCTATTGGAGGCAGAAGCAGTCAAGGGTAGCCTAGGGTTAGGGTTAGGCTTAGGGTACGGCTTAGGGTACGGCTTAGGGTACGGGTTCGGGGATGGCTTCGGGTACGGCGTAGGGTATGGGTTAGGGTTAGGGTTAGGGTTAGGGTTAGTGTTAGGGTTAGGGCTCGGTTTAGGGTATTGGTTAGGATTAGGGTACGTGTTATGTTTAGGGTAGGGGTTAGGGTTAGGGTACGCGTTAGTGTTAGGGTAGTTATTAAAGCTATCCAACTCTCTAGATACCCCTTAGCACATAAAGGAATATTATTTGGAGGTCCAGCCATGGAGAAGAGTTTAGACACTAGGATAAGATAAGGAACACACCCATTATAAAGAAATCACATTAGGATTCTCTTTTTAAGCTGTTCCTTAAAACACTAGTGCTTAGGAAATCTATTGGAGGCAGAAGCAGTCAAGGGTAGCCTAGGGTTAGGGTTAGGCTTAGGGTTAGGCTTAGGGTACGGCTTAGGGTACGGGTTCGGTGACGGCTTCGGGTACGGCGTAGGGTATGGGTTAGGGTTAGGGTTAGGGTTAGTGTTAGGGTTAGGGCTCGTTTTAGGGTACGGGTTAGGATTAGGGTACGAGTTAGGGTTAGGGTAGGGGATAGGGTTAGGGTACGCGTTAGGGTTAGGGTAGTTATTAAACCTATCCCACTCTCTAGATACCCCTTAGCACGTAAAGGAATATTATTTGGGGGTCCAGCCATGGAGAAGAGTTTAGACACTAGGATAAGATAAGGAACACACCCATTATAAAGAAATCACATTAGGATTCTCTTTTTAAGCTGTTCCTTAAAACACTAGTGCTTAGGAAATCTATTGGAGGAAGAAGCAGTCAAGGGTAGCCTAGGGTTAGGGTTAGGCTTAGGGTACGGCTTAGGGTACGGTTTAAGGTACGGGTTCGGGGAGGGCTTTGGGTACGGCGTAGGGTATGGGTTAGGGTTAGGGTTAGGGTTAGTGTTAGGGTTAGGGCTCGGTTTAGGGTACGGGTTAGGATTAGGGTACATGTTAGGGTTAGGGTAGGGGTTAGGGTTAGGGTACGCGTTAGGGTTAGGTTAGTTATTAAACCTATCCCACTCTCTAGATACACCTTAGCACGTAAAGGAATATTATTTGGGGGTCCAGCCATGGAGAAGAGTTTAGACACTAGGATAAGATAAGGAACACACCCATTATAAAGAAATCACAATAGGATTCTCTTTTTAAGCTGTTCCTTAAAACACTACTGCTTAGGAAATCTATTGGAGGCAGAAGCAGTCAAGGGTAGCCTAGGGTTAGGGTTAGGCTTAGGGTACGGCTTAGGGTACGGGTTCGGGGAGGGCTTCGGGTACGGCGTAGGGTATGGGTTAGGGTTAGGGTTAGGGTTACTGTTAGCGTTAGGGCTCGGTTTAGGGTATTGGTTAGGATTAGGGTACGTGTTATGTTTAGGGTAGGGGTTAAGGTTAGGGTACGCGTTAGTGTTAGGGTAGTTATTAAAGCTATCCCACTCTCTAGATACCCCTTAGCACATAAAGGAATATTATTTGGAGGTCCAACCATGGAGAAGAGTTTAGACACTAGGATAAGATAAGGAACACACCCATTATAAAGAAATCACATTAGGATTCTCTTTTTAAGCTGTTCCTTAAAACACTAGTGCTTAGGAAATCTATTGGAGGCAGAAGCAGTCAAGGGTAGCCTAGGGTTAGGGTTAGGCTTAGGGTTAGGCTTAGTGTACAGCTTAGGGTACGGGTTCGGTGAGGGCTTCGGGTACGGCGTAGGGTATGGGTTAGGGTTAGGGTTAGTGTTAGGGTTAGGGCTCGTTTTAGGGTACGGGTTAGGATTAGGGTACGAGTTAGGGTTAGGGTAGGGGATAGGGTTAGGGTACGCGTTAGGGTTAGGGTAGTTATTAAACCTATCCCACTCTCTAGATACCCCTTAGCACGTAAAGTAATATTATTTGGGGGTCCAGCCATGGAGAAGAGTTTAGACACTAGGATAAGATAAGGAACACACCCATTATAAAGAAATCACATTAGGATTCTCTTTTTAAGCTGTTCCTTAAAACACTAGTGCTTAGGAAATCTATTGGAGGAAGAAGCAGTCAAGGGTAGCCTAGGGTTAGGGTTAGGCTTAGGGTACGGCATAGGGTACGGTTTAGGGTACGGGTTCGGTGAGGGCTTTGGGTATGGCGTAGGGTATGGGTTAGGGTTAGGGTTAGGGTTAGTGTTAGGGTTAGGGCTCGGTTTAGGGTACGGGTTAGGAATAGGGTACATGTTAGGGTTAGGGTAGGGGTTAGGGTTAGGGTACGCGTTAGGGTTAGGTTAGTTATTAAACCTATCCCACTCTCTAGATACACCTTAGCACGTAAAGGAATATTATTTGGGGGTCCAGCCATGGAGAAGAGTTTAGACACTAGGATAAGATAAGGAACACACCCATTATAAAGAAATCACAATAGGATTCTCTTTTTAAGCTGTTCCTTAAAACACTACTGCTTAGGAAATCTATTGGAGGCAGAAGCAGTCAAGGGTAGCCTAGGGTTAGGGTTAGGCTTAGGGTACGGCTTAGGGTACGGCTTAGGGTACGGGTTCGGGGAGGGCTTCGGGTACGGCGTAGGGTATGGGTTAGGGTTAGGGTTAGGGTTAGTGTTAGGGTTAGGGCTCGGTTTAGGATATTGGTTAGGATTAGGGTACGTGTTATGGTTAGGGTAGGGGTTAGGGTAAGGGTACGCGTTAGTGTTAGGGTAGTTATTAAAGCTATCCCACTCTCTAGATACCCCTTAGCACATAAAGGAATATTATTTGGAGGTCCAGCCATGGAGAAGAGTTTAGACACTAGGATAAGATAAGGAACACACCCATTATAAAGAAATCACATTAGGATTCTCTTTTTAAGCTGTTCCTTAAAACACTAGTGCTTAGGAAATCTATTGGAGGCAGAAGCAGTCAAGGGTAGCCTAGGGTTAGGGTTAGGCTTAGGGTACGGCTTAGGGTACGGGTTCGGTGAGGGCTTCTTGTACGGCGTAGGGTATGGGTTAGGGTTAGTGTTAGGGTTAGTGTTAGGGTTAGGGCTCGGTTTAAGGTACGGGTTAGGATTAGGGTACATGTTAGGGTTAGGGTAGGGGTTAGGGTTAGGGTACGCGTTAGGGTTAGGGTAGTTATTAAACCTATCCCACTCTCTAGATACACCTTAGCACATAAAGAAATATTATTTGGGGATCCACCCATGGAGAAGAGTTTAGACACTAGGATAAGATAAGGAACACACCCATTATAAAGAAATCACAATAGGATTCTCTTTTTAAGCTGTTCCTTAAAACACTAGTGCTTAGGAAGTCTATTGGAGGCAGAAGCAGTCAAGGGTAGCCTAGGGTTAGGGTTAGGCTTAGGGTACGGCTTAGGGTACGGCTTAGGGTACGGGTTCGGGGAGGGCTTCGGGTACGGCGTAGGGTATGGGTTAGGGTTAGGGTTAGGGTTAGTGTTAGGGTTAGGGCTCGGTTTAGGGTATTGGTTAGGATTAGGGTACGTGTTATGGTTAGGGTAGGGGTTAGGGTTAGGGTACGCGTTAGTGTTAGGGTAGTTATTAAAGCTATCCCACTCTCTAGATACCCCTTAGCACATAAAGGAATATTATTTGGAGGTCCAGCCATGGAGAAGAGTTTAGACACTAGGATAAGATAAGGAACACACCCATTATAAAGAAATCACATTAGGATTCTCTTTTTAAGCTGTTCCTTAAAACACTAGTGCTTAGGAAATCTATTGGAGGAAGAAGCAGTCAAGGGTAGCCTAGGGTTAGGGTTAGGCTTAGGGTACGGCTTAGGGTACGGTTTAAGGTACGGGTTCGGGGAGGGCTTTGGGTACGGCGTAGGGTATGGGTTAGGGTTAGGGTTAGGGTTAGTGTTAGGGTTAGGGCTCGGTTTAGGGTACGGGTTAGGATTAGGGTACATGTTAGGGTTAGGGTAGGGGTTAGGGTTAGGGTACGCGTTAGGGTTAGGTTAGTTATTAAACCTATCCCACTCTCTAGATACACCTTAGCACGTAAAGGAATATTATTTGGGGGTCCAGCCATGGAGAAGAGTTTAGACACTAGGATAAGATAAGGAACACACCCATTATAAAGAAATCACAATAGGATTCTCTTTTTAAGCTGTTCCTTAAAACACTACTGCTTAGGAAATCTATTGGAGGCAGAAGCAGTCAAGGGTAGCCTAGGGTTAGGGTTAGGCTTAGGGTACGGCTTAGGGTACGGGTTCGGGGAGGGCTTCGGGTACGGCGTAGGGTATGGGTTAGGGTTAGGGTTAGGGTTACTGTTAGCGTTAGGGCTCGGTTTAGGGTATTGGTTAGGATTAGGGTACGTGTTATGTTTAGGGTAGGGGTTAAGGTTAGGGTACGCGTTAGTGTTAGGGTAGTTATTAAAGCTATCCCACTCTCTAGATACCCCTTAGCACATAAAGGAATATTATTTGGAGGTCCAACCATGGAGAAGAGTTTAGACACTAGGATAAGATAAGGAACACACCCATTATAAAGAAATCACATTAGGATTCTCTTTTTAAGCTGTTCCTTAAAACACTAGTGCTTAGGAAATCTATTGGAGGCAGAAGCAGTCAAGGGTAGCCTAGGGTTAGGGTTAGGCTTAGGGTTAGGCTTAGTGTACAGCTTAGGGTACGGGTTCGGTGAGGGCTTCGGGTACGGCGTAGGGTATGGGTTAGGGTTAGGGTTAGTGTTAGGGTTAGGGCTCGTTTTAGGGTACGGGTTAGGATTAGGGTACGAGTTAGGGTTAGGGTAGGGGATAGGGTTAGGGTACGCGTTAGGGTTAGGGTAGTTATTAAACCTATCCCACTCTCTAGATACCCCTTAGCACGTAAAGTAATATTATTTGGGGGTCCAGCCATGGAGAAGAGTTTAGACACTAGGATAAGATAAGGAACACACCCATTATAAAGAAATCACATTAGGATTCTCTTTTTAAGCTGTTCCTTAAAACACTAGTGCTTAGGAAATCTATTGGAGGAAGAAGCAGTCAAGGGTAGCCTAGGGTTAGGGTTAGGCTTAGGGTACGGCATAGGGTACGGTTTAGGGTACGGGTTCGGTGAGGGCTTTGGGTATGGCGTAGGGTATGGGTTAGGGTTAGGGTTAGGGTTAGTGTTAGGGTTAGGGCTCGGTTTAGGGTACGGGTTAGGAATAGGGTACATGTTAGGGTTAGGGTAGGGGTTAGGGTTAGGGTACGCGTTAGGGTTAGGTTAGTTATTAAACCTATCCCACTCTCTAGATACACCTTAGCACGTAAAGGAATATTATTTGGGGGTCCAGCCATGGAGAAGAGTTTAGACACTAGGATAAGATAAGGAACACACCCATTATAAAGAAATCACAATAGGATTCTCTTTTTAAGCTGTTCCTTAAAACACTACTGCTTAGGAAATCTATTGGAGGCAGAAGCAGTCAAGGGTAGCCTAGGGTTAGGGTTAGGCTTAGGGTACGGCTTAGGGTACGGCTTAGGGTACGGGTTCGGGGAGGGCTTCGGGTACGGCGTAGGGTATGGGTTAGGGTTAGGGTTAGGGTTAGTGTTAGGGTTAGGGCTCGGTTTAGGATATTGGTTAGGATTAGGGTACGTGTTATGGTTAGGGTAGGGGTTAGGGTAAGGGTACGCGTTAGTGTTAGGGTAGTTATTAAAGCTATCCCACTCTCTAGATACCCCTTAGCACATAAAGGAATATTATTTGGAGGTCCAGCCATGGAGAAGAGTTTAGACACTAGGATAAGATAAGGAACACACCCATTATAAAGAAATCACATTAGGATTCTCTTTTTAAGCTGTTCCTTAAAACACTAGTGCTTAGGAAATCTATTGGAGGCAGAAGCAGTCAAGGGTAGCCTAGGGTTAGGGTTAGGCTTAGGGTACGGCTTAGGGTACGGGTTCGGTGAGGGCTTCTTGTACGGCGTAGGGTATGGGTTAGGGTTAGTGTTAGGGTTAGTGTTAGGGTTAGGGCTCGGTTTAAGGTACGGGTTAGGATTAGGGTACATGTTAGGGTTAGGGTAGGGGTTAGGGTTAGGGTACGCGTTAGGATTAGGGTAGTTATTAAACCTATCCCACTCTCTAGATACACCTTAGCACATAAAGAAATATTATTTGGGGATCCACCCATGGAGAAGAGTTTAGACACTAGGATAAGATAAGGAACACACCCATTATAAAGAAATCACAATAGGATTCTCTTTTTAAGCTGTTCCTTAAAACACTAGTGCTTAGGAAGTCTATTGGAGGCAGAAGCAGTCAAGGGTAGCCTAGGGTTAGGGTTAGGCTTAGGGTACGGCTTAGGGTACGGCTTAGGGTACGGGTTCGGGGAGGGCTTCGGGTACGGCGTAGGGTATGGGTTAGGGTTAGGGTTAGGGTTAGTGTTAGGGTTAGGGCTCGGTTTAGGGTATTGGTTAGGATTAGGGTACGTGTTATGGTTAGGGTAGGGGTTAGGGTTAGGGTACGCGTTAGTGTTAGGGTAGTTATTAAAGCTATCCCACTCTCTAGATACCCCTTAGCACATAAAGGAATATTATTTGGAGGTCCAGCCATGGAGAAGAGTTTAGACACTAGGATAAGATAAGGAACACACCCATTATAAAGAAATCACATTAGGATTCTCTTTTTAAGCTGTTCCTTAAAACACTAGTGCTTAGGAAATCTATTGGAGGCAGAAGCAGTCAAGGGTAGCCTAGGGTTAGGGTTAGGCTTAGGGTACGGCTTAGGGTACGGCTTAGGGTACGGGTTCGGGGATGGCTTCGGGTATGGTGTAGGGTATGGGTTAGGGTTAGGGTTAGGGTTAGTGTTAGGGTTAGGGCTCGGTTTAGGGTACGGGTTAGGATTAGGGTACGTGTTAGGGTTAGGGTAGGGGATAGGGTTAGGGTACGCGTTAGGGTTAGGGTAGTTATTAAACCTATCCCACTCTCTAGATACCCCTTAGCACGTAAAGGAATATTATTTGGGGGTCCAGCCATGGAGAAGAGTTTAGACACTAGGATAAGATAAGGAACACACCCATTATAAAGAAATCACATTAGGATTCTCTTTTTAAGCTGTTCCTTAAAACACTAGTGCTTAGGAAATCTATTGGAGGCAGAAGCAGTCAAGGGTAGCCTAGGGTTAGGGTTAGGCTTAGGGTACGGCTTAGGGTACGGCTTAGGGTACGGGTTCGGTGAGGGCTTCGGGTACGGCGTAGGGTATGGGTTAGGGTTAGGGTTAGGGTTAGTGTTAGGGTTAGAGCTCGGTTTAGGGTATTGGTTAGGATTAGGGTACGTGTTATGGTTAGGGTAGGGGTTAGGGTTAGGGTACGCGTTAGTGTTAGGGTAGTTATTAAACCTATCCCACTCTCTAGATACCCCTTAGCACATAAAGGAATATTATTTGGAGGTCCAGCCATGGAGAAGAGTTTAGACACTAGGATAAGATAAGGAACACACCCATTATAAAGAAATCACATTAGGATTCTCTTTTTAAGCTGTTCCTTAAAACACTAGTGCTTAGGAAATCTATTGGAGGCAGAAGCAGTCAAGGGTAGCCTAGGGTTAGGGTTAGGCTTAGGGTACGGCTTAGGGTACGGCTTAGGGTACGGGTTCGGGGAGGGCTTCGGGTACGGCGTAGGGTATGGGTTAGGGTTAGGGTTAGGGTTAGTGTTAGGGTTAGGGCTCGGTTTAGGATATTGGTTAGGATTAGGGTACGTGTTATGGTTAGGGTAGGGGTTAGGGTAAGGGTACGCGTTAGTGTTAGGGTAGTTATTAAAGCTATCCCACTCTCTAGATACCCCTTAGCACATAAAGGAATATTATTTGGAGGTCCAGCCATGGAGAAGAGTTTAGACACTAGGATAAGATAAGGAACACACCCATTATAAAGAAATCACATTAGGATTCTCTTTTTAAGCTGTTCCTTAAAACACTAGTGCTTAGGAAATCTATTGGAGGCAGAAGCAGTCAAGGGTAGCCTAGGGTTAGGGTTAGGCTTAGGGTACGGCTTAGGGTACGGGTTCGGTGAGGGCTTCTTGTACGGCGTAGGGTATGGGTTAGGGTTAGGGTTAGGGTTAGTGTTAGGGTTAGGGCTCGGTTTAAGGTACGGGTTAGGATTAGGGTACATGTTAGGGTTAGGGTAGGGGTTAGGGTTAGGGTACGCGTTAGGGTTAGGGTAGTTATTAAACCTATCCCACTCTCTAGATACACCTTAGCACATAAAGAAATATTATTTGGGGATCCACCCATGGAGAAGAGTTTAGACACTAGTATAAGATAAGGAACACACCCATTATAAAGAAATCACAATAGGATTCTCTTTTTAAGCTGTTCCTTAAAACACTAGTGCTTAGGAAGTCTATTGGAGGCAGAAGCAGTCAAGGGTAGCCTAGGGTTAGGGTTAGGCTTAGGGTACGGCTTAGGGTACGGCTTAGGGTACGGGTTCGGGGAGGGCTTCGGGTACGGCGTAGGGTATGGGTTAGGGTTAGGGTTAGGGTTAGTGTTAGGGTTAGGGCTCGGTTTAGGGTATTGGTTAGGATTAGGGTACGTGTTATGGTTAGGGTAGGGGTTAGGGTTAGGGTACACGTTAGTGTTAGGGTAGTTATTAAAGCTATCCCACTCTCTAGATACCCCTTAGCACATAAAGGAATATTATTTGGAGGTCCAGCCATGGAGAAGAGTTTAGACACTAGGATAAGATAAGGAACACACCCATTATAAAGAAATCATATTAGGATTCTCTTTTTAAGCTGTTCCTTAAAACACTAGTGCTTAGGAAATCTATTGGAGGCAGAAGCAGTCAAGGGTAGCCTAGGGTTAGGGTTAGGCTTAGGGTACGGCTTAGGGTACGGCTTAGGGTACGGGTTCGGGGATGGCTTCGGGTATGGTGTAGGGTATGGGTTAGGGTTAGGGTTAGGGTTAGTGTTAGGGTTAGGGCTCGGTTTAGGGTACGGGTTAGGATTAGGGTACGTGTTAGGGTTAGGGTAGGGGATAGGGTTAGGGTACGCGTTAGGGTTAGGGTAGTTATTAAACCTATCCCACTCTCTAGATACCCCTTAGCACGTAAAGGAATATTATTTGGGGGTCCAGCCATGGAGAAGAGTTTAGACACTAGGATAAGATAAGGAACACACCCATTATAAAGAAATCACATTAGGATTCTCTTTTTAAGCTGTTCCTTAAAACACTAGTGCTTAGGAAATCTATTGGAGGCAGAAGCAGTCAAGGGTAGCCTAGGGTTAGGGTTAGGCTTAGGGTACGGCTTAGGGTACGGCTTAGGGTACGGGTTCGGGGAGGGCTTCGGGTACGGCGTAGGGTATGGGTTAGGGTTAGGGTTAGGGTTAGTGTTAGGGTTAGAGCTCGGTTTAGGGTATTGGTTAGGATTAGGGTACGTGTTATGGTTAGGGTAGGGGTTAGGGTTAGGGTACGCGTTAGTGTTAGGGTAGTTATTAAACCTATCCCACTCTCTAGATACCCCTTAGCACATAAAGGAATATTATTTGGAGGTCCAGCCATGGAGAAGAGTTTAGACACTAGGATAAGATAAGGAACACACCCATTATAAAGAAATCACATTAGGATTCTCTTTTTAAGCTGTTCCTTAAAACACTAGTGCTTAGGAAATCTATTGGAGGCAGAAGCAGTCAAGGGTAGCCTAGGGTTAGGGTTAGGCTTAGGGTACGGCTTAGGGTACGGGTTCGGTGAGGGCTTCGGGTACGGCGTAGGGTATGGGTTAGGGTTAGGGTTAGGGTTAGTGTTAGGGTTAGGGCTCGGTTTAAGGTACGGGTTAGGATTAGGGTACATGTTAGGGTTAGGGTAGGGGTTAGGGTTAGGGTACGCGTTAGGGTTAGGGTAGTTATTAAACCTATCCCACTCTCTAGATACACCTTAGCACATAAAGAAATATTATTTGGGGATCCACCCATGGAGAAGAGTTTAGACACTAGGATAAGATAAGGAACACACCCATTATAAAGAAATCACAATAGGATTCTCTTTTTAAGCTGTTCCTTAAAACACTAGTGCTTAGGAAGTCTACTGGAGGCAGAAGCAGTCAAGGGTAGCCTAGGGTTAGGGTTAGGCTTAGGGTACGGCTTAGGGTACGGCTTAGGGTACGGGTTCGGGGAGGGCTTCGGGTACGGCGTAGGGTATGGGTTAGGGTTAGGGTTAGGGTTAGTGTTAGGGTTAGGGCTCGGTTTAGGGTACGGGTTAGGAATAGGGTACATGTTAGGGTTAGGGTAGGGGTTAGGGTTAGGGTACGCGTTAGGGTTAGGTTAGTTATTAAACCTATCCCACTCTCTAGATACACCTTAGCACGTAAAGGAATATTATTTGGGGGTCCAGCCATGGAGAAGAGTTTAGACACTAGGATAAGATAAGGAACACACCCATTATAAAGAAATCACAATAGGATTCTCTTTTTAAGCTGTTCCTTAAAACACTACTGCTTAGGAAATCTATTGGAGGCAGAAGCAGTCAAGGGTAGCCTAGGGTTAGGGTTAGGCTTAGGGTACGGCTTAGGGTACGGCTTAGGGTACGGGTTCGGGGAGGGCTTCGGGTACGGCGTAGGGTATGGGTTCGGGTTAGGGTTAGGGTTAGTGTTAGGGTTAGGGCTCGGTTTAGGATATTGGTTAGGATTAGGGTACGTGTTATGGTTAGGGTAGGGGTTAGGGTAAGGGTACGCGTTAGTGTTAGGGTAGTTATTAAAGCTATCCCACTCTCTAGATACCCCTTAGCACATAAAGGAATATTATTTGGAGGTCCAGCCATGGAGAAGAGTTTAGACACTAGGATAAGATAAGGAACACACCCATTATAAAGAAATCACATTAGGATTCTCTTTTTAAGCTGTTCCTTAAAACACTAGTGCTTAGGAAATCTATTGGAGGCAGAAGCAGTCAAGGGTAGCCTAGGGTTAGGGTTAGGCTTAGGGTACGGCTTAGGGTACGGGTTCGGTGAGGGCTTCGGGTACGGCGTAGGGTATGGGTTAGGGTTAGGGTTAGGGTTAGTGTTAGGGTTAGGGCTCGGTTTAAGGTACGGGTTAGGATTAGGGTACATGTTAGGGTTAGGGTAGGGGTTAGGGTTAGGGTACGCGTTAGGGTTAGGGTAGTTATTAAACCTATCCCACTCTCTAGATACACCTTAGCACATAAAGAAATATTATTTGGGGATCCACCCATGGAGAAGAGTTTAGACACTAGGATAAGATAAGGAACACACCCATTATAAAGAAATCACAATAGGATTCTCTTTTTAAGCTGTTCCTTAAAACACTAGTGCTTAGGAAGTCTATTGGAGGCAGAAGCAGTCAAGGGTAGCCTAGGGTTAGGGTTAGGCTTAGGGTACGGCTTAGGGTACGGCTTAGGGTACGGGTTCGGGGAGGGCTTCGGGTACGGCGTAGGGTATGGGTTAGGGTTAGGGTTAGGGTTAGTGTTAGGGTTAGGGCTCGGTTTAGGGTATTGGTTAGGATTAGGGTACGTGTTATGGTTAGGGTAGGGGTTAGGGTTAGGGTACGCGTTAGTGTTAGGGTAGTTATTAAAGCTATCCCACTCTCTAGATACCCCTTAGCACATAAAGGAATATTATTTGGAGGTCCAGCCATGGAGAAGAGTTTAGACACTAGGATAAGATAAGGAACACACCCATTATAAAGAAATCACATTAGGATTCTCTTTTTAAGCTGTTCCTTAAAACACTAGTGCTTAGGAAATCTATTGGAGGCAGAAGCAGTCAAGGGTAGCCTAGGGTTAGGGTTAGGCTTAGGGTACGGCTTAGGGTACGGCTTAGGGTACGGGTTCGGGGAGGGCTTCGGGTATGGTGTAGGGTATGGGTTAGGGTTAGGGTTAGGGTTAGTGTTAGGGTTAGGGCTCGGTTTAGGGTACGGGTTAGGATTAGGGTACGTGTTAGGGTTAGGGTAGGGGATAGGGTTAGGGTACGCGTTAGGGTTAGGGTAGTTATTAAACCTATCCCACTCTCTAGATACCCCTTAGCACGTAAAGGAATATTATTTGGGTGTCCAGCCATGGAGAAGAGTTTAGACACTAGGATAAGATAAGGAACACACCCATTATAAAGAAATCACATTAGGATTCTCTTTTTAAGCTGTTCCTTAAAACACTAGTGCTTAGGAAATCTATTGGAGGCAGAAGCATCCAAGGGTAGCCTAGGGTTAGGGTTAGGCTTAGGGTTAGGCTTAGGGTACGGCTTAGGGTACGGGTTCGGGGAGGGCTTCTGGTACGGCGCAGGGTATGGGTTAGGGTTAGGGTTAGGGTTAGTGTTAGGTTTAGGGCTCGGTATAGGGTATTGGTTAGGATTAGGGTACGTGTTAGGGTTAGGGTAGGGGTTAGGGTTAGGGTACGCGTTAGTGTTAGGGTAGTTATTAAACCTAACCCACTCTCTAGATACCCCTTAGCACGTAAAGGAATATTATTTGGAGGTACAGCCATGGAGAAGAGTTTAGACACTAGGATAAGATAAGGAACACACCCATTATAAAGAAATCACATTAGGATTCTCTTTTTAAGCTGTTCCTTAAAACACTAGTGCTTAGGAAATCTATTGGAGGCAGAAGCAGTCAAGGGTAGCCTAGGGTTAGGGTTAGGCTTAGGGTACGGCTTAGGGTACGGCTTAGGGTACGGGTTCGGGGAGGGCTTCGGGTATGGTGTAGGGTATGGGTTAGGGTTAGGGTTAGGGTTAGTGTTAGGGTTAGGGCTCGGTTTAGGGTACGGGTTAGGATTAGGGTACGTGTTAGGGTTAGGGTAGGGGATAGGGTTAGGGTACGCGTTAGGGTTAGGGTAGTTATTAAACCTATCCCACTCTCTAGATACCCCTTAGCACGTAAAGGAATATTATTTGGGGGTCCAGCCATGGAGAAGAGTTTAGACACTAGGATAAGATAAGGAACACACCCATTATAAAGAAATCACATTAGGATTCTCTTTTTAAGCTGTTCCTTAAAACACTAGTGCTTAGGAAATCTATTGGAGGCAGAAGCAGTCAAGGGTAGCCTAGGGTTAGGGTTAGGCTTAGGGTACGGCTTAGGGTACGGCTTAGGGTACGGGTTCGGGGAGGGCTTCGGGTCCTGCGTAGGGTATGGGTTAGGGTTAGGGTTAGGGTTAGTGTTAGGGTTAGAGCTCGGTTTAGGGTATTGGTTAGGATTAGGGTACGTGTTATGGTTAGGGTAGGGGTTAGGGTTAGGGTACGCGTTAGTGTTAGGGTAGTTATTAAACCTATCCCACTCTCTAGATACCCCTTAGCACATAAAGGAATATTATTTGGAGGTCCAGCCATGGAGAAGAGTTTAGACACTAGGATAAGATAAGGAACACACCCATTATAAAGAAATCACATTAGGATTCTCTTTTTAAGCTGTTCCTTAAAACACTAGTGCTTAGGAAATCTATTGGAGGCAGAAGCATCCAAGGGTAGCCTAGGGTTAGGGTTAGGCTTAGGGTTAGGCTTAGGGTACGGCTTAGGGTACGGGTTCGGGGAGGGCTTCTGGTACGGCGCAGGGTATGGGTTAGGGTTAGGGTTAGGGTTAGTGTTAGGTTTAGGGCTCGGTATAGGGTATTGGTTAGGATTAGGGTACGTGTTAGGGTTAGGGTAGGGGTTAGGGTTAGGGTACGCGTTAGTGTTAGGGTAGTTATTAAACCTAACCCACTCTCTAGATACCCCTTAGCACGTAAAGGAATATTATTTGGAGGTACAGCCATGGAGAAGAGTTTAGACACTAGGATAAGATAAGGAACACACCCATTATAAAGAAATCACATTAGGATTCTCTTTTTAAGCTGTTCCTTAAAACACTAGTGCTTAGGAAATCTATTGGAGGCAGAAGCAGTCAAGGGTAGCCTAGGGTTAGGGTTAGGCTTAGGGTACGGCTTAGGGTACGGCTTAGGGTACGGGTTCGGGGATGGCTTCGGGTACGGCGTAGGGTATGGGTTAGGGTTAGGGTTAGGGTTAGGGTTAGTGTTAGGGTTAGGGCTCGGTTTAGGGTACGGGTTAGGATTAGGGTACATGTTAGGGTTAGGGTAGGGGTTAGGGTTAGGGTACGCGTTAGGGTTAGGTTAGTTATTAAACCTATCCCACTCTCTAGATACACCTTAGCACGTAAAGGAATATTATTTGGGGGTCCAGCCATGGAGAAGAGTTTAGACACTAGGATAAGATAAGGAACACACCCATTATAAAGAAATCACAATAGGATTCTCTTTTTAAGCTGTTCCTTAAAACACTACTGCTTAGGAAATCTATTGGAGGCAGAAGCAGTCAAGGGTAGCCTAGGGTTAGGGTTAGGCTTAGGGTACGGCTTAGGGTACGGGTTCGGGGAGGGCTTCGGGTACGGCGTAGGGTATGGGTTAGGGTTAGGGTTAGGGTTAGTGTTAGCGTTAGGGCTCGGTTTAGGGTATTGGTTAGGATTAGGGTACGTGTTATGTTTAGGGTAGGGGTTAGGGTTAGGGTACGCATTAGTGTTAGGGTAGTTATTAAAGCTATCCCACTCTCTAGATACCCCTTAGCACATAAAGGAATATTATTTGGAGGTCCAGCCATGGAGAAGAGTTTAGACACTAGGATAAGATAAGGAACACACCCATTATAAAGAAATCACATTAGGATTCTCTTTTTAAGCTGTTCCTTAAAACACGAGTGCTTAGGAAATCTATTGGAGGCAGAAGCAGTCAAGGGTAGCCTAGGGTTAGGGTTAGGCTTAGGGTACGGCTTAGGGTACGGGTTCGGTGAGGGCTTCGGGTACGGCGTAGGGTATGGGTTAGGGTTAGGGTTAGGGTTAGTGTTAGCGTTAGGGCTCGGTTTAAGGTACGGGTTAGGATTAGGGTACATGTTAGGGTTAGGGTAGGGGTTAGGGTTAGGGTACGCGTTAGGGTTAGGGTAGTTATTAAACCTATCCCACTCTCTAGATACACCTTAGCACGTAAAGGAATATTATTTGGGGGTCCACCCATGGAGAAGAGTTTAGACACTAGGATAAGATAAGGAACACACCCATTATAAAGAAATCACAATAGGATTCTCTTTTTAAGCTGTTCCTTAAAACACTAGTGCTTAGGAAGTCTATTGGAGGCAGAAGCAGTCAAGGGTAGCCTAGGGTTAGGGTTAGGCTTAGAGTACGGCTTAGGGTACGGCTTAGGGTACGGGTTCGGGGAGGGCTTCGGGTACGGCATAGGGTATGGGTTAGGGTTAGGGTTAGGGTTAGTGTTAGGGTTAGGGCTCGGTTTAGGGTATTGGTTAGGATTAGGGTACGTGTTATGGTTAGGGTAGGGGTTAGGGTTAGGGTACGCGTTAGTGTTAGGGTAGTTATTAAACCTATCCCACTCTCTAGATACCCCTTAGCACATAAAGGAATATTATTTGGAGGTCCAGCCATGGAGAAGAGTTTAGACACTAGGATAAGATAAGGAACACACCCATTATAAAGAAATCACATTAGGATTCTCTTTTTAAGCTGTTCCTTAAAACACTAGTGCTTAGGAAATCTATTGGAGGCAGAAGCATCCAAGGGTAGCCTAGGGTTAGGGTTAGGCGTAGGGTTAGGCTTAGGGTACGGCTTAGGGTACGGGTTCGGGGAGGGCTTCTGGTACGGCGTAGGGTATGGGTTAGGGTTAGGGTTAGGGTTAGTGTTAGGTTTAGGGCTCGGTATAGGGTATTGGTTAGGATTAGGGTACGTGTTAGGGTTAGGGTAGGGGTTAGGGTTAGGGTACGCGTTAGTGTTAGGGTAGTTATTAAACCTAACCCACTCTCTAGATACCCCTTAGCACGTAAAGGAATATTATTTGGAGGTACAGTCATGGAGAAGAGTTTAGACACTAGGATAAGATAAGGAACACACCCATTATAAAGAAATCACATTAGGATTCTCTTTTTAAGCTGTTCCTTAAAACACTAGTGCTTAGGAAATCTATTGGAGGCAGAAGCAGTCAAGGGTAGCCTAGGGTTAGGGTTAGGCTTAGGGTACGGCTTAGGGTACGGCTTAGGGTACGGGTTCGGGGATGGCTTCGGGTACGGCGTAGGGTATGGGTTAGGGTTAGGGTTAGGGTTAGGGTTAGTGTTAGGGTTAGGGCTCGGTTTAGGGTATTGGTTAGGATTAGGGTACGTGTTATGTTTAGGGTAGGGGTTAGGGTTAGGGTACGCGTTAGTGTTAGGGTAGTTATTAAAGCTATCCAACTCTCTAGATACCCCTTAGCACATAAAGGAATATTATTTGGAGGTCCAGCCATGGAGAAGAGTTTAGACACTAGGATAAGATAAGGAACACACCCATTATAAAGAAATCACATTAGGATTCTCTTTTTAAGCTGTTCCTTAAAACACTAGTGCTTAGGAAATCTATTGGAGGCAGAAGCAGTCAAGGGTAGCCTAGGGTTAGGGTTAGGCTTAGGGTTAGGCTTAGTGTACAGCTTAGGGTACGGGTTCGGTGAGGGCTTCGGGTACGGCGTAGGGTATGGGTTAGGGTTAGGGTTAGTGTTAGGGTTAGGGCTCGTTTTAGGGTACGGGTTAGGATTAGGGTACGAGTTAGGGTTAGGGTAGGGGATAGGGTTAGGGTACGCGTTAGGGTTAGGGTAGTTATTAAACCTATCCCACTCTCTAGATACCCCTTAGCACGTAAAGTAATATTATTTGGGGGTCCAGCCATGGAGAAGAGTTTAGACACTAGGATAAGATAAGGAACACACCCATTATAAAGAAATCACATTAGGATTCTCTTTTTAAGCTGTTCCTTAAAACACTAGTGCTTAGGAAATCTCTTGGAGGAAGAAGCAGTCAAGGGTAGCCTAGGGTTAGGGTTAGGCTTAGGGTACGGCATAGGGTACGGTTTAGGGTACGGGTTCGGGGAGGGCTTTGGGTATGGCGTAGGGTATGGGTTAGGGTTAGGGTTAGGGTTAGTGTTAGGGTTAGGGCTCGGTTTAGGGTACGGGTTAGGAATAGGGTACATGTTAGGGTTAGGGTAGGGGTTAGGGTTAGGGTACGCGTTAGGGTTAGGTTAGTTATTAAACCTATCCCACTCTCTAGATACACCTTAGCACGTAAAGGAATATTATTTGGGGGTCCAGCCATGGAGAAGAGTTTAGACACTAGGATAAGATAAGGAACACACCCATTATAAAGAAATCACAATAGGATTCTCTTTTTAAGCTGTTCCTTAAAACACTACTGCTTAGGAAATCTATTGGAGGCAGAAGCAGTCAAGGGTAGCCTAGGGTTAGGGTTAGGCTTAGGGTACGGCTTAGGGTACGGCTTAGGGTACGGGTTCGGGGAGGGCTTCGGGTACGGCGTAGGGTATGGGTTAGGGTTAGGGTTAGGGTTAGTGTTAGGGTTAGGGCTCGGTTTAGGATATTGGTTAGGATTAGGGTACGTGTTATGGTTAGGGTAGGGGTTAGGGTAAGGGTACGCGTTAGTGTTAGGGTAGTTATTAAAGCTATCCCACTCTCTAGATACCCCTTAGCACATAAAGGAATATTATTTGGAGGTCCAGCCATGGAGAAGAGTTTAGACACTAGGATAAGATAAGGAACACACCCATTATAAAGAAATCACATTAGGATTCTCTTTTTAAGCTGTTCCTTAAAACACTAGTGCTTAGGAAATCTATTGGAGGCAGAAGCAGTCAAGGGTAGCCTAGGGTTAGGGTTAGGCTTAGGGTACGGCTTAGGGTACGGGTTCGGTGAGGGCTTCGGGTACGGCGTAGGGTATGGGTTAGGGTTAGGGTTAGGGTTAGTGTTAGGGTTAGGGCTCGGTTTAAGGTACGGGTTAGGATTAGGGTACATGTTAGGGTTAGGGTAGGGGTTAGGGTTAGGGTACGCGTTAGGGTTAGGGTAGTTATTAAACCTATCCCACTCTCTAGATACACCTTAGCACATAAAGAAATATTATTTGGGGATCCACCCATGGAGAAGAGTTTAGACACTAGGATAAGATAAGGAACACACCCATTATAAAGAAATCACAATAGGATTCTCTTTTTAAGCTGTTCCTTAAAACACTAGTGCTTAGGAAGTCTATTGGAGGCAGAAGCAGTCAAGGGTAGCCTAGGGTTAGGGTTAGGCTTAGGGTACGGCTTAGGGTACGGCTTAGGGTACGGGTTCGGGGAGGGCTTCGGGTACGGCGTAGGGTATGGGTTAGGGTTAGGGTTAGGGTTAGTGTTAGGGTTAGGGCTCGGTTTAGGGTATTGGTTAGGATTAGGGTACGTGTTATGGTTAGGGTAGGGGTTAGGGTTAGGGTACGCGTTAGTGTTAGGGTAGTTATTAAAGCTATCCCACTCTCTAGATACCCCTTAGCACATAAAGGAATATTATTTGGAGGTCCAGCCATGGAGAAGAGTTTAGACACTAGGATAAGATAAGGAACACACCCATTATAAAGAAATCACATTAGGATTCTCTTTTTAAGCTGTTCCTTAAAACACTAGTGCTTAGGAAATCTATTGGAGGCAGAAGCAGTCAAGGGTAGCCTAGGGTTAGGGTTAGGCTTAGGGTACGGCTTAGGGTACGGCTTAGGGTACGGGTTCGGGGAGGGCTTCGGTTATGGTGTAGGGTATGGGTTAGGGTTAGGGTTAGGGTTAGTGTTAGGGTTAGGGCTCGGTTTAGGGTACGGGTTAGGATTAGGGTACGTGTTAGGGTTAGGGTAGGGGATAGGGTTAGGGTACGCGTTAGGGTTAGGGTAGTTATTAAACCTATCCCACTCTCTAGATACCCCTTAGCACGTAAAGGAATATTATTTGGGGGTCCAGCCATGGAGAAGAGTTTAGACACTAGGATAAGATAAGGAACACACCCATTATAAAGAAATCACATTAGGATTCTCTTTTTAAGCTGTTCCTTAAAACATTAGTGCTTAGGAAATCTATTGGAGGCAGAAGCAGTCAAGGGTAGCCTAGGGTTAGGGTTAGGCTTAGGGTACGGCTTAGGGTACGGCTTAGGGTACGGGTTTCGGAAGGGCTTCGGGTACGGCTTAGGGTATGGGTTAGGGTTAGGGTTAGGGTTAGTGTTAGGGTTAGGGCTCGGCTTAGGGTATTGTTTAGGATTAGGGTACGTGTTAGGGTTAGGGTAGGGGTTAGGGTTAGGGTACGCGTTAGTGTTAGGGTAGTTATTAAACCTATCCCAGTCTCTAGATACCCCTTAGCACGTAAAGGAATATTATTTGGAGGTCCAGCCATGGAGAAGAGTTTAGACACTAGGATAAGATAAGGAACACACCCATTATAAAGAAATCACATTAGGATTCTCTTTTTAAGCTGTTCCTTAAAACACGAGTGCTTAGGAAATCTATTGGAGGCAGAAGCAGTCAAGGGTAGCCTAGGGTTAGGGTTAGGCTTAGGGTACGGCTTAGGGTACGGGTTCGGTGAGGGCTTCGGGTACGGCGTAGGGTATGGGTTAGGGTTAGGGTTAGGGTTAGTGTTAGGGTTAGGGCTCGGTTTAAGGTACGGGTTAGGATTAGGGTACATGTTAGGGTTAGGGTAGGGGTTAGGGTTAGGGTACGCGTTAGGGTTAGGGTAGTTATTAAACCTATCCCACTCTCTAGATACACCTTAGCACATAAAGGAATATTATTTGGGGGTCCACCCATGGAGAAGAGTTTAGACACTAGGATAAGATAAGGAACACACCCATTATAAAGAAATCACAATAGGATTCTCTTTTTAAGCTGTTCCTTAAAACACTAGTGCTTAGGAAATCTATTGGAGGCAGAAGCAGTCAAGGGTAGCCTAGGGTTAGGGTTAGGCTTAGAGTACGGCTTAGGGTACGGCTTAGGGTACGGGTTCGGGGAGGGCTTCGGGTACGGCATAGGGTATGGGTTAGGGTTAGGGTTAGGGTTAGTGTTAGGGTTAGGGCTCGGTTTAGGGTATTGGTTAGGATTAGGGTACGTGTTATGGTTAGGGTAGGGGTTAGGGTTAGGGTACGCGTTAGTGTTAGGGTAGTTACTAAACCTATCCCACTCTCTAGATACCCCTTAGCACATAAAGGAATATTATTTGGAGGTCCAGCCATGGAGAAGAGTTTAGACACTAGGATAAGATAAGGAACACACCCATTATAAAGAAATCACATTAGGATTCTCTTTTTAAGCTGTTCCTTAAAACACTAGTGCTTAGGAAATCTATTGGAGGCAGAAGCATCCAAGGGTAGCCTAGGGTTAGGGTTAGGCGTAGGGTTAGGCTTAGGGTACGGCTTAGGGTACGGGTTCGGGGAGGGCTTCTGGTACGGCGTAGGGTATGGGTTAGGGTTAGGGTTAGGGTTAGTGTTAGGTTTAGGGCTCGGTATAGGGTATTGGTTAGGATTAGGGTACGTGTTAGGGTTAGGGTAGGGGTTAGGGTTAGGGTACGCGTTAGTGTTAGGGTAGTTATTAAACCTAACCCACTCTCTAGATACCCCTTAGCACGTAAAGGAATATTATTTGGAGGTACAGTCATGGAGAAGAGTTTAGACACTAGGATAAGATAAGGAACACACCCATTATAAAGAAATCACATTAGGATTCTCTTTTTAAGCTGTTCCTTAAAACACTAGTGCTTAGGAAATCTATTGGAGGCAGAAGCAGTCAAGGGTAGCCTAGGGTTAGGTTTAGGCTTAGGGTACGGCTTAGGGTACGGCTTAGGGTACGGGTTCGGGGATGGCTTCGGGTACGGCGTAGGGTATGGGTTAGGGTTAGGGTTAGGGTTAGGGTTAGTGTTAGGGTTAGGGCTCGGTTTAGGGTATTGGTTAGGATTAGGGTACGTGTTATGTTTAGGGTAGGGGTTAGGGTTAGGGTACGCGTTAGTGTTAGGGTAGTTATTAAAGCTATCCAACTCTCTAGATACCCCTTAGCACATAAAGGAATATTATTTGGAGGTCCAGCCATGGAGAAGAGTTTAGACACTAGGATAAGATAAGGAACACACCCATTATAAAGAAATCACATTAGGATTCTCTTTTTAAGCTGTTCCTTAAAACACTAGTGCTTAGGAAATCTATTGGAGGCAGAAGCAGTCAAGGGTAGCCTAGGGTTAGGGTTAGGCTTAGGGTTAGGCTTAGGGTACGGCTTAGGGTACGGGTTCGGTGACGGCTTCGGGTACGGCGTAGGGTATGGGTTAGGGTTAGGGTTAGGGTTAGTGTTAGGGTTAGGGCTCGTTTTAGGGTACGGGTTAGGATTAGGGTACGAGTTAGGGTTAGGGTAGGGGATAGGGTTAGGGTACGCGTTAGGGTTAGGGTAGTTATTAAACCTATCCCACTCTCTAGATACCCCTTAGCACGTAAAGGAATATTATTTGGGGGTCCAGCCATGGAGAAGAGTTTAGACACTAGGATAAGATAAGGAACACACCCATTATAAAGAAATCACATTAGGATTCTCTTTTTAAGCTGTTCCTTAAAACACTAGTGTTTAGGAAATCTATTGGAGGAAGAAGCAGTCAAGGGTAGCCTAGGGTTAGGGTTAGGCTTAGGGTACGGCTTTTGGTACGGTTTAAGGTACGGGTTCGGGGAGGGCTTTGGGTACGGCGTAGGGTATGGGTTAGGGTTAGGGTTAGGGTTTGTGTTAGGGTTAGGGCTCGGTTTAGGGTACGGGTTAGGATTAGGGTACATGTTAGAGTTAGGGTAGGGGTTAGGGTTAGGGTACGCGTTAGGGTTAGGTTAGTTATTAAACCTATCCCACTCTCTAGATACACCTTAGCACGTAAAGGAATATTATTTGGGGGTCCAGCCATGGAGAAGAGTTTAGACACTAGGATAAGATAAGGAACACACCCATTATAAAGAAATCACAATAGGATTCTCTTTTTAAGCTGTTCCTTAAAACACTACTGCTTAGGAAATCTATTGGAGGCAGAAGCAGTCAAGGGTAGCCTAGGGTTAGGGTTAGGCTTAGGGTACGGCTTAGGGTACGGGTTCGGGGAGGGCTTCGGGTACGGCGTAGGGTATCGGTTAGGGTTAGGGTTAGGGTTAGTGTTAGCGTTAGGGCTCGGTTTAGGGTATTGGTTAGGATTAGGGTACGTGTTATGTTTAGGGTAGGGGTTAGGGTTAGGGTACGCGTTAGTGTTAGGGTAGTTATTAAAGCTATCCCACTCTCTAGATACCCCTTAGCACATAAAGGAATATTATTTGGAGGTCCAGCCATGGAGAAGAGTTTAGACACTAGGATAAGATAAGGAACACACCCATTATAAAGAAATCACATTAGGATTCTCTTTTTAAGCTGTTCCTTAAAACACTAGTGCTTAGGAAATCTATTGGAGGCAGAAGCAGTCAAGGGTAGCCTAGGGTTAGGGTTAGGCTTAGGGTACGGCTTAGGGTACGGGTTCGGGGAGGGCTTCGGGAACGGCGTAGGGTATGGGTTAGGGTTAGGGTTAGGGTTAGTGTTAGCGTTAGGGCTCGGTTTAGGGTATTGGTTAGGATTAGGGTACGTGTTATGTTTAGGGTAGGGGTTAAGGTTAGGTTACGCGTTAGTGTTAGGGTAGTTATTAAAGCTATCCCACTCTCTAGATACCCCTTAGCACATAAAGGAATATTATTTGGAGGTACAACCATGGAGAAGAGTTTAGACACTAGGATAAGATAAGGAACACACCCATTATAAAGAAATCACATTAGGATTCTCTTTTTAAGCTGTTCCTTAAAACACTAGTGCTTAGGAAATCTATTGGAGGCAGAAGCAGTCAAGGGTAGCCTAGGGTTAGGGTTAGGCTTAGGGTTAGGCTTAGTGTACAGCTTAGGGTACGGGTTCGGTGAGGGCTTCGGGTACGGCGTAGGGTATGGGTTAGGGTTAGGGTTAGTGTTAGGGTTAGGGCTCGTTTTAGGGTACGGGTTAGGATTAGGGTACGAGTTAGGGTTAGGGTAGGGGATAGGGTTAGGGTACGCGTTAGGGTTAGGGTAGTTATTAAACCTATCCCACTCTCTAGATACCCCTTAGCACGTAAAGTAATATTATTTGGGGGTCCAGCCATGGAGAAGAGTTTAGACACTAGGATAAGATAAGGAACACACCCATTATAAAGAAATCACATTAGGATTCTCTTTTTAAGCTGTTCCTTAAAACACTAGTGCTTAGGAAATCTCTTGGAGGAAGAAGCAGTCAAGGGTAGCCTAGGGTTAGGGTTAGGCTTAGGGTACGGCATAGGGTACGGTTTAGGGTACGGGTTCGGGGAGGGCTTTGGGTATGGCGTAGGGTATGGGTTAGGGTTAGGGTTAGGGTTAGTGTTAGGGTTAGGGCTCGGTTTAGGGTACGGGTTAGGAATAGGGTACATGTTAGGGTTAGGGTAGGGGTTAGGGTTAGGGTACGCGTTAGGGTTAGGTTAGTTATTAAACCTATCCCACTCTCTAGATACACCTTAGCACGTAAAGGAATATTATTTGGGGGTCCAGCCATGGAGAAGAGTTTAGACACTAGGATAAGATAAGGAACACACCCATTATAAAGAAATCACATTAGGATTCTCTTTTTAAGCTGTTCCTTAAAACACTAGTGCTTAGGAAATCTATTGGAGGCAGAAGCAGTCAAGGGTAGCCTAGGGTTAGGGTTAGGCTTAGGGTTAGGCTTAGGGTACGGCTTAGGGTACGGGTTCGGTGACGGCTTCGGGTACGGCGTAGGGTATGGGTTAGGGTTAGGGTTAGGGTTAGTGTTAGGGTTAGGGCTCGTTTTAGGGTACGGGTTAGGATTAGGGTACGAGTTAGGGTTAGGGTAGGGGATAGGGTTAGGGTACGCGTTAGGGTTAGGGTAGTTATTAAACCTATCCCACTCTCTAGATACCCCTTAGCACGTAAAGGAATATTATTTGGGGGTCCAGCCATGGAGAAGAGTTTAGACACTAGGATAAGATAAGGAACACACCCATTATAAAGAAATCACATTAGGATTCTCTTTTTAAGCTGTTCCTTAAAACACTAGTGTTTAGGAAATCTATTGGAGGAAGAAGCAGTCAAGGGTAGCCTAGGGTTAGGGTTAGGCTTAGGGTACGGCTTTTGGTACGGTTTAAGGTACGGGTTCGGGGAGGGCTTTGGGTACGGCGTAGGGTATGGGTTAGGGTTAGGGTTAGGGTTTGTGTTAGGGTTAGGGCTCGGTTTAGGGTACGGGTTAGGATTAGGGTACATGTTAGAGTTAGGGTAGGGGTTAGGGTTAGGGTACGCGTTAGGGTTAGGTTAGTTATTAAACCTATCCCACTCTCTAGATACACCTTAGCACGTAAAGGAATATTATTTGGGGGTCCAGCCATGGAGAAGAGTTTAGACACTAGGATAAGATAAGGAACACACCCATTATAAAGAAATCACAATAGGATTCTCTTTTTAAGCTGTTCCTTAAAACACTACTGCTTAGGAAATCTATTGGAGGCAGAAGCAGTCAAGGGTAGCCTAGGGTTAGGGTTAGGCTTAGGGTACGGCTTAGGGTACGGGTTCGGGGAGGGCTTCGGGTACGGCGTAGGGTATCGGTTAGGGTTAGGGTTAGGGTTAGTGTTAGCGTTAGGGCTCGGTTTAGGTTATTGGTTAGGATTAGGGTACGTGTTATGTTTAGGGTAGGGGTTAGGGTTAGGGTACGCGTTAGTGTTAGGGTAGTTATTAAAGCTATCCCACTCTCTAGATACCCCTTAGCACATAAAGGAATATTATTTGGAGGTCCAGCCATGTAGAAGAGTTTAGACACTAGGATAAGATAAGGAACACACCCATTATAAAGAAATCACATTAGGATTCTCTTTTTAAGCTGTTCCTTAAAACACTAGTGCTTAGGAAATCTATTGGAGGCAGAAGCAGTCAAGGGTAGCCTAGGGTTAGGGTTAGGCTTAGGGTACGGCTTAGGGTACGGGTTCGGGGAGGGCTTCGGGAACGGCGTAGGGTATGGGTTAGGGTTAGGGTTAGGGTTAGTGTTAGCGTTAGGGCTCGGTTTAGGGTATTGGTTAGGATTAGGGTACGTGTTATGTTTAGGGTAGGGGTTAAGGTTAGGTTACGCGTTAGTGTTAGGGTAGTTATTAAAGCTATCCCACTCTCTAGATACCCCTTAGCACATAAAGGAATATTATTTGGAGGTACAACCATGGAGAAGAGTTTAGACACTAGGATAAGATAAGGAACACACCCATTATAAAGAAATCACATTAGGATTCTCTTTTTAAGCTGTTCCTTAAAACACTAGTGCTTAGGAAATCTATTGGAGGCAGAAGCAGTCAAGGGTAGCCTAGGGTTAGGGTTAGGCTTAGGGTTAGGCTTAGTGTACAGCTTAGGGTACGGGTTCGGTGAGGGCTTCGGGTACGGCGTAGGGTATGGGTTAGGGTTAGGGTTAGTGTTAGGGTTAGGGCTCGTTTTAGGGTACGGGTTAGGATTAGGGTACGAGTTAGGGTTAGGGTAGGGGATAGGGTTAGGGTACGCGTTAGGGTTAGGGTAGTTATTAAACCTATCCCACTCTCTAGATACCCCTTAGCACGTAAAGTAATATTATTTGGGGGTCCAGCCATGGAGAAGAGTTTAGACACTAGGATAAGATAAGGAACACACCCATTATAAAGAAATCACATTAGGATTCTCTTTTTAAGCTGTTCCTTAAAACACTAGTGCTTAGGAAATCTCTTGGAGGAAGAAGCAGTCAAGGGTAGCCTAGGGTTAGGGTTAGGCTTAGGGTACGGCATAGGGTACGGTTTAGGGTACGGGTTCGGGGAGGGCTTTGGGTATGGCGTAGGGTATGGGTTAGGGTTAGGGTTAGGGTTAGTGTTAGGGTTAGGGCTCGGTTTAGGGTACGGGTTAGGAATAGGGTACATGTTAGGGTTAGGGTAGGGGTTAGGGTTAGGGTACGCGTTAGGGTTAGGTTAGTTATTAAACCTATCCCACTCTCTAGATACACCTTAGCACGTAAAGGAATATTATTTGGGGGTCCAGCCATGGAGAAGAGTTTAGACACTAGGATAAGATAAGGAACACACCCATTATAAAGAAATCACAATAGGATTCTCTTTTTAAGCTGTTCCTTAAAACACTACTGCTTAGGAAATCTATTGGAGGCAGAAGCAGTCAAGGGTAGCCTAGGGTTAGGGTTAGGCTTAGGGTACGGCTTAGGGTATGGCTTAGGGTACGGGTTCGGGGAGGGCTTCGGGTACGGCGTAGGGTATGGGTTAGGGTTAGGGTTAGGGTTAGTGTTAGGGTTAGGGCTCGGTTTAGGATATTGGTTAGGATTAGGGTACGTGTTATGGTTAGGGTAGGGGTTAGGGTAAGGGTACGCGTTAGTGTTAGGGTAGTTATTAAAGCTATCCCACTCTCTAGATACCCCTTAGCACATAAAGGAATATTATTTGGAGGTCCAGCCAGGGAGAAGAGTTTAGACACTAGGATAAGATAAGGAACACACCCATTATAAAGAAATCACATTAGGATTCTCTTTTTAAGCTGTTCCTTAAAACACTAGTGCTTAGGAAATCTATTGGAGGCAGAAGCAGTCAAGGGTAGCCTAGGGTTAGGGTTAGGCTTAGGGTACGGCTTAGGGTACGGGTTCGGTGAGGGCTTCGGGTACGGCGTAGGGTATGGGTTAGGGTTAGGGTTAGGGTTAGTGTTAGGGTTAGGGCTCGGTTTAAGGTACGGGTTAGGATTAGGGTACATGTTAGGGTTAGGGTAGGGGTTAGGGTTAGGGTACGCGTTAGGGTTAGGGTAGTTATTAAACCTATCCCACTCTCTAGATACACCTTAGCACATAAAGGAATATTATTTGGGGGTCCACCCATGGAGAAGAGTTTAGACACTAGGATAAGATAAGGAACACACCCATTATAAAGAAATCACAATAGGATTCTCTTTTTAAGCTGTTCCTTAAAACACTAGTGCTTAGGAAATCTATTGGAGGCAGAAGCAGTCAAGGGTAGCCTAGGGTTAGGGTTAGGCTTAGAGTACGGCTTAGGGTACGGCTTAGGGTACGGGTTCGGGGAGGGCTTCGGGTACGGCATAGGGTATGGGTTAGGGTTAGGGTTAGGGTTAGTGTTAGGGTTAGGGCTCGGTTTAGGGTATTGGTTAGGATTAGGGTACGTGTTATGGTTAGGGTAGGGGTTAGGGTTAGGGTACGCGTTAGTGTTAGGGTAGTTACTAAACCTATCCCACTCTCTAGATACCCCTTAGCACATAAAGGAATATTATTTGGAGGTCCAGCCATGGAGAAGAGTTTAGACACTAGGATAAGATAAGGAACACACCCATTATAAAGAAATCACATTAGGATTCTCTTTTTAAGCTGTTCCTTAAAACACTAGTGCTTAGGAAATCTATTGGAGGCAGAAGCATCCAAGGGTAGCCTAGGGTTAGGGTTAGGCGTAGGGTTAGGCTTAGGGTACGGCTTAGGGTACGGGTTCGGGGAGGGCTTCTGGTACGGCGTAGGGTATGGGTTAGGGTTAGGGTTAGGGTTAGTGTTAGGTTTAGGGCTCGGTATAGGGTATTGGTTAGGATTAGGGTACGTGTTAGGGTTAGGGTAGGGGTTAGGGTTAGGGTACGCGTTAGTGTTAGGGTAGTTATTAAACCTAACCCACTCTCTAGATACCCCTTAGCACGTAAAGGAATATTATTTGGAGGTACAGTCATGGAGAAGAGTTTAGACACTAGGATAAGATAAGGAACACACCCATTATAAAGAAATCACATTAGGATTCTCTTTTTAAGCTGTTCCTTAAAACACTAGTGCTTAGGAAATCTATTGGAGGCAGAAGCAGTCAAGGGTAGCCTAGGGTTAGGTTTAGGCTTAGGGTACGGCTTAGGGTACGGCTTAGGGTACGGGTTCGGGGATGGCTTCGGGTACGGCGTAGGGTATGGGTTAGGGTTAGGGTTAGGGTTAGGGTTAGTGTTAGGGTTAGGGCTCGGTTTAGGGTATTGGTTAGGATTAGGGTACGTGTTATGTTTAGGGTAGGGGTTAGGGTTAGGGTACGCGTTAGTGTTAGGGTAGTTATTAAAGCTATCCAACTCTCTAGATACCCCTTAGCACATAAAGGAATATTATTTGGAGGTCCAGCCATGGAGAAGAGTTTAGACACTAGGATAAGATAAGGAACACACCCATTATAAAGAAATCACATTAGGATTCTCTTTTTAAGCTGTTCCTTAAAACACTAGTGCTTAGGAAATCTATTGGAGGCAGAAGCAGTCAAGGGTAGCCTAGGGTTAGGGTTAGGCTTAGGGTTAGGCTTAGGGTACGGCTTAGGGTACGGGTTCGGTGACGGCTTCGGGTACGGCGTAGGGTATGGGTTAGGGTTAGGGTTAGGGTTAGTGTTAGGGTTAGGGCTCGTTTTAGGGTACGGGTTAGGATTAGGGTACGAGTTAGGGTTAGGGTAGGGGATAGGGTTAGGGTACGCGTTAGGGTTAGGGTAGTTATTAAACCTATCCCACTCTCTAGATACCCCTTAGCACGTAAAGGAATATTATTTGGGGGTCCAGCCATGGAGAAGAGTTTAGACACTAGGATAAGATAAGGAACACACCCATTATAAAGAAATCACATTAGGATTCTCTTTTTAAGCTGTTCCTTAAAACACTAGTGTTTAGGAAATCTATTGGAGGAAGAAGCAGTCAAGGGTAGCCTAGGGTTAGGGTTAGGCTTAGGGTACGGCTTTTGGTACGGTTTAAGGTACGGGTTCGGGGAGGGCTTTGGGTACGGCGTAGGGTATGGGTTAGGGTTAGGGTTAGGGTTTGTGTTAGGGTTAGGGCTCGGTTTAGGGTACGGGTTAGGATTAGGGTACATGTTAGAGTTAGGGTAGGGGTTAGGGTTAGGGTACGCGTTAGGGTTAGGTTAGTTATTAAACCTATCCCACTCTCTAGATACACCTTAGCACGTAAAGGAATATTATTTGGGGGTCCAGCCATGGAGAAGAGTTTAGACACTAGGATAAGATAAGGAACACACCCATTATAAAGAAATCACAATAGGATTCTCTTTTTAAGCTGTTCCTTAAAACACTACTGCTTAGGAAATCTATTGGAGGCAGAAGCAGTCAAGGGTAGCCTAGGGTTAGGGTTAGGCTTAGGGTACGGCTTAGGGTACGGGTTCGGGGAGGGCTTCGGGTACGGCGTAGGGTATCGGTTAGGGTTAGGGTTAGGGTTAGTGTTAGCGTTAGGGCTCGGTTTAGGGTATTGGTTAGGATTAGGGTACGTGTTATGTTTAGGGTAGGGGTTAGGGTTAGGGTACGCGTTAGTGTTAGGGTAGTTATTAAAGCTATCCCACTCTCTAGATACCCCTTAGCACATAAAGGAATATTATTTGGAGGTCCAGCCATGGAGAAGAGTTTAGACACTAGGATAAGATAAGGAACACACCCATTATAAAGAAATCACATTAGGATTCTCTTTTTAAGCTGTTCCTTAAAACACTAGTGCTTAGGAAATCTATTGGAGGCAGAAGCAGTCAAGGGTAGCCTAGGGTTAGGGTTAGGCTTAGGGTACGGCTTAGGGTACGGGTTCGGGGAGGGCTTCGGGAACGGCGTAGGGTATGGGTTAGGGTTAGGGTTAGGGTTAGTGTTAGCGTTAGGGCTCGGTTTAGGGTATTGGTTAGGATTAGGGTACGTGTTATGTTTAGGGTAGGGGTTAAGGTTAGGTTACGCGTTAGTGTTAGGGTAGTTATTAAAGCTATCCCACTCTCTAGATACCCCTTAGCACATAAAGGAATATTATTTGGAGGTACAACCATGGAGAAGAGTTTAGACACTAGGATAAGATAAGGAACACACCCATTATAAAGAAATCACATTAGGATTCTCTTTTTAAGCTGTTCCTTAAAACACTAGTGCTTAGGAAATCTATTGGAGGCAGAAGCAGTCAAGGGTAGCCTAGGGTTAGGGTTAGGCTTAGGGTTAGGCTTAGTGTACAGCTTAGGGTACGGGTTCGGTGAGGGCTTCGGGTACGGCGTAGGGTATGGGTTAGGGTTAGGGTTAGTGTTAGGGTTAGGGCTCGTTTTAGGGTACGGGTTAGGATTAGGGTACGAGTTAGGGTTAGGGTAGGGGATAGGGTTAGGGTACGCGTTAGGGTTAGGGTAGTTATTAAACCTATCCCACTCTCTAGATACCCCTTAGCACGTAAAGTAATATTATTTGGGGGTCCAGCCATGGAGAAGAGTTTAGACACTAGGATAAGATAAGGAACACACCCATTATAAAGAAATCACATTAGGATTCTCTTTTTAAGCTGTTCCTTAAAACACTAGTGCTTAGGAAATCTCTTGGAGGAAGAAGCAGTCAAGGGTAGCCTAGGGTTAGGGTTAGGCTTAGGGTACGGCATAGGGTACGGTTTAGGGTACGGGTTCGGGGAGGGCTTTGGGTATGGCGTAGGGTATGGGTTAGGGTTAGGGTTAGGGTTAGTGTTAGGGTTAGGGCTCGGTTTAGGGTACGGGTTAGGAATAGGGTACATGTTAGGGTTAGGGTAGGGGTTAGGGTTAGGGTACGCGTTAGGGTTAGGTTAGTTATTAAACCTATCCCACTCTCTAGATACACCTTAGCACGTAAAGGAATATTATTTGGGGGTCCAGCCATGGAGAAGAGTTTAGACACTAGGATAAGATAAGGAACACACCCATTATAAAGAAATCACATTAGGATTCTCTTTTTAAGCTGTTCCTTAAAACACTAGTGCTTAGGAAATCTATTGGAGGCAGAAGCAGTCAAGGGTAGCCTAGGGTTAGGGTTAGGCTTAGGGTTAGGCTTAGGGTACGGCTTAGGGTACGGGTTCGGTGACGGCTTCGGGTACGGCGTAGGGTATGGGTTAGGGTTAGGGTTAGGGTTAGTGTTAGGGTTAGGGCTCGTTTTAGGGTACGGGTTAGGATTAGGGTACGAGTTAGGGTTAGGGTAGGGGATAGGGTTAGGGTACGCGTTAGGGTTAGGGTAGTTATTAAACCTATCCCACTCTCTAGATACCCCTTAGCACGTAAAGGAATATTATTTGGGGGTCCAGCCATGGAGAAGAGTTTAGACACTAGGATAAGATAAGGAACACACCCATTATAAAGAAATCACATTAGGATTCTCTTTTTAAGCTGTTCCTTAAAACACTAGTGTTTAGGAAATCTATTGGAGGAAGAAGCAGTCAAGGGTAGCCTAGGGTTAGGGTTAGGCTTAGGGTACGGCTTTTGGTACGGTTTAAGGTACGGGTTCGGGGAGGGCTTTGGGTACGGCGTAGGGTATGGGTTAGGGTTAGGGTTAGGGTTTGTGTTAGGGTTAGGGCTCGGTTTAGGGTACGGGTTAGGATTAGGGTACATGTTAGAGTTAGGGTAGGGGTTAGGGTTAGGGTACGCGTTAGGGTTAGGTTAGTTATTAAACCTATCCCACTCTCTAGATACACCTTAGCACGTAAAGGAATATTATTTGGGGGTCCAGCCATGGAGAAGAGTTTAGACACTAGGATAAGATAAGGAACACACCCATTATAAAGAAATCACAATAGGATTCTCTTTTTAAGCTGTTCCTTAAAACACTACTGCTTAGGAAATCTATTGGAGGCAGAAGCAGTCAAGGGTAGCCTAGGGTTAGGGTTAGGCTTAGGGTACGGCTTAGGGTACGGGTTCGGGGAGGGCTTCGGGTACGGCGTAGGGTATCGGTTAGGGTTAGGGTTAGGGTTAGTGTTAGCGTTAGGGCTCGGTTTAGGTTATTGGTTAGGATTAGGGTACGTGTTATGTTTAGGGTAGGGGTTAGGGTTAGGGTACGCGTTAGTGTTAGGGTAGTTATTAAAGCTATCCCACTCTCTAGATACCCCTTAGCACATAAAGGAATATTATTTGGAGGTCCAGCCATGTAGAAGAGTTTAGACACTAGGATAAGATAAGGAACACACCCATTATAAAGAAATCACATTAGGATTCTCTTTTTAAGCTGTTCCTTAAAACACTAGTGCTTAGGAAATCTATTGGAGGCAGAAGCAGTCAAGGGTAGCCTAGGGTTAGGGTTAGGCTTAGGGTACGGCTTAGGGTACGGGTTCGGGGAGGGCTTCGGGAACGGCGTAGGGTATGGGTTAGGGTTAGGGTTAGGGTTAGTGTTAGCGTTAGGGCTCGGTTTAGGGTATTGGTTAGGATTAGGGTACGTGTTATGTTTAGGGTAGGGGTTAAGGTTAGGTTACGCGTTAGTGTTAGGGTAGTTATTAAAGCTATCCCACTCTCTAGATACCCCTTAGCACATAAAGGAATATTATTTGGAGGTACAACCATGGAGAAGAGTTTAGACACTAGGATAAGATAAGGAACACACCCATTATAAAGAAATCACATTAGGATTCTCTTTTTAAGCTGTTCCTTAAAACACTAGTGCTTAGGAAATCTATTGGAGGCAGAAGCAGTCAAGGGTAGCCTAGGGTTAGGGTTAGGCTTAGGGTTAGGCTTAGTGTACAGCTTAGGGTACGGGTTCGGTGAGGGCTTCGGGTACGGCGTAGGGTATGGGTTAGGGTTAGGGTTAGTGTTAGGGTTAGGGCTCGTTTTAGGGTACGGGTTAGGATTAGGGTACGAGTTAGGGTTAGGGTAGGGGATAGGGTTAGGGTACGCGTTAGGGTTAGGGTAGTTATTAAACCTATCCCACTCTCTAGATACCCCTTAGCACGTAAAGTAATATTATTTGGGGGTCCAGCCATGGAGAAGAGTTTAGACACTAGGATAAGATAAGGAACACACCCATTATAAAGAAATCACATTAGGATTCTCTTTTTAAGCTGTTCCTTAAAACACTAGTGCTTAGGAAATCTCTTGGAGGAAGAAGCAGTCAAGGGTAGCCTAGGGTTAGGGTTAGGCTTAGGGTACGGCATAGGGTACGGTTTAGGGTACGGGTTCGGGGAGGGCTTTGGGTATGGCGTAGGGTATGGGTTAGGGTTAGGGTTAGGGTTAGTGTTAGGGTTAGGGCTCGGTTTAGGGTACGGGTTAGGAATAGGGTACATGTTAGTGTTAGGGTAGGGGTTAGGGTTAGGGTACGCGTTAGGGTTAGGTTAGTTATTAAACCTATCCCACTCTCTAGATACACCTTAGCACGTAAAGGAATATTATTTGGGGGTCCAGCCATGGAGAAGAGTTTAGACACTAGGATAAGATAAGGAACACACCCATTATAAAGAAATCACAATAGGATTCTCTTTTTAAGCTGTTCCTTAAAACACTACTGCTTAGGAAATCTATTGGAGGCAGAAGCAGTCAAGGGTAGCCTAGGGTTAGGGTTAGGCTTAGGGTACGGCTTAGGGTATGGCTTAGGGTACGGGTTCGGGGAGGGCTTCGGGTACGGCGTAGGGTATGGGTTAGGGTTAGGGTTAGGGTTAGTGTTAGGGTTAGGGCTCGGTTTAGGATATTGGTTAGGATTAGGGTACGTGTTATGGTTAGGGTAGGGGTTAGGGTAAGGGTACGCGTTAGTGTTAGGGTAGTTATTAAAGCTATCCCACTCTCTAGATACCCCTTAGCACATAAAGGAATATTATTTGGAGGTCCAGCCAGGGAGAAGAGTTTAGACACTAGGATAAGATAAGGAACACACCCATTATAAAGAAATCACATTAGGATTCTCTTTTTAAGCTGTTCCTTAAAACACTAGTGCTTAGGAAATCTATTGGAGGCAGAAGCAGTCAAGGGTAGCCTAGGGTTAGGGTTAGGCTTAGGGTACGGCTTAGGGTACGGGTTCGGTGAGGGCTTCGGGTACTGCGTAGGTTATGGGTTAGGGTTAGGGTTAGGGTTAGTGTTAGGGTTAGGGCTCGGTTTAAGGTACGGGTTAGGATTAGGGTACATGTTAGGGTTAGGGTAGGGGTTAGGGTTAGGGTACGCGTTAGGGTTAGGGTAGTTATTAAACCTATCCCACTCTCTAGATACACCTTAGCACATAAAGAAATATTATTTGGGGATCCACCCATGGAGAAGAGTTTAGACACTAGGATAAGATAAGGAACACACCCATTATAAAGAAATCACAATAGGATTCTCTTTTTAAGCTGTTCCTTAAAACACTAGTGCTTAGGAAGTCTATTGGAGGCAGAAGCAGTCAAGGGTAGCCTAGGGTTAGGGTTAGGCTTAGGGTACGGCTTAGGGTACGGCTTAGGGTACGGGTTCGGGGAGGGCTTCGGGTACGGCGTAGGGTATGGGTTAGGGTTAGGGTTAGGGTTAGTGTTAGGGTTAGGGCTCGGTTTAGGGTATTGGTTAGGATTAGGGTACGTGTTATGGTTAGGGTAGGGGTTAGGGTTAGGGTACGCGTTAGTGTTAGGGTAGTTATTAAAGCTATCCCACTCTCTAGATACCCCTTAGCACATAAAGGAATATTATTTGGAGGTCCAGCCATGGAGAAGAGTTTAGACACTAGGATAAGATAAGGAACACACCCATTATAAAGAAATCACATTAGGATTCTCTTTTTAAGCTGTTCCTTAAAACACTAGTGCTTAGGAAATCTATTGGAGGCAGAAGCAGTCAAGGGTAGCCTAGGGTTAGGGTTAGGCTTAGGGTACGGCTTAGGGTACGGCTTAGGGTACGGGTTCGGGGAGGGCTTCGGTTATGGTGTAGGGTATGGGTTAGGGTTAGGGTTAGGGTTAGTGTTAGGGTTAGGGCTCGGTTTAGGGTACGGGTTAGGATTAGGGTACGTGTTAGGGTTAGGGTAGGGGATAGGGTTAGGGTACGCGTTAGGGTTAGGGTAGTTATTAAACCTATCCCACTCTCTAGATACCCCTTAGCACGTAAAGGAATATTATTTGGGGGTCCAGCCATGGAGAAGAGTTTAGACACTAGGATAAGATAAGGAACACACCCATTATAAAGAAATCACATTAGGATTCTCTTTTTAAGCTGTTCCTTAAAACATTAGTGCTTAGGAAATCTATTGGAGGCAGAAGCAGTCAAGGGTAGCCTAGGGTTAGGGTTAGGCTTAGGGTACGGCTTAGGGTACGGCTTAGGGTACGGGTTTCGGAAGGGCTTCGGGTACGGCTTAGGGTATGGGTTAGGGTTAGGGTTAGGGTTAGTGTTAGGGTTAGGGCTCGGCTTAGGGTATTGTTTAGGATTAGGGTACGTGTTAGGGTTAGGGTAGGGGTTAGGGTTAGGGTACGCGTTAGTGTTAGGGTAGTTATTAAACCTATCCCAATCTCTAGATACCCCTTAGCACGTAAAGGAATATTATTTGGAGGTCCAGCCATGGAGAAGAGTTTAGACACTAGGATAAGATAAGGAACACACCCTTTATAAAGAAATCACATTAGGATTCTCTTTTTAAGCTGTTCCTTAAAACACTAGTGCTTAGGAAATCTATTGGAGGCAGAAGCAGTCAAGGGTAGCCTAGGGTTAGGGTTAGGCTTAGGGTACGGCTTAGGGTACGGGTTCGGGGATGGCTTCGGGTACGGCGTAGGGTATGGGTTAGGGTTAGGGTTAGGGTTAGTGTTAGTGTTAGGGCTCGGTTTAGGGTATTGGTTAGGATTAGGGTACGTGTTAGGGTTAGGGTAGGGGTTAGGGTTAGGGTACGCGTTAGTGTTAGGGTAGTTATTAAAGCTATCCCACTCTCTAGATACCCCTTAGCACGTAAAGGAATATTATTTGGAGGTCCAGCCATGGAGAAGAATTTAGACACTAGGATAAGATAAGGAACACACCCATTATAAACAAATCACATTAGGATTCTCTTTTTAAGCTGTTCCTTAAAACACTAGTGCTTAGGAAATCTATTGGAGGCAGAAGCATTCAAGGGTAGCCTAGGTTTAGGGTTAGGCTTAGGGTTAGGCTTAGGGTACGGCTTAGGGTACGGGTTCGGGGAGGGCTTCTGGTACGGCGTAGGGTATGGGTTAGGGTTAGGGTTAGGGTTAGTGTTAGGGTTAGGGCTCGGTTTAGGGTATTGGTTAGGATTAGGGTACGTGTTAGCGATAGGGTAGGGGTTAGGGTTAGGGTACGCGTTAGTGTTAGGGTAGTTATTAAACCTAACCCCCTCTCTAGATACCCCTTAGCACGTAAAGGAATATTATTTGGAGGTCCAGCCATGGAGAAGAGTTTAGACACTAGGATAAGATAAGGAACACACCCATTATAAAGAAATCACATTAGGATTCTCTTTTTAAGCTGTTCCTTAAAACACGAGTGCTTAGGAAATCTATTGGAGGCAGAAGCAGTCAAGGGTAGCCTAGGGTTAGGGTTAGGCTTAGGGTACGGCTTAGGGTACGGGTTCGGTGAGGGCTTCGGGTACGGCGTAGGGTATGGGTTAGGGTTAGGGTTAGGGTTAGTGTTAGGGTTAGGGCTCGGTTTAAGGTACGGGTTAGGATTAGGGTACATGTTAGGGTTAGGGTAGGGGTTAGGGTTAGGGTACGCGTTAGGGTTAGGGTAGTTATTAAACCTATCCCACTCTCTAGATACACCTTAGCACGTAAAGGAATATTATTTGGGGGTCCACCCATGGAGAAGAGTTTAGACACTAGGATAAGATAAGGAACACACCCATTATAAAGAAATCACAATAGGATTCTCTTTTTAAGCTGTTCCTTAAAACACTAGTGCTTAGGAAATCTATTGGAGGCAGAAGCAGTCAAGGGTAGCCTAGGGTTAGGGTTAGGCTTAGAGTACGGCTTAGGGTACGGCTTAGGGTACGGGTTCGGGGAGGGCTTCGGGTACGGCATAGGGTATGGGTTAGGGTTAGGGTTAGGGTTAGTGTTAGGGTTAGGGCTCGCTTTAGGGTATTGGTTAGGATTAGGGTACGTGTTATGGTTAGGGTAGGGGTTAGGGTTAGGGTACGCGTTAGTGTTAGGGTAGTTATTAAACCTATCCCACTCTCTAGATACCCCTTAGCACATAAAGGAATATTATTTGGAGGTCCAGCCATGGAGAAGAGTTTAGACACTAGGATAAGATAAGGAACACACCCATTATAAAGAAATCACATTAGGATTCTCTTTTTAAGCTGTTCCTTAAAACACTAGTGCTTAGGAAATCTATTGGAGGCAGAAGCATCCAAGGGTAGCCTAGGGTTAGGGTTAGGCGTAGGGTTAGGCTTAGGGTACGGCTTAGGGTACGGGTTCGGGGAGGGCTTCTGGTACGGCGTAGGGTATGGGTTAGGGTTAGGGTTAGGGTTAGTGTTAGGTTTAGGGCTCGGTATAGGGTATTGGTTAGGATTAGGGTACGTGTTAGGGTTAGGGTAGGGGTTAGGGTTAGGGTACGCGTTAGTGTTAGGGTAGTTATTAAACCTAACCCACTCTCTAGATACCCCTTAGCACGTAAAGGAATATTATTTGGAGGTACAGTCATGGAGAAGAGTTTAGACACTAGGATAAGATAAGGAACACACCCACTATAAAGAAATCACATTAGGATTCTCTTTTTAAGCTGTTCCTTAAAACACTAGTGCTTAGGAAATCTATTGGAGGCAGAAGCAGTCAAGGGTAGCCTAGGGTTAGGTTTAGGCTTAGGGTACGGCTTAGGGTACGGCTTAGGGTACGGGTTCGGGGATGGCTTCGGGTACGGCGTAGGGTATGGGTTAGGGTTAGGGTTAGGGTTAGGGTTAGTGTTAGGGTTAGGGCTCGGTTTAGGGTATTGGTTAGGATTAGGGTACGTGTTATGTTTAGGGTAGGGGTTAGGGTTAGGGTACGCGTTAGTGTTAGGGTAGTTATTAAAGCTATCCAACTCTCTAGATACCCCTTAGCACATAAAGGAATATTATTTGGAGGTCCAGCCATGGAGAAGAGTTTAGACACTAGGATAAGATAAGGAACACACCCATTATAAAGAAATCACATTAGGATTCTCTTTTTAAGCTGTTCCTTAAAACACTAGTGCTTAGGAAATCTATTGGAGGCAGAAGCAGTCAAGGGTAGCCTAGGGTTAGGGTTAGGCTTAGGGTTAGGCTTAGGGTACGGCTTAGGGTACGGGTTCGGTGACGGCTTCGGGTACGGCGTAGGGTATGGGTTAGGGTTAGGGTTAGGGTTAGTGTTAGGGTTAGGGCTCGTTTTAGGGTACGGGTTAGGATTAGGGTACGAGTTAGGGTTAGGGTAGGGGATAGGGTTAGGGTACGCGTTAGGGTTAGGGTAGTTATTAAACCTATCCCACTCTCTAGATACCCCTTAGCACGTAAAGGAATATTATTTGGGGGTCCAGCCATGGAGAAGAGTTTAGACACTAGGATAAGATAAGGAACACACCCATTATAAAGAAATCACATTAGGATTCTCTTTTTAAGCTGTTCCTTAAAACACTAGTGTTTAGGAAATCTATTGGAGGAAGAAGCAGTCAAGGGTAGCCTAGGGTTAGGGTTAGGCTTAGGGTACGGCTTAGGGTACGGTTTAAGGTACGGGTTCGGGGAGGGCTTTGGGTACGGCGTAGGGTATGGGTTAGGGTTAGGGTTAGGGTTTGTGTTAGGGTTAGGGCTCGGTTTAGGGTACGGGTTAGGATTAGGGTACATGTTAGAGTTAGGGTAGGGGTTAGGGTTAGGGTACGCGTTAGGGTTAGGTTAGTTATTAAACCTATCCCACTCTCTAGATACACCTTAGCACGTAAAGGAATATTATTTGGGGGTCCAGCCATGGAGAAGAGTTTAGACACTAGGATAAGATAAGGAACACACCCATTATAAAGAAATCACAATAGGATTCTCTTTTTAAGCTGTTCCTTAAAACACTACTGCTTAGGAAATCTATTGGAGGCAGAAGCAGTCAAGGGTAGCCTAGGGTTAGGGTTAGGCTTAGGGTACGGCTTAGGGTACGGGTTCGGGGAGGGCTTCGGGTACGGCGTAGGGTATCGGTTAGGGTTAGGGTTAGGGTTAGTGTTAGCGTTAGGGCTCGGTTTAGGGTATTGGTTAGGATTAGGGTACGTGTTATGTTTAGGGTAGGGGTTAGGGTTAGGGTACGCGTTAGTGTTAGGGTAGTTATTAAAGCTATCCCACTCTCTAGATACCCCTTAGCACATAAAGGAATATTATTTGGAGGTCCAGCCATGGAGAAGAGTTTAGACACTAGGATAAGATAAGGAACACACCCATTATAAAGAAATCACATTAGGATTCTCTTTTTAAGCTGTTCCTTAAAACACTAGTGCTTAGGAAATCTATTGGAGGCAGAAGCAGTCAAGGGTAGCCTAGGGTTAGGGTTAGGCTTAGGGTTAGGCTTAGTGTACAGCTTAGGGTACGGGTTCGGTGAGGGCTTCGGGTACGGCGTAGGGTATGGGTTAGGTTTAGGGTTAGTGTTAGGGTTAGGGCTCGTTTTAGGGTACGGGTTAGGATTAGGGTACGAGTTAGGGTTAGGGTAGGGGATAGGGTTAGGGTACGCGTTAGGGTTAGGGTAGTTATTAAACCTATCCCACTCTCTAGATACCCCTTAGCACGTAAAGGAATATTATTTGGGGGTCCAGCCATGGAGAAGAGTTTAGACACTAGGATAAGATAAGGAACACACCCATTATAAAGAAATCACATTAGGATTCTCTTTTTAAGCTGTTCCTTAAAACACTAGTGCTTAGGAAATCTATTGGAGGAAGAAGCAGTCAAGGGTAGCCTAGGGTTAGGGTTAGGCTTAGGGTACGGCATAGGGTACGGTTTAGGGTACGGGTTCGGGGAGGGCTTTGGGTATGGCGTAGGGTATGGGTTAGGGTTAGGTTTAGGGTTAGTGTTAGGGTTAGGGCTCGGTTTAGGGTACGGGTTAGGAATAGGGTACATGTTAGGGTTAGGGTAGGGGTTAGGGTTAGGGTACGCGTTAGGGTTAGGTTAGTTATTAAACCTATCCCACTCTCTAGATACACCTTAGCACGTAAAGGAATATTATTTGGGGGTCCAGCCATGGAGAAGAGTTTAGACACTAGGATAAGATAAGGAACACACCCATTATAAAGAAATCACAATAGGATTCTCTTTTTAAGCTGTTCCTTAAAACACTACTGCTTAGGAAATCTATTGGAGGCAGAAGCAGTCAAGGGTAGCCTAGGGTTAGGGTTAGGCTTAGGGTACGGCTTAGGGTACGGCTTAGGGTACGGGTTCGGGGAGGGCTTCGGGTACGGCGTAGGGTATGGGTTAGGGTTAGGGTTAGGGTTAGTGTTAGGGTTAGGGCTCGGTTTAGGATATTGGTTAGGATTAGGGTACGTGTTATGGTTAGGGTAGGGGTTAGGGTAAGGGTACGCGTTAGTGTTAGGGTAGTTATTAAAGCTATCCCACTCTCTAGATACCCCTTAGCACATAAAGGAATATTATTTGGAGGTCCAGCCATGGAGAAGAGTTTAGACACTAGGATAAGATAAGGAACACACCCATTATAAAGAAATCACATTAGGATTCTCTTTTTAAGCTGTTCCTTAAAACACTAGTGCTTAGGAAATCTATTGGAGGCAGAAGCAGTCAAGGGTAGCCTAGGGTTAGGGTTAGGCTTAGGGTACGGCTTAGGGTACGGGTTCGGTGAGGGCTTCGGGTACAGCGTAGGGTATGGGTTAGGGTTAGGGTTAGGGTTAGTGTTAGGGTTAGGGCTCGGTTTAAGGTACGGGTTAGGATTAGGGTACATGTTAGGGTTAGGGTAGGGGTTAGGGTTAGGGTACGCGTTAGGGTTAGGGTAGTTATTAAACCTATCCCACTCTCTAGATACACCTTAGCACATAAAGAAATATTATTTGGGGATCCACCCATGGAGAAGAGTTTAGACACTAGGATAAGATAAGGAACACACCCATTATAAAGAAATCACAATAGGATTCTCTTTTTAAGCTGTTCCTTAAAACACTAGTGCTTAGGAAGTCTATTGGAGGCAGAAGCAGTCAAGGGTAGCCTAGGGTTAGGGTTAGGCTTAGGGTACGAATTAGGGTACGGCTTAGGGTACGGGTTCGGGGAGGGCTTCGGGTACGGCGTAGGGTATGGGTTAGGGTTAGGGTTAGGGTTAGTGTTAGGGTTAGGGCTCGGTTTAGGGTATTGGTTAGGATTAGGGTACGTGTTATGGTTAGGGTAGGGGTTAGGGTTAGGGTACGCGTTAGTGTTAGGGTAGTTATTAAAGCTATCCCACTCTCTAGATACCCCTTAGCACATAAAGGAATATTATTTGGAGGTCCAGCCATGGAGAAGAGTTTAGACACTAGGATAAGATAAGGAACACACCCATTATAAAGAAATCACATTAGGATTCTCTTTTTAAGCTGTTCCTTAAAACACTAGTGCTTAGGAAATCTATTGGAGGCAGAAGCAGTCAAGGGTAGCCTAGGGTTAGGGTTAGGCTTAGGGTACGGCTTAGGGTACGGCTTAGGGTACGGGTTCGGGGAGGGCTTCGGGTATGGTGTAGGGTATGGGTTAGGGTTAGGGTTAGGGTTAGTGTTAGGGTTAGGGCTCGGTTTAGGGTACGGGTTAGGATTAGGGTACGTGTTAGGGTTAGGGTAGGGGATAGGGTTAGGGTACGCGTTAGGGTTAGGGTAGTTATTAAACCTATCCCACTCTCTAGATACCCCTTAGCACGTAAAGGAATATTATTTGGGGGTCCAGCCATGGAGAAGAGTTTAGACACTAGGATAAGATAAGGAACACACCCATTATAAAGAAATCACATTAGGATTCTCTTTTTAAGCTGTTCCTTAAAACATTAGTGCTTAGGAAATCTATTGGAGGCAGAAGCAGTCAAGGGTAGCCTAGGGTTAGGGTTAGGCTTAGGGTACGGCTTAGGGTACGGGTTTCGGAAGGGCTTCGGGTACGGCTTAGGGTATGGGTTAGGGTTAGGGTTAGGGTTAGTGTTAGGGTTAGGGCTCGGCTTAGGGTATTGTTTAGGATTAGGGTACGTGTTAGGGTTAGGGTAGGGGTTAGGGTTAGGGTACGCGTTAGTGTTAGGGTAGTTATTAAACCTATCCCAATCTCTAGATACCCCTTAGCACGTAAAGGAATATTATTTGGAGGTCCAGCCATGGAGAAGAGTTTAGACACTAGGATAAGATAAGGAACACACCCATTATAAAGAAATCACATTAGGATTCTCTTTTTAAGCTGTTCCTTAAAACACTAGTGCTTAGGAAATCTATTGGAGGCAGAAGCAGTCAAGGGTAGCCTAGGGTTAGGGTTAGGCTTAGGGTACGGCTTAGGGTACGGGTTCGGTGATGGCTTCGGGTACGGCGTAGGGTATGGGTTAGGGTTAGGGTTAGGGTTAGTGTTAGTGTTAGGGCTCGGTTTAGGGTATTGGTTAGGATTAGGGTACGTGTTAGGGTTAGGGTAGGGGTTAGGGTTAGGGTACGCGTTAGTGTTAGGGTAGTTATTAAAGCTATCCCACTCTCTAGATACCCCTTAGCACGTAAAGGAATATTATTTGGAGGTCCAGCCATGGAGAAGAATTTAGACACTAGGATAAGATAAGGAACACACCCATTATAAACAAATCACATTAGGATTCTCTTTTTAAGCTGTTCCTTAAAACACTAGTGCTTAGGAAATCTATTGGAGGCAGAAGCATTCAAGGGTAGCCTAGGTTTAGGGTTAGGCTTAGGGTTAGGCTTAGGGTACGGCTTAGGGTACGGGTTCGGGGAGGGCTTCTGGTACGGCGTAGGGTATGGGTTAGGGTTAGGGTTAGGGTTAGTGTTAGGGTTAGGGCTCGGTTTAGGGTATTGGTTAGGATTAGGGTACGTGTTAGCGATAGGGTAGGGGTTAGGGTTAGGGTACGCGTTAGTGTTAGGGTAGTTATTAAACCTAACCCCCTCTCTAGATACCCCTTAGCACGTAAAGGAATATTATTTGGAGGTCCAGCCATGGAGAAGAGTTTAGACACTAGGATAAGATAAGGAACACACCCATTATAAAGAAATCACATTAGGATTCTCTTTTTAAGCTGTTCCTTAAAACACTAGTGCTTAGGAAATCTATTGGAGGCAGAAGCAGTCAAGGGTAGCCTAGGGTTAGGGTTAGGCTTAGGGTTAGGCTTAGGGTACGGCTTAGGGTACGGGTTCGGGGAGGGCTTCTGGTACGGCGTAGGGTATGGGTTAGGGTTAGGGTTAGTGTTAGGGTTAGGGCTCGGTATAGGGTATTGGTTAGGATTAGGGTACGTGTTAGGGTTAGGGTAGGGTTTAGGGTTAGGGTACGCGTTAGTGTTACGGTAGTTATTAAACCTAACCCACTCTCTAGATACCCCTTAGCACGTAAAGGAATATTATTTGGAGGTCCAGCCATGGAGAAGAGTTTAGACACTAGGATAAGATAAGGAACACACCCATTATAAAGAAATCACATTAGGATTCTCTTTTTAAGCTATTCCTTAAAACACGAGTGCTTAGGAAATCTATTGGAGGCAGAAGCAGTCAAGGGTAGCCTAGGGTTAGGGTTAGGCTTAGGGTACGGCTTAGGGTACGGGTTCGGTGAGGGCTTCGGGTACGGCGTAGGGTATGGGTTAGGGTTAGGGTTAGGGTTAGTGTTAGGGTTAGGGCTCGGTTTAAGGTACGGGTTAGGATTAGGGTACATGTTAGGGTTAGGGTAGGGGTTAGGGTTAGGGTACGCGTTAGGGTTAGGGTAGTTATTAAACCTATCCCACTCTCTAGATACACCTTAGCACGTAAAGGAATATTATTTGGGGGTCCACCCATGGAGAAGAGTTTAGACACTAGGATAAGATAAGGAACACACCCATTATAAAGAAATCACAATAGGATTCTCTTTTTAAGCTGTTCCTTAAAACACTAGTGCTTAGGAAGTCTATTGGAGGCAGAAGCAGTCAAGGGTAGCCTAGGGTTAGGGTTAGGCTTAGAGTACGGCTTAGGGTACGGCTTAGGGTACGGGTTCGGGGAGGGCTTCGGGTACGGCATAGGGTATGGGTTAGGGTTAGGGTTAGGGTTAGTGTTAGGGTTAGGGCTCGGTTTAGGGTATTGGTTAGGATTAGGGTACGTGTTATGGTTAGGGTAGGGGTTAGGGTTAGGGTACGCGTTAGCGTTAGGGTAGTTATTAAACCTATCCCACTCTCTAGATACCCCTTAGCACATAAAGGAATATTATTTGGAGGTCCAGCCATGGAGAAGAGTTTAGACACTAGGATAAGATAAGGAACACACCCATTATAAAGAAATCACATTAGGATTCTCTTTTTAAGCTGTTCCTTAAAACACTAGTGCTTAGGAAATCTATTGGAGGCAGAAGCAGTCAAGGGTAGCCTAGGGTTAGGGTTAGGCTTAGGGTACGGCTTAGGGTACGGGTTCGGGGATGGCTTCGGGTACGGCGTAGGGTATGGGTTAGGGTTAGGGTTAGGGTTAGTGTTAGTGTTAGGGCTCGGTTTAGGGTATTGGTTAGGATTAGGGTACGTGTTAGGGTTAGGGTAGGGGTTAGGGTTAGGGTACGCGTTAGTGTTAGGGTAGTTATTAAAGCTATCCCACTCTCTAGATACCCCTTAGCACGTAAAGGAATATTATTTGGAGGTCCAGCCATGGAGAAGAATTTAGACACTAGGATAAGATAAGGAACACACCCATTATAAACAAATCACATTAGGATTCTCTTTTTAAGCTGTTCCTTAAAACACTAGTGCTTAGGAAATCTATTGGAGGCAGAAGCATTCAAGGGTAGCCTAGGTTTAGGGTTAGGCTTAGGGTTAGGCTTAGGGTACGGCTTAGGGTACGGGTTCGGGGAGGGCTTCTGGTACGGCGTAGGGTATGGGTTAGGGTTAGGGTTAGGGTTAGTGTTAGGGTTAGGGCTCGGTTTAGGGTATTGGTTAGGATTAGGGTACGTGTTAGCGATAGGGTAGGGGTTAGGGTTAGGGTACGCGTTAGTGTTAGGGTAGTTATTAAACCTAACCCCCTCTCTAGATACCCCTTAGCACGTAAAGGAATATTATTTGGAGGTCCAGCCATGGAGAAGAGTTTAGACACTAGGATAAGATAAGGAACACACCCATTATAAAGAAATCACATTAGGATTCTCTTTTTAAGCTGTTCCTTAAAACACTAGTGCTTAGGAAATCTATTGGAGGCAGAAGCAGTCAAGGGTAGCCTAGGGTTAGGGTTAGGCTTAGGGTTAGGCTTAGGGTACGGCTTAGGGTACGGGTTCGGGGAGGGCTTCTGGTACGGCGTAGGGTATGGGTTAGGGTTAGGGTTAGTGTTAGGGTTAGGGCTCGGTATAGGGTATTGGTTAGGATTAGGGTACGTGTTAGGGTTAGGGTAGGGTTTAGGGTTAGGGTACGCGTTAGTGTTACGGTAGTTATTAAACCTAACCCACTCTCTAGATACCCCTTAGCACGTAAAGGAATATTATTTGGAGGTCCAGCCATGGAGAAGAGTTTAGACACTAGGATAAGATAAGGAACACACCCATTATAAAGAAATCACATTAGGATTCTCTTTTTAAGCTATTCCTTAAAACACTAGTGCTTAGAAAATCTATTGGAGGCAGAAGCAGTCAAGGGTAGCCTAGGGTTAGGGTTAGGCTTAGGGTACGGCTTAGGGTACGGCTTAGGGTACCGGTTCGGGGAGGGCTTCGGGTACGGCGTAGGGTATGGGTTAGGTTTAGGGTTAGGGTTAGTGTTAGGGTTAGGGCTCGGTTTAGGGTATTGGTTAGGATTAGGGTACGTGTTAGGGTTAGGGTAGGGGTTAGGGTTAGGGTACGCGTTATTGTTAGGGTAGTTATTAAACCTATCCCAGTCTCTAGATACCCCTTAGCACGTAAAGGAATATTATTTGGAGGTCCAGCCATGGAGAAGAGTTTAGACACTAGGATAAGATAAGGAACACACCCATTATAAAGAAATCACATTAGGATTCTCTTTTTAAGCTGTTCCTTAAAACACGAGTGCTTAGGAAATCTATTGGAGGCAGAAGCAGTCAAGGGTAGCCTAGGGTTAGGGTTAGGCTTAGGGTACGGCTTAGGGTACGGGTTCGGTGAGGGCTTCGGGTACGGCGTAGGGTATGGGTTAGGGTTAGGGTTAGGGTTAGTGTTAGGGTTAGGGCTCGGTTTAAGGTACGGGTTAGGATTAGGGTACATGTTAGGGTTAGGGTAGGGGTTAGGGTTAGGGTACGCGTTAGGGTTAGGGTAGTTATTAAACCTATCCCACTCTCTAGATACACCTTAGCACGTAAAGGAATATTATTTGGGGGTCCACCCATGGAGAAGAGTTTAGACACTAGGATAAGATAAGGAACACACCCATTATAAAGAAATCACAATAGGATTCTCTTTTTAAGCTGTTCCTTAAAACACTAGTGCTTAGGAAGTCTATTGGAGGCAGAAGCAGTCAAGGGTAGCCTAGGGTTAGGGTTAGGCTTAGAGTACGGCTTAGGGTACGGCTTAGGGTACGGGTTCGGGGAGGGCTTCGGGTACGGCATAGGGTATGGGTTAGGGTTAGGGTTAGGGTTAGTGTTAGGGTTAGGGCTCGGTTTAGGGTATTGGTTAGGATTAGGGTACGTGTTATGGTTAGGGTAGGGGTTAGGGTTAGGGTACGCGTTAGTGTTAGGGTAGTTATTAAACCTATCCCACTCTCTAGATACCCCTTAGCACATAAAGGAATATTATTAGGAGGTCCAGCCATGGAGAAGAGTTTAGACACTAGGATAAGATAAGGAACACACCCATTATAAAGAAATCACATTAGGATTCTCTTTTTAAGCTGTTCCTTAAAACACTAATGCTTAGGAAATATATTGGAGGCAGAAGCATCCAAGGGTAGCCTAGGGTTAGGGTTAGGCGTAGGGTTAGGCTTAGGGTACGGCTTAGGGTACGGGTTCGGGGAGGGCTTCTGGTACGGCGTAGGGTATGGGTTAGGGTTAGGGTTAGGGTTAGTGTTAGGTTTAGGGCTCGGTATAGGGTTTTGGTTAGGATTAGGGTACGTGTTAGGGTTAGGGTAGGGGTTAGGGTTAGGGTACGCGTTAGTGTTACGGTAGTTATTAAACCTAACCACCTCTCTAGATACCCCTTAGCACGTAAAGGAATATTATTTGGAGGTACAGTCATGGAGAAGAGTTTAGACACTAGGATAAGGTAAGGAACACACCCATTATAAAGAAATCACATTAGGATTCTCTTTTTAAGCTGTTCCTTAAAACACTAGTGCTTAGGAAATCTATTGGAGGCAGAAGCAGTCAAGGGTAGCCTAGGGTTAGGGTTAGGCTTAGGGTACGGCTTAGGGTACGGCTTAGGGTACGGGTTCGGGGATGGCTTCGGGTACGGCGTAGGGTATGGGTTAGGGTTAGGGTTAGGGTTAGGGTTAGTGTTAGGGTTAGGGCTCGGTTTAGGGTATTGGTTAGGATTAGGGTACGTGTTATGTTTAGGGTAGGGGTTAGGGTTAGGGTACGCGTTAGTGTTAGGGTAGTTATTAAAGCTATCCAACTCTCTAGATACCCCTTAGCACATAAAGGAATATTATTTGGAGGTCCAGCCATGGAGAAGAGTTTAGACACTAGGATAAGATAAGGAACACACCCATTATAAAGAAATCACATTAGGATTCTCTTTTTAAGCTGTTCCTTAAAACACTAGTGCTTAGGAAATCTATTGGAGGCAGAAGCAGTCAAGGGTAGCCTAGGGTTAGGGTTAGGCTTAGGGTTAGGCTTAGGGTACGGCTTAGGGTACGGGTTCGGTGACGGCTTCGGGTACGGCGTAGGGTATGGGTTAGGGTTAGGGTTAGGGTTAGTGTTAGGGTTAGGGCTCGTTTTAGGGTACGGGTTAGGATTAGGGTACGAGTTAGGGTTAGGGTAGGGGATAGGGTTAGGGTACGCGTTAGGGTTAGGGTAGTTATTAAACCTATCCCACTCTCTAGATACCCCTTAGCACGTAAAGGAATATTATTTGGGGGTCCAGCCATGGAGAAGAGTTTAGACACTAGGATAAGATAAGGAACACACCCATTATAAAGAAATCACATTAGGATTCTCTTTTTAAGCTGTTCCTTAAAACACTAGTGCTTAGGAAATCTATTGGAGGAAGAAGCAGTCAAGGGTAGCCTAGGGTTAGGGTTAGGCTTAGGGTACGGCTTAGGGTACGGTTTAAGGTACGGGTTCGGGGAGGGCTTTGGGTACGGCGTAGGGTATGGGTTAGGGTTAGGGTTAGGGTTAGTGTTAGGGTTAGGGCTCGGTTTAGGGTACGGGTTAGGATTAGGGTACATGTTAGGGTTAGGGTAGGGGTTAGGGTTAGGGTACGCGTTAGGGTTAGGTTAGTTATTAAACCTATCCCACTCTCTAGATACACCTTAGCACGTAAAGGAATATTATTTGGGGGTCCAGCCATGGAGAAGAGTTTAGACACTAGGATAAGATAAGGAACACACCCATTATAAAGAAATCACATTAGGATTCTCTTTTTAAGCTGTTCCTTAAAACACTAGTGCTTAGGAAATCTATTGGAGGAAGAAGCAGTCAAGGGTAGCCTAGGGTTAGGGTTAGGCTTAGGGTACGGCATAGGGTACGGTTTAGGGTACGGGTTCGGGGAGGGCTTTGGGTATGGCGTAGGGTATGGGTTAGGGTTAGGTTTAGGGTTAGTGTTAGGGTTAGGGCTCGGTTTAGGGTACGGGTTAGGAATAGGGTACATGTTAGGGTTAGGGTAGGGGTTAGGGTTAGGGTACGCGTTAGGGTTAGGTTAGTTATTAAACCTATCCCACTCTCTAGATACACCTTAGCACGTAAAGGAATATTATTTGGGGGTCCAGCCATGGAGAAGAGTTTAGGCACTAGGATAAGATAAGGAACACACCCATTATAAAGAAATCACATTAGGATTCTCTTTTTAAGCTGTTCCTTAAAACACTAGTGCTTAGGAAATCTATTGGAGGCAGAAGCAGTCAAGGGTAGCCTAGGGTTAGGGTTAGGCTTAGGGTACGGCTTAGGGTACGGGTTCGGTGAGGGCTTCGGGTACGGCGTAGGGTATGGGTTAGGGTTAGGGTTAGGGTTAGTGTTAGGGTTAGGGCTCGGTTTAAGGTACGGGTTAGGATTAGGGTACATGTTAGGGTTAGGGTAGGGGTTAGGGTTAGGGTACGCGTTAGGGTTAGGGTAGTTATTAAACCTATCCCACTCTCTAGATACACCTTAGCACATAAAGTAATATTATTTGGGGGTCCACCCATGGAGAAGAGTTTAGACACTAGGATAAGATAAGGAACACACCCATTATAAAGAAATCACAATAGGATTCTCTTTTTAAGCTGTTCCTTAAAACACTAGTGCTTAGGAAGTCTATTGGAGGCAGAAGCAGTCAAGGGTAGCCTAGGGTTAGGGTTAGGCTTAGGGTACGGCTTAGGGTACGGCTTAGGGTACGGGTTCGGGGAGGGCTTCGGGTACGGCGTAGGGTATGGGTTAGGGTTAGGGTTAGGGTTAGTGTTAGGGTTAGGGCTCGGTTTAGGGTATTGGTTAGGATTAGGGTACGTGTTATGGTTAGGGTAGGGGTTAGGGTTAGGGTACGCGTTAGTGTTAGGGTAGTTATTAAAGCTATCCCACTCTCTAGATACCCCTTAGCACATAAAGGAATATTATTTGGAGGTCCAGCCATGGAGAAGAGTTTAGACACTAGGATAAGATAAGGAACACACCCATTATAAAGAAATCACATTAGGATTCTCTTTTTAAGCTGTTCCTTAAAACACTAGTGCTTAGGAAATCTATTGGAGGCAGAAGCAGTCAAGGGTAGCCTAGGGTTAGGGTTAGGCTTAGGGTACGGCTTAGGGTACGGCTTAGGGTACGGGTTCGGGGAGGGCTTCGGGTATGGTGTAGGGTATGGGTTAGGGTTAGGGTTAGGGTTAGTGTTAGGGTTAGGGCTCGGTTTAGGGTACGGGTTAGGATTAGGGTACGTGTTAGGGTTAGGGTAGGGGATAGGGTTAGGGTACGCGTTAGGGTTAGGGTAGTTATTAAACCTATCCCACTCTCTAGATACCCCTTAGCACGTAAAGGAATATTATTTGGGGGTCCAGCCATGGAGAAGAGTTTAGACACTAGGATAAGATAAGGAACACACCCATTATAAAGAAATCACATTAGGATTCTCTTTTTAAGCTGTTCCTTAAAACATTAGTGCTTAGGAAATCTATTGGAGGCAGAAGCAGTCAAGGGTAGCCTAGGGTTAGGGTTAGGCTTAGGGTACGGCTTAGGGTACGGCTTAGGGTACGGGTTTCGGAAGGGCTTCGGGTACGGCTTAGGGTATGGGTTAGGGTTAGGGTTAGGGTTAGTGTTAGGGTTAGGGCTCGGCTTAGGCTATTGTTTAGGATTAGGGTACGTGTTAGGGTTAGGGTAGGGGTTAGGGTTAGGGTACGCGTTACTGTTAGGGTAGTTATTAAACCTATCCCAGTCTCTAGATACCCCTTAGCACGTAAAGGAATATTATTTGGAGGTCCAGCCATGGAGAAGAGTTTAGACACTAGGATAAGATAAGGAACACACCCATTATAAAGAAATCACATTAGGATTCTCTTTTTAAGCTGTTCCTTAAAACACGAGTGCTTAGGAAATCTATTGGAGGCAGAAGCAGTCAAGGGTAGCCTAGGGTTAGGGTTAGGCTTAGGGTACGGCTTAGGGTACGGGTTCGGTGAGGGCTTCGGGTACGGCGTAGGGTATGGGTTAGGGTTAGGGTTAGGGTTAGTGTTAGGGTTAGTGCTCGGTTTAAGGTACGGGTTAGGATTAGGGTACAAGTTAGGGTTAGGGTAGGGGTTAGGGTTAGGGTACGCGTTAGGGTTAGGGTAGTTATTAAACCTATCCCACTCTCTAGATACACCTTAGCACGTAAAGGAATATTATTTGGTGGTCCACCCATGGAGAAGAGTTTAGACACTAGGATAAGATAAGGAACACACCCATTATAAAGAAATCACAATAGGATTCTCTTTTTAAGCTGTTCCTTAAAACACTAGTGCTTAGGAAGTCTATTGGAGGCAGAAGCAGTCAAGGGTAGCCTAGGGTTAGGGTTAGGCTTAGAGTACGGCTTAGGGTACGGCTTAGGGTACGGGTTCGGGGAGGGCTTCGGGTACGGCATAGGGTATGGGTTAGGGTTAGGGTTAGGGTTAGTGTTAGGGTTAGGGCTCGGTTTAGGGTATTGGTTAGGATTAGGGTACGTGTTATGGTTAGGGTAGGGGTTAGGGTTAGGGTACGCGTTAGTGTTAGGGTAGTTATTAAACCTATCCCACTCTCTAGATACCCCTTAGCACATAAAGGAATATTATTTGGAGGTCCAGCCATGGAGAAGAGTTTAGACACTAGGATAAGATAAGAAACACACCCATTATAAAGAAATCACATTAGGATTCTCTTTTTAAGCTGTTCCTTAAAACACTAGTGCTTAGGAAATCTATTGGAGGCAGAAGCATCCAAGGGTAGCCTAGGGTTAGGGTTAGGCGTAGGGTTAGGCTTAGGGTACGGCTTAGGGTACGGGTTCGGGGAGGGCTTCTGGTACGGCGTAGGGTATGGGTTAGGGTTAGGGTTAGGGTTAGTGTTAGGTTTAGGGCTCGGTATAGGGTATTGGTTAGGATTAGGGTACGTGTTAGGGTTAGGGTAGGGGTTAGGGTTAGGGTACGCGTTAGTGTTAGGGTAGTTATTAAACCTAACCCACTCTCTAGATACCCCTTAGCACGTAAAGGAATATTATTTGGAGGTACAGTCATGGAGAAGAGTTTAGACACTAGGATAAGATAAGGAACACACCCATTATAAAGAAATCACATTAGGATTCTCTTTTTAAGCTGTTCCTTAAAACACTAGTGCTTAGGAAATCTATTGGAGGCAGAAGCAGTCAAGGGTAGCCTAGGGTTAGGGTTAGGCTTAGGGTACGGCTTAGGGTACGGCTTAGGGTACGGGTTCGGGGATGGCTTCGGGTACGGCGTAGGGTATGGGTTAGGGTTAGGGTTAGGGTTAGGGTTAGTGTTAGGGTTAGGGCTCGGTTTAGGGTATTGGTTAGGATTAGGGTACGTGTTATGTTTAGGGTAGGGGTTAGGGTTAGGGTACGCGTTAGTGTTAGGGTAGTTATTAAAGCTATCCAACTCTCTAGATACCCCTTAGCACATAAAGGAATATTATTTGGAGGTCCAGCCATGGAGAAGAGTTTAGACACTAGGATAAGATAAGGAACACACCCATTATAAAGAAATCACATTAGGATTCTCTTTTTAAGCTGTTCCTTAAAACACTAGTGCTTAGGAAATCTATTGGAGGCAGAAGCAGTCAAGGGTAGCCTAGGGTTAGGGTTAGGCTTAGGGTTAGGCTTAGGGTACGGCTTAGGGTACGGGTTCGGTGACGGCTTCGGGTACGGCGTAGGGTATGGGTTAGGGTTAGGGTTAGGGTTAGTGTTAGGGTTAGGGCTCGTTTTAGGGTACGGGTTAGGATTAGGGTACGAGTTAGGGTTAGGGTAGGGGATAGGGTTAGGGTACGCGTTAGGGTTAGGGTAGTTATTAAACCTATCCCACTCTCTAGATACCCCTTAGCACGTAAAGGAATATTATTTGGGCGTCCAGCCATGGAGAAGAGTTTAGACACTAGGATAAGATAAGGAACACACCCATTATAAAGAAATCACATTAGGATTCTCTTTTTAAGCTGTTCCTTAAAACACTAGTGCTTAGGAAATCTATTGGAGGAAGAAGCAGTCAAGGGTAGCCTAGGGTTAGGGTTAGGCTTAGGGTACGGCTTAGGGTACGGTTTAAGGTACGGGTTCGGGGAGGGCTTTGGGTACGGCGTAGGGTATGGGTTAGGGTTAGGGTTAGGGTTAGTGTTAGGGTTAGGGCTCGGTTTAGGGTACGGGTTAGGATTAGGGTACATGTTAGGGTTAGGGTAGGGGTTAGGGTTAGGGTACGCGTTAGGGTTAGGTTAGTTATTAAACCTATCCCACTCTCTAGATACACCTTAGCACGTAAAGGAATATTATTTGGGGGTCCAGCCATGGAGAAGAGTTTAGACACTAGGATAAGATAAGGAAAACACCCATTATAAAGAAATCACAATAGGATTCTCTTTTTAAGCTGTTCCTTAAAACACTACTGCTTAGGAAATCTATTGGAGGCAGAAGCAGTCAAGGGTAGCCTAGGGTTAGGGTTAGGCTTAGGGTACGGCTTAGGGTACGGGTTCGGGGAGGGCTTCGGGTACGGCGTAGGGTATCGGTTAGGGTTAGGGTTAGGGTTAGTGTTAGCGTTAGGGCTCGGTTTAGGGTATTGGTTAGGATTAGGGTACGTGTTATGTTTAGGGTAGGGGTTAGGGTTAGGGTACGCGTTAGTGTTAGGGTAGTTATTAAAGCTATCCCACTCTCTAGATACCCCTTAGCACATAAAGGAATATTATTTGGAGGTCCAGCCATGGAGAAGAGTTTAGACACTAGGATAAGATAAGGAACACACCCATTATAAAGAAATCACATTAGGATTCTCTTTTTAAGCTGTTCCTTAAAACACTAGTGCTTAGGAAATCTATTGGAGGCAGAAGCAGTCAAGGGTAGCCTAGGGTTAGGGTTAGGCTTAGGGTTAGGCTTAGTGTACAGCTTAGGGTACGGGTTCGGTGAGGGCTTCGGGTACGGCGTAGGGTATGGGTTAGGGTTAGGGTTAGTGTTAGGGTTAGGGCTCGTTTTAGGGTACGGGTTAGGATTAGGGTACGAGTTAGTGTTAGGGTAGGGGATAGGGTTAGGGTACGCGTTAGGGTTAGGGTAGTTATTAAACCTATCCCACTCTCTAGATACCCCTTAGCACGTAAAGGAATATTATTTGGGGGTCCAGCCATGGAGAAGAGTTTAGACACTAGGATAAGATAAGGAACACACCCATTATAAAGAAATCACATTAGGATTCTCTTTTTAAGCTGTTCCTTAAAACACTAGTGCTTAGGAAATCTATTGGAGGAAGAAGCAGTCAAGGGTAGCCTAGGGTTAGGGTTAGGCTTAGGGTACGGCATAGGGTACGGTTTAGGGTACGGGTTCGGGGAGGGCTTTGGGTATGGCGTAGGGTATGGGTTAGGGTTAGGTTTAGGGTTAGTGTTAGGGTTAGGGCTCGGTTTAGGGTACGGGTTAGGAATAGGGTACATGTTAGGGTTAGGGTAGGGGTTAGGGTTAGGGTACGCGTTAGGGTTAGGTTAGTTATTAAACCTATCCCACTCTCTAGATACACCTTAGCACGTAAAGGAATATTATTTGGGGGTCCAGCCATGGAGAAGAGTTTAGACACTAGGATAAGATAAGGAACACACCCATTATAAAGAAATCACAATAGGATTCTCTTTTTAAGCTGTTCCTTAAAACACTACTGCTTAGGAAATCTATTGGAGGCAGAAGCAGTCAAGGGTAGCCTAGGGTTAGGGTTAGGCTTAGGGTACGGCTTAGGGTATGGCTTAGGGTACGGGTTCGGGGAGGGCTTCGGGTACGGCGTAGGGTATGGGTTAGGGTTAGGGTTAGGGTTAGTGTTAGGGTTAGGGCTCGGTTTAGGATATTGGTTAGGATTAGGGTACGTGTTATGGTTAGGGTAGGGGTTAGGGTAAGGGTACGCGTTAGTGTTAGGGTAGTTATTAAAGCTATCCCACTCTCTAGATACCCCTTAGCACATAAAGGAATATTATTTGGAGGTCCAGCCATGGAGAAGAGTTTAGGCACTAGGATAAGATAAGGAACACACCCATTATAAAGAAATCACATTAGGATTCTCTTTTTAAGCTGTTCCTTAAAACACTAGTGCTTAGGAAATCTATTGGAGGCAGAAGCAGTCAAGGGTAGCCTAGGGTTAGGGTTAGGCTTAGGGTACGGCTTAGGGTACGGGTTCGGTGAGGGCTTCGGGTACGGCGTAGGGTATGGGTTAGGGTTAGGGTTAGGGTTAGTGTTAGGGTTAGGGCTCGGTTTAAGGTACGGGTTAGGATTAGGGTACATGTTAGGGTTAGGGTAGGGGTTAGGGTTAGGGTACGCGTTAGGGTTAGGGTAGTTATTAAACCTATCCCACTCTCTAGATACACCTTAGCACATAAAGAAATATTATTTGGGGGTCCACCCATGGAGAAGAGTTTAGACACTAGGATAAGATAAGGAACACACCCATTATAAAGAAATCACAATAGGATTCTCTTTTTAAGCTGTTCCTTAAAACACTAGTGCTTAGGAAGTCTATTGGAGGCAGAAGCAGTCAAGGGTAGCCTAGGGTTAGGGTTAGGCTTAGGGTTAGGCTTAGGGTACGGGTTCGGTGAGGGCTTCGGGTACGGCGTAGGGTATGGGTTAGGGTTAGGGTTAGGGTTAGTGTTAGGGTTAGGGCTCGGTTTAGGGTATTGGTTAGGATTAGGGTACGTGTTATGGTTAGGGTAGGGTTTAGGGTTAGGGTACGCGTTAGTGTTAGGGTAGTTATTAAAGCTATCCCACTCTCTAGATACCCCTTAGCACATAAAGGAATATTATTTGGAGGTCCAGCCATGGAGAAGAGTTTAGACACTAGGATAAGATAAGGAACACACCCATTATAAAGAAATCACATTAGGATTCTCTTTTTAAGCTGTTCCTTAAAACACTAGTGCTTAGGAAATCTATTGGAGGCAGAAGCAGTCAAGGGTAGCCTAGGGTTAGGGTTAGGCTTAGGGTACGGCTTAGGGTACGGCTTAGGGTACGGGTTCGGGGAGGGCTTCGGGTATGGTGTAGGGTATGGGTTAGGGTTAGGGTTAGGGTTAGTGTTAGGGTTAGGGCTCGGTTTAGGGTACGGGTTAGGATTAGGGTACGTGTTAGGGTTAGGGTAGGGGATAGGGTTAGGGTACGCGTTAGGGTTAGGGTAGTTATTAAACCTATCCCACTCTCTAGATACCCCTTAGCACGTAAAGGAATATTATTTGGGGGTCCAGCCATGGAGAAGAGTTTAGACACTAGGATAAGATAAGGAACACACCCATTATAAAGAAATCACATTAGGATTCTCTTTTTAAGCTGTTCCTTAAAACATTAGTGCTTAGGAAATCTATTGGAGGCAGAAGCAGTCAAGGGTAGCCTAGGGTTAGGGTTAGGCTTAGGGTACGGCTTAGGGTACGGCTTAGGGTACGGGTTTCGGAAGGGCTTCGGGTACGGCTTAGGGTATGGGTTAGGGTTAGGGTTAGGGTTAGTGTTAGGGTTAGGGCTCGGCTTAGGGTATTGGTTAGGATTAGGGTACGTGTTAGGGTTAGGGTAGGGGTTAGGGTTAGGGTACGCGTTAGTGTTAGGGTAGTTATTAAACCTATCCCAATCTATAGATACCCCTTAGCACGTAAAGGAATATTATTTGGAGGTCCAGCCATGGAGAAGAGTTTAGACACTAGGATAAGATAAGGAACACACCCATTATAAAGAAATCACATTAGGATTCTCTTTTTAAGCTGTTCCTTAAAACACTAGTGCTTAGGAAATCTATTGGAGGCAGAAGCAGTCAAGGGTAGCCTAGGGTTAGGGTTAGGCTTAGGGTTAGGCTTAGGGTACGGCTTAGGGTACGGGTTCGGGGAGGGCTTCTGGTATGGCGTAGGGTATGGGTTATGGTTAGGGTTAGGGTTAGTGTTAGGGTTAGGGCTCGGTATAGGGTATTGGTTAGGATTAGGGTACGTGTTAGGGTTAGGGTAGGGTTTAGGGTTAGGGTACGCGTTAGTGTTAGGGTAGTTATTAAACCTAACCCACTCTCTAGATACCCCTTAGCACGTAAAGGAATATTATTTGGAGGTCCAGCCATGGAGAAGAGTTTAGACACTAGGATAAGATAAGGAACACACCCATTATAAAGAAATCACATTAGGATTCTCTTTTTAAGCTGTTCCTTAAAACACGAGTGCTTAGGAAATCTATTGGAGGCAGAAGCAGTCAAGGGTAGCCTAGGGTTAGGGTTAGGCTTAGGGTACGGCTTAGGGTACGGGTTCGGTGAGGGCTTCGGGTACGGCGTAGGGTATGGGTTAGGGTTAGGGTTAGGGTTAGTGTTAGGGTTAGGGCTCGGTTTAAGGTATGTGTTAGGATTAGGGTACATGTTAGGGTTAGGGTAGGGGTTAGGGTTAGGGTACGCGTTAGGGTTAGGGTAGTTATTAAACCTATCCCACTCTCTAGATACACCTTAGCACGTAAAGGAATATTATTTGGGGGTCCACCCATGGAGAAGAGTTTAGACACTAGGATAAGATAAGGAACACACCCATTATAAAGAAATCACAATAGGATTCTCTTTTTAAGCTGTTCCTTAAAACACTAGTGCTTAGGAAGTCTATTGGAGGCAGAAGCAGTCAAGGGTAGCCTAGGGTTAGGGTTAGGCTTAGAGTACGGCTTAGGGTACGGCTTAGGGTACGGGTTCGGGGAGGGCTTCGGGTACGGCATAGTGTATGGGTTAGGGTTAGGGTTAGGGTTAGTGTTAGGGTTAGGGCTCGGTTTAGGGTATTGGTTAGGATTAGGGTACGTGTTATGGTTAGGGTAGGGGTTAGGGTTAGGGTATGCGTTAGTGTTAGGGTAGTTATTAAACCTATCCCACTCTCTAGATACCCCTTAGCACATAAAGGAATATTATTTGGAGGTCCAGCCATGGAGAAGAGTTTAGACACTAGGATAAGATAAGGAACACACCCATTATAAAGAAATCACATTAGGATTCTCTTTTTAAGCTGTTCCTTAAAACACTAGTGCTTAGGAAATCTATTGGAGGCAGAAGCATCCAAGGGTAGCCTAGGGTTAGGGTTAGGCGTAGGGTTAGGCTTAGGGTACGGCTTAGGGTACGGGTTCGGGGAGGGCTTCTGGTACGGCGTAGGGTATGGGTTAGGGTTAGGGTTAGGGTTAGTGTTAGGTTTAGGGCTCGGTATAGGGTATTGGTTAGGATTAGGGTACGTGTTAGGGTTAGGGTAGGGGTTAGGGTTAGGGTACGCGTTAGTGTTAGGGTAGTTATTAAACCTAACCCACTCTCTAGATACCCCTTAGCACGTAAAGGAATATTATTTGGAGGTACAGTCATGGAGAAGAGTTTAGACACTAGGATAAGATAAGGAACACACCCATTATAAAGAAATCACATTAGGATTCTCTTTTTAAGCTGTTCCTTAAAACACTAGTGCTTAGGAAATCTATTGGAGGCAGAAGCAGTCAAGGGTAGCCTAGGGTTAGGGTTAGGCTTAGGGTACGGCTTAGGGTACGGCTTAGGGTACGGGTTCGGGGATGGCTTCGGGTACGGCGTAGGGTATGGGTTAGGGTTAGGGTTAGGGTTAGGGTTAGTGTTAGGGTTAGGGCTCGGTTTAGGGTATTGGTTAGGATTAGGGTACGTGTTATGTTTAGGGTAGGGGTTAGGGTTAGGGTACGCGTTAGTGTTAGGGTAGTTATTAAAGCTATCCAACTCTCTAGATACCCCTTAGCACATAAAGGAATATTATTTGGAGGTCCAGCCATGGAGAAGAGTTTAGACACTAGGATAAGATAAGGAACACACCCATTATAAAGAAATCACATTAGGATTCTCTTTTTAAGCTGTTCCTTAAAACACTAGTGCTTAGGAAATCTATTGGAGGCAGAAGCAGTCAAGGGTAGCCTAGGGTTAGGGTTAGGCTTAGGGTTAGGCTTAGGGTACGGCTTAGGGTACGGGTTCGGTGACGGCTTCGGGTACGGCGTAGGGTATGGGTTAGGGTTAGGGTTAGGGTTAGTGTTAGGGTTAGGGCTCGTTTTAGGGTACGGGTTAGGATTAGGGTACGAGTTAGGGTTAGGGTAGGGGATAGGGTTAGGGTACGCGTTAGGGTTAGGGTAGTTATTAAACCTATCCCACTCTCTAGATACCCCTTAGCACGTAAAGGAATATTATTTGGGGGTCCAGCCATGGAGAAGAGTTTAGACACTAGGATAAGATAAGGAACACACCCATTATAAAGAAATCACATTAGGATTCTCTTTTTAAGCTGTTCCTTAAAACACTACTGCTTAGGAAATCTATTGGAGGCAGAAGCAGTCAAGGGTAGCCTAGGGTTAGGGTTAGGCTTAGGGTACGGCTTAGGGTACGGGTTCGGGGAGGGCTTCGGGTACGGCGTAGGGTATCGGTTAGGGTTAGGGTTAGGGTTAGTGTTAGCGTTAGGGCTCGGTTTAGGGTATTGGTTAGGATTAGGGTACGTGTTATGTTTAGGGTAGGGGTTAGGGTTAGGGTACGCGTTAGTGTTAGGGTAGTTATTAAAGCTATCCCACTCTCTAGATACCCCTTAGCACATAAAGGAATATTATTTGGAGGTCCAGCCATGGAGAAGAGTTTAGACACTAGGATAAGATAAGGAACACACCCATTATAAAGAAATCACATTAGGATTCTCTTTTTAAGCTGTTCCTTAAAACACGAGTGCTTAGGAAATCTATTGGAGGCAGAAGCAGTCAAGGGTAGCCTAGGGTTAGGGTTAGGCTTAGGGTTAGGCTTAGTGTACAGCTTAGGGTACGGGTTCGGTGAGGGCTTCGGGTACGGCGTAGGGTATGGGTTAGGGTTAGGGTTAGTGTTAGGGTTAGGGCTCATTTTAGGGTACGGGTTAGGATTAGGGTACGAGTTAGGGTTAGGGTAGGGGATAGGGTTAGGGTACGCGTTAGGGTTAGGGTAGTTATTAAACCTATCCCACTCTCTAGATACCCCTTAGCACGTAAAGGAATATTATTTGGGGGTCCAGCCATGGAGAAGAGTTTAGACACTAGGATAAGATAAGGAACACACCCATTATAAAGAAATCACATTAGGATTCTCTTTTTAAGCTGTTCCTTAAAACACTAGTGCTTAGGAAATCTATTGGAGGAAGAAGCAGTCAAGGGTAGCCTAGGGTTAGGGTTAGGCTTAGGGTACGGCATAGGGTACGGTTTAGGGTACGGGTTCGGGGAGGGCTTTGGGTATGGCGTAGGGTATGGGTTAGGGTTAGGTTTAGGGTTAGTGTTAGGGTTAGGGCTCGGTTTAGGGTACGGGTTAGGAATAGGGTACATGTTAGGGTTAGGGTAGGGGTTAGGGTTAGGGTACGCGTTAGGGTTAGGTTAGTTATTAAACCTATCCCACTCTCTAGATACACCTTAGCACGTAAAGGAATATTATTTGGGGGTCCAGCCATGGAGAAGAGTTTAGACACTAGGATAAGATAAGGAACACACCCATTATAAAGAAATCACAATAGGATTCTCTTTTTAAGCTGTTCCTTAAAACACTACTGCTTAGGAAATCTATTGGAGGCAGAAGCAGTCAAGGGTAGCCTAGGGTTAGGGTTAGGCTTAGGGTACGGCTTAGGGTATGGCTTAGGGTACGGGTTCGGGGAGGGCTTCGGGTACGGCGTAGGGTATGGGTTAGGGTTAGGGTTAGGGTTAGTGTTAGGGTTAGGGCTCGGTTTAGGATATTGGTTAGGATTAGGGTACGTGTTATGGTTAGGGTAGGGGTTAGGGTAAGGGTACGCGTTAGTGTTAGGGTAGTTATTAAAGCTATCCCACTCTCTAGATACCCCTTAGCACATAAAGGAATATTATTTGGAGGTCCAGCCATGGAGAAGAGTTTAGGCACTAGGATAAGATAAGGAACACACCCATTATAAAGAAATCACATTAGGATTCTCTTTTTAAGCTGTTCCTTAAAACACTAGTGCTTAGGAAATCTATTGGAGGCAGAAGCAGTCAAGGGTAGCCTAGGGTTAGGGTTAGGCTTAGGGTACGGCTTAGGGTACGGGTTCGGTGAGGGCTTCGGGTACGGCGTAGGGTATGGGTTAGGGTTAGGGTTAGGGTTAGTGTTAGGGTTAGGGCTCGGTTTAAGGTACGGGTTAGGATTAGGGTACATGTTAGGGTTAGGGTAGGGGTTAGGGTTAGGGTACGCGTTAGGGTTAGGGTAGTTATTAAACCTATCCCACTCTCTAGATACACCTTAGCACATAAAGAAATATTATTTGGGGGTCCACCCATGGAGAAGAGTTTAGACACTAGGATAAGATAAGGAACACACCCATTATAAAGAAATCACAATAGGATTCTCTTTTTAAGCTGTTCCTTAAAACACTAGTGCTTAGGAAGTCTATTGGAGGCAGAAGCAGTCAAGGGTAGCCTAGGGTTAGGGTTAGGCTTAGGGTTAGGCTTAGGGTACGGGTTCGGTGAGGGCTTCGGGTACGGCGTAGGGTATGGGTTAGGGTTAGGGTTAGGGTTAGTGTTAGGGTTAGGGCTCGGTTTAGGGTATTGGTTAGGATTAGGGTACGTGTTATGGTTAGGGTAGGGGTTAGGGTTAGGGTACGCGTTAGTGTTAGGGTAGTTATTAAAGCTATCCCACTCTCTAGATACCCCTTAGCACATAAAGGAATATTATTTGGAGGTCCAGCCATGGAGAAGAGTTTAGACACTAGGATAAGATAAGGAACACACCCATTATAAAGAAATCACATTAGGATTCTCTTTTTAAGCTGTTCCTTAAAACACTAGTGCTTAGGAAATCTATTGGAGGCAGAAGCAGTCAAGGGTAGCCTAGGGTTAGGGTTAGCCTTAGGGTACGGCTTAGGGTACGGCTTAGGGTACGGGTTTGGGGAGGGCTTCGGGTACGGCTTAGGGTATGGGTTAGGGTTAGGGTTAGGGTTAGTGTTAGGGTTAGGGCTCGGCTTAGGGTATTGGTTAGGATTAGGGTACGTGTTAGGGTTAGGGTAGGGGTTAGGGTTAGGGTACGCGTTAGTATTAGGGTAGTTATTAAACCTATCCCAATCTCTAGATACCCCTTAGCACGTAAAGGAATATTATTTGGAGGTCCAGCCATGGAGAAGAGTTTAGACACTAGGATAAGATAAGGAACACACCCATTATAAAGAAATAACATTAGGATTCTCTTTTTAAGCTGTTCCTTAAAACACTAGTGCTTAGGAAATCTATTGGAGGCAGAAGCAGTCAAGGGTAGCCTAGGGTTAGGGTTAGGCTTAGGGTACGGCTTAGGGTACGGGTTCGGGGATGGCTTCGGGTACGGCGTAGGGTATGGGTTAGGGTTAGGGTTAGGGTTAGTGTTAGTGTTAGGGCTCGGTTTAGGGTATTGGTTAGGATTAGGGTACGTGTTAGGGTTAGGGTAGGGGTTAGGGTTAGGGTACGCGTTAGTGTTAGGGTAGTTATTAAAGCTATCCCACTCTCTAGATACACCTTAGCACGTAAAGGAATATTATTTGGGGGTCCAGCCATGGAGAAGAGTTTAGACACTAGGATAAGATAAGGAACACACCCATTATAAAGAAATCACAATAGGATTCTCTTTTTAAGCTGTTCCTTAAAACACTACTGCTTAGGAAATCTATTGGAGGCAGAAGCAGTCAAGGGTAGCCTAGGGTTAGGGTTAGGCTTAGGGTACGGCTTAGGGTACGGCTTAGGGTACGGGTTCAGGGAGGGCTTCGGGTACGGCGTAGGGTATGGGTTAGGGTTAGGGTTAGGGTTAGTGTTAGGGTTAGGGCTCGGTTTAGGATATTGGTTAGGATTAGGGTACGTGTTATGGTTAGGGTAGGGGTTAGGGTAAGGGTACGCGTTAGTGTTAGGGTAGTTATTAAAGCTATCCCACTCTCTAGATACCCCTTAGCACATAAAGGAATATTATTTGGAGGTCCAGCCATGGAGAAGAGTTTAGGCACTAGGATAAGATAAGGAACACACCCATTATAAAGAAATTACATTAGGATTCTCTTTTTAAGCTGTTCCTTAAAACACTAGTGCTTAGGAAATCTATTGGAGGCAGAAGCAGTCAAGGGTAGCCTAGGGTTAGGGTTAGGCTTAGGGTACGGCTTAGGGTACGGGTTCGGTGAGGGCTTCGGGTACGGCGTAGGGTATGGGTTAGGGTTAGGGTTAGGGTTAGTGTTAGGGTTAGGGCTCGGTTTAAGGTACGGGTTAGGATTAGGGTACATGTTAGGGTTAGGGTAGGGGTTAGGGTTAGGGTACGCGTTAGGGTTAGGGTAGTTATTAAACCTATCCCACTCTCTAGATACACCTTAGCACATAAAGAAATATTATTTGGGGGTCCACCCATGGAGAAGAGTTTAGACACTAGGATAAGATAAGGAACACACCCATTATAAAGAAATCACAATAGGATTCTCTTTTTAAGCTGTTCCTTAAAACACTAGTGCTTAGGAAGTCTATTGGAGGCAGAAGCAGTCAAGGGTAGCCTAGGGTTAGGGTTAGGCTTAGGGTACGGCTTAGGGTACGGCTTAGGGTACGGGTTCGGGGAGGGCTTCGGGTACGGCGTAGGGTATGGGTTAGGGTTAGGGTTAGGGTTAGTGTTAGGGTTAGGGCTCGGTTTAGGGTATTGGTTAGGATTAGGGTACGTGTTATGGTTAGGGTAGGGGTTAGGGTTAGGGTACGCGTTAGTGTTAGGGTAGTTATTAAAGCTATCCCACTCTCTAGATACCCCTTAGCACATAAAGGAATATTATTTGGAGGTCCAGCCATGGAGAAGAGTTTAGACACTAGGATAAGATAAGGAACACACCCATTATAAAGAAATCACATTAGGATTCTCTTTTTAAGCTGTTCCTTAAAACACTAGTGCTTAGGAAATCTATTGGAGGCAGAAGCAGTCAAGGGTAGCCTAGGGTTAGGGTTAGGCTTAGGGTACGGCTTAGGGTACGGCTTAGGTTACGGGTTCGGGGAGGGCTTCGGGTATGGTGTAGGGTATGGGTTAGGGTTAGGGTTAGGGTTAGTGTTAGGGTTAGGGCTCGGTTTAGGGTGCGGGTTAGGATTAGGGTACGTGTTAGGGTTAGGGTAGGGGATAGGGTTAGGGTACGCGTTAGGGTTAGGGTAGTTATTAAACCTATCCCACTCTCTAGATACCCCTTAGCACGTAAAGGAATATTATTTGGGGGTCCAGCCATGGAGAAGAGTTTAGACACTAGGATAAGATAAGGAACACACCCATTATAAAGAAATCACATTAGGATTCTCTTTTTAAGCTGTTCCTTAAAACATTAGTGCTTAGGAAATCTATTGGAGGCAGAAGCAGTCAAGGGTAGCCTAGGGTTAGGGTTAGGCTTAGGGTACGGCTTAGGGTACGGCTTAGGGTACGGGTTTCGGAAGGGCTTCGGGTACGGCTTAGGGTATGGGTTAGGGTTAGGGTTAGGGTTAGTGTTAGGGTTAGGGCTCGGCTTAGGGTATTGGTTAGGATTAGGGTACGTGTTAGGGTTAGGGTAGGGGTTAGGGTTAGGGTACGCGTTAGTGTTAGGGTAGTTATTAAACCTATCCCAATCTCTAGATACCCCTTAGCACGTAAAGGAATATTATTTGGAGGTCCAGCCATGGAGAAGAGTTTAGACGCTAGGATAAGATAAGGAACACACCCATTTTAAAGAAATCACATTAGGATTCTCTTTTTAAGCTGTTCCTTAAAACACTAGTGCTTAGGAAATCTATTGGAGGCAGAAGCAGTCAAGGGTAGCCTAGGGTTAGGGTTAGGCTTAGGGTTAGGCTTAGGGTACGGCTTAGGGTACGGGTTCGGGGAGGGCTTCTGGTATGGTGTAGGGTATGGGTTATGGTTAGGGTTAGGGTTAGTGTTAGGGTTAGGGCTCGGTATAGGGTATTGGTTAGGATTAGGGTACGTGTTAGGGTTAGGGTAGGGTTTAGGGTTAGGGTACGCGTTAGTGTTAGGGTAGTTATTAAACCTAACCCACTCTCTAGATACCCCTTAGCACGTAAAGGAATATTATTTGGAGGTCCAGCCATGGAGAAGAGTTTAGACACTAGGATAAGGTAAGGAACACACCCATTATAAAGAAATCACATTAGGATTCTCTTTTTAAGCTGTTCCTTAAAACACTAGTGCTTAGGAAATCTATTGGAGGCAGAAGCAGTCAAGGGTAGCCTAGGGTTAGGGTTAGGCTTAGGGTACGGCTTAGGGTACGGCTTAGGGTACGGGTTTGGGGAGGGCTTCGGGTACGTCTTAGGGTATGGGTTAGGGTTAGGGTTAGGGTTAGTGTTAGGGTTAGGGCTCGGCTTAGGGTATTGGTTAGGATTAGGGTACGTGTTAGGGTTAGGGTAGGGGTTAGGGTTAGGGTACGCGTTAGTATTAGGGTAGTTATTAAACCTATCCCAATCTCTAGATACCCCTTAGCACGTAAAGGAATATTATTTGGAGGTCCAGCCATGGAGAAGAGTTTAGACACTAGGATAAGATAAGGAACACACCCATTATAAAGAAATAACATTAGGATTCTCTTTTTAAGCTGTTCCTTAAAACACTAGTGCTTAGGAAATCTATTGGAGGCAGAAGCAGTCAAGGGTAGCCTAGGGTTAGGGTTAGGCTTAGGGTACGGCTTAGGGTACGGGTTCGGGGATGGCTTCGGGTACGGCGTAGGGTATGGGTTAGGGTTAGGGTTAGGGTTAGTGTTAGTGTTAGGGCTCGGTTTAGGGTATTGGTTAGGATTAGGGTACGTGTTAGGGTTAGGGTAGGGGTTAGGGTTAGGGTACGCGTTAGTGTTAGGGTAGTTATTAAAGCTATCCCACTCTCTAGATACCCCTTAGCACGTAAAGGAATATTATTTGGAGGTCCAGCCATGGAGAAGAATTTAGACACTAGGATAAGATAAGGAACACACCCATTATAAACAAATCACATTAGGATTCTCTTTTTAAGCTGTTCCTTAAAACACTAGTGCTTAGGAAATCTATTGGAGGAAGAAGCATTCAAGGGTAGCCTAGGTTTAGGGTTAGGCTTAGGGTTAGGCTTAGGGTACGGCTTAGGGTACGGGTTCGGGGAGGGCTTCTGGTACGGCGTAGGGTATGGGTTAGGGTTAGGGTTAGGGTTAGTGTTAGGGTTAGGGCTCGGTTTAGGGTATTGGTTAGGATTAGGGTACGTGTTATCGATAGGGTAGGGGTTAGGGTTAGGGTACGCGTTAGTGTTAGGGTAGTTATTAAACCTAACCCACTCTCTAGATACCCCTTAGCACGTAAAGGAATATTATTTGGAGGTCCAGCCATGGAGAAGAGTTTAGACACTAGGATAAGATAAGGAACACACCCATTATAAAGAAATCACATTAGGATTCTCTTTTTAAGCTGTTCCTTAAAACACTAGTGCTTAGGAAATCTATTGGAGGCAGAAGCAGTCAAGGGTAGCCTAGGTTTAGGGTTAGGCTTAGGGTTAGGCTTAGGGTACGGCTTAGGGTACGGGTTCGGGGAGGGCTTCTGGTACGGCGTAGGGTATGGGTTAGGGTTAGGGTTAGTGTTAGGGTTAGGGCTCGGTATAGGGTATTGGTTAGGATTAGGGTACGTGTTAGGGTTAGGGTAGGGTTTAGGGTTAGGGTACGCGTTAGTGTTACGGTAGTTATTAAACCTAACCCACTCTCTAGATACCCCTTAGCACGTAAAGGAATATTATTTGGAGGTCCAGCCATGGAGAAGAGTTTAGACACTAGGATAAGATAAGGAACACACCCATTATAAAGAAATCACATTAGGATTCTCTTTTTAAGCTATTCCTTAAAACACTAGTGCTTAGAAAATCTATTGGAGGCAGAAGCAGTCAAGGGTAGCCTAGTGTTAGGGTTAGGCTTAGGGTACGGCTTAGGGTACGGCTTAGGGTACCGGTTCGGGGAGGGCTTCGGGTACGGCGTAGGGTATGGGTTAGGTTTAGGGTTAGGGTGAGTGTTAGGGTTAGGGCTCGGTTTAGGGTATTGGTTAGGATTAGGGTACGTGTTAGGGTTAGGGTAGGGGTTAGGGTTAGGGTACGCGTTATTGTTAGGGTAGTTATTAAACCTATCCCAGTCTCTAGATACCCCTTAGCACGTAAAGGAATATTATTTGGAGGTCCAGCCATGGAGAAGAGTTTAGACACTAGGATAAGATAAGGAACACACCCATTATAAAGAAATCACATTAGGATTCTCTTTTTAAGCTGTTCCTTAAAACACTAGTGCTTAGGAAATCTATTGGAGGCAGAAGCAGTCAAGGGTAGCCTAGGGTTAGGGTTAGGCTTAGGGTACGGCTTAGGGTACGGCTTAGGGTACGGGTTTGGGGAGGGCTTCGTGTACGGCTTAGGGTATGGGTTAGGGTTAGGGTTAGGGTTAGTGTTAGGGTTAGGGCTCGGCTTAGGGTATTGGTTAGGATTAGGGTACGTGTTAGGGTTAGGGTAGGGGTTAGGGTTAGGGTACGCGTTAGTGTTAGGGTAGTTATTAAACCTATCCCAATCTCTAGATACCCCTTAGCACGTAAAGGAATATTATTTGGAGGTCCAGCCATGGAGAAGAGTTTAGACACTAGGATAAGATAAGGAACACACCCATTATAAAGAAATCACATTAGGATTCTCTTTTTAAGCTGTTCCTTAAAACACTAGTGCTTAGGAAATCTATAGGAGGCAGAAGCAGTCAAGGGTAGCCTAGGGTTAGGGTTAGGCTTAGGGTACGGCTTAGGGTACGGCTTACGGTACGGGTTCGGGGATGGCTTCGGGTACGGCGTAGGGTATGGGTTAGGGTTAGGGTTAGGGTTAGTGTTAGGGTTAGGGCTCGGTTTAGGGTATTGGTTAGGATTAGGGTACGTGTTAGGGTTAGGGTACGCGTTAGTGTTAGGGTAGTTATTAAACCTATCCCACTCTCTAGATACCCCTTAGCACGTAAAGGAATATTATTTGGAGGTCCAGCCATGGAGAAGAATTTAGACACTAGGATAAGATAAGGAACACACCCATTATAAAGAAATCACATTAGGATTCTCTTTTTAACCTGTTCCTTAAAACACTAGTGCTTAGGAAATCTATTGGAGGCAGAAGCATTCAAGGGTAGCCTAGGTTTAGGGTTAGGCTTAGGGTTAGGCTTAGGGTACGGCTCAGGGTACGGGTTCGGGGTGGGCTTCTGGTACGGCGTAGGGTATGGGTTAGGGTTAGGGTTAGGGTTAGTGTTAGGGTTAGGGCTCGGTTTAGGGTATTGGTTAGGATTAGGGTACGTGTTAGCAATAGGGTAGGGGTTAGGGTTAGGGTACGCGTTAGTGTTAGGGTAGTTATTAAACCTAACCCACTCTCTAGATACCCCTTAGCACGTAAAGGAATATTATTTGGAGGTCCAGCCATGGAGAAGAGTTTACACACTAGGATAAGATAAGGAACACACCCATTATAAAGAAATCACATTAGGATTCTCTTTTTAAGCTGTTCCTTAAAACACTAGTGCTTAGGAAATCTATTGGAGGCAGAAGCAGTCAAGGGTAGCCTAGGGTTAGGGTTAGGCGTAGGGTACGGCTTAGGGTACGGGTTTGGGGAGGGCTTCGGGTACGGCGTAGGGTATGGGTTAGGGTTAGGGTTAGGGTTAGTGTTAGGGTTAGGGCTCGGTTTAGGGTACGGGTTAGGATTAGGGTAGGGGATAGGGTTAGGGTAGGCGTTAGGGTTAGGGTAGTTATTAAACCTATCCCACTCTCTAGATACCCCTTAGCACGTAAAGGAATATTATTTGGGGGTCCAGCCATGGAGAAGAGTTTAGACACTAGGATAAGATAAGGAACACACCCATTATAAAGAAATCACAATAAGATTCTCTTTTTAAGCTGTTCCTTCAAACACTAGTGCTTAGGAAATCTATTGGAGGCAGAAGCAGTCAAGGGTAGCCTAGGGTTAGGGTTAGGCTTAGGGTACGGCTTAGGGTACGGCTTAGGGTACGGGTTCGGGGAGGGCTTCGGGTACGGCGTAGGGTATGGGTTAGGGTTAGGGTTAGGGTTAGTGTTAGGGTTAGGGCTCGGTTTAAGGTACGGGTTAGGATTAGGGTACATGTTAGGGTTAGGGTAGGGGTTAGGGTTAGGGTACGCGTTAGGGTTAGGGTAGTTATTAAACCTATCCCACTCTCTAGATACACCTTAGCACATAAAGAAATATTATTTGGGGGTCCACCCATGGAGAAGAGTTTAGACACTAGGATAAGATAAGGAACACACCCATTATAAAGAAATCACAATAGGATTCTCTTTTTAAGCTGTTCCTTAAAACACTAGTGCTTAGGAAGTCTATTGGAGGCAGAAGCAGTCAAGGGTAGCCTAGGGTTAGGGTTAGGCTTAGGGTACGGCTTAGGGTACTGGTTCGGGGAGGGCTTCGGGTACGGCGTACGGTATGGGTTAGGGTTAGGGTTAGGGTTAGTGTTAGGGTTAGGGCTCGGTTTAGGGTATTGGTTAGGATTAGGGTACGTGTTATGGTTAGGGTAGGGGTTAGGGTTAGGGTACGCGTTAGTGTTAGGGTAGTTATTAAAGCTATCCCAATCTCTAGATACCCCTTAGCACGTAAAGGAATATTATTTGGAGGTCCAGCCATGGAGAAGAGTTTAGACACTAGGATAAGATAAGGAACACACCCATTATAAAGAAATCACATTAGGATTCTCTTTTTAAGCTGTTCCTTAAAACACTAGTGCTTAGGAAATCTATTGGAGGCAGAAGCAGTCAAGGATAGCCTAGGGTTAGGGTTAGGCTTAGGGTTAGGCTTAGGGTACGGCTTAGGGTACGGGTTTGGGGAGGGCTTCGGGTACGGCTTAGGGTATGGGTTAGGGTTAGGGTTAGGGTTAGTGTTAGGGTTAGGGCTCGGCTTAGGGTATTGGTTAGGATTAGGGTACGTGTTAGGGTTAGGGTAGGGGTTAGGGTTAGGGTACGCGTTAGTATTAAGGTAGTTATTAAACCTATCCCAATCTCTAGATACCCCTTAGCACGTAAAGGAATATTATTTGGAGGTCCAGCCATGGAGAAGAGTTTAGACACTAGGATAAGATAAGGAACACACCCATTATAAAGAAATAACATTAGGATTCTCTTTTTAAGCTGTTCCTTAAAACACTAGTGCTTAGGAAATCTATTGGAGGCAGAAGCAGTCAAGGGTAGCCTAGGGTTAGGGTTAGGCTTAGGGTACGGCTTAGGGTACGGGTTTGGGGATGGCTTCGGGTACGGCGTAGGGTATGGGTTAGGGTTAGGGTTAGGGTTAGTGTTAGTGTTAGGGCTCGGTTTAGGGTATTGGTTAGGATTAGGGTACGTGTTAGGGTTAGGGTAGGGGTTAGGGTTAGGGTACGCGTTAGTGTTAGGGTAGTTATTAAAGCTACCCCACTCTCTAGATACCCCTTAGCACGTAAAGGAATATTATTTGGAGGTCCAGCCATGGAGAAGAATTTAGACACTAGGATAAGATAAGGAACACACCCATTATAAACAAATCACATTAGGATTCTCTTTTTAAGCTGTTCCTTAAAACACTAGTGCTTAGGAAATCTATTGGAGGCAGAAGCATTCAAGGGTAGCCTAGGTTTAGGGTTAGGCTTAGGGTTAGGCTTAGGGTACGGCTTAGGGTACGGGTTCGGGGAGGGCTTCTGGTACGGCGTAGGGTATGGGTTAGGGTTAGGGTAAGGGTTAGTGTTAGGGTTAGGGCTCGGTTTAGGGTATTGGTTAGGATTAGGGTACGTGTTAGCGATAGGGTAGGGGTTAGGGTTAGGGTACGCGTTAGTGTTAGGGTAGTTATTAAACCTAACCCACTCTCTAGATACCCCTTAGCACGTAAAGGAATATTATTTGGAGGTCCAGCCATGGAGAAGAGTTTAGACACTAGGATAAGATAAGGAACACACCCATTATAAAGAAATCACATTAGGATTCTCTTTTTAAGCTGTTCCTTAAAACACTAGTGCTTAGGAAATCTATTGGAGGCAGAAGCAGTCAAGGGTAGCCTAGGGTTAGGGTTAGGCTTAGGGTTAGGCTTAGGGTACGGCTTAGGGTACGGGTTCGGGGAGGGCTTCTGGTACGGCGTAGGGTATGGGTTAGGGTTAGGGTTAGTGTTAGGGTTAGGGCTCGGTATAGGGTATTGGTTAGGATTAGGGTACGTGTTATGGTTAGGGTAGGGTTTAGGGTTAGGGTACGCGTTAGTGTTACGGTAGTTATTAAACCTAACCCACTCTCTAGATACCCCTTAGCACGTAAAGGAATATTATTTGGAGGTCCAGCCATGGAGAAGAGTTTAGACACTAGGATAAGATAAGGAACACACCCATTATAAAGAAATCACATTAGGATTCTCTTTTTAAGCTGTTCCTTAAAACACTAGTGCTTAGGAAATCTATTGGAGGCAGAAGCAGTCAAGGGTAGCCTAGGGTTAGGGTTAGGCTTAGGGTACGGCTTAGGGTACGGGTTCGGGGATGGCTTCGGGTACGGCGTAGGGTATGGGTTAGGGTTAGGGTTAGGGTTAGTGTTAGTGTTAGGGCTCGGTTTAGGGTATTGGTTAGGATTAGGGTACGTGTTAGGGTTAGGGTAGGGGTTAGGGTTAGGGTACGCGTTAGTGTTAGGGTAGTTATTAAAGCTACCCCACTCTCTAGATACCCCTTAGCACGTAAAGGAATATTATTTGGAGGTCCAGCCATGGAGAAGAATTTAGACACTAGGATAAGATAAGGAACACACCCATTATAAACAAATCACATTAGGATTCTCTTTTTAAGCTGTTCCTTAAAACACTAGTGCTTAGGAAATCTATTGGAGGCAGAAGCATTCAAGGGTAGCCTAGGTTTAGGGTTAGGCTTAGGGTTAGGCTTAGGGTACGGCTTAGGGTACGGGTTCGGGGAGGGCTTCTGGTACGGCGTAGGGTATGGGTTAGGGTTAGGGTAAGGGTTAGTGTTAGGGTTAGGGCTCGGTTTAGGGTATTGGTTAGGATTAGGGTACGTGTTAGCGATAGGGTAGGGGTTAGGGTTAGGGTACGCGTTAGTGTTAGGGTAGTTATTAAACCTAACCCACTCTCTAGATACCCCTTAGCACGTAAAGGAATATTATTTGGAGGTCCAGCCATGGAGAAGAGTTTAGACACTAGGATAAGATAAGGAACACACCCATTATAAAGAAATCACATTAGGATTCTCTTTTTAAGCTGTTCCTTAAAACACTAGTGCTTAGGAAATCTATTGGAGGCAGAAGCAGTCAAGGGTAGCCTAGGGTTAGGGTTAGGCTTAGGGTTAGGCTTAGGGTACGGCTTAGGGTACGGGTTCGGGGAGGGCTTCTGGTACGGCGTAGGGTATGGGTTAGGGTTAGGGTTAGTGTTAGGGTTAGGGCTCGGTATAGGGTATTGGTTAGGATTAGGGTACGTGTTAGGGTTAGGGTAGGGTTTAGGGTTAGGGTACGCGTTAGTGTTACGGTAGTTATTAAACCTAACCCACTCTCTAGATACCCCTTAGCACGTAAAGGAATATTATTTGGAGGTCCAGCCATGGAGAAGAGTTTAGACACTAGGATAAGATAAGGAACACACCCATTATAAAGAAATCACATTAGGATTCTCTTTTTAAGCTATTCCTTAAAACACTAGTGCTTAGAAAATCTATTGGAGGCAGAAGCAGTCAAGGGTAGCCTAGGGTTAGGGTTAGGCTTAGGGTACGGCTTAGGGTACGGCTTAGGGTACCGGTTCAGGGAGGGCTTCGGGTACGGCGTAGGGTATGGGTTAGGTTTAGGGTTAGGGTTAGTGTTAGGGTTAGGGCTCGGTTTAGGGTATTGGTTAGGATTAGGGTACGTGTTAGGGTTAGGGTACGCGTTAGTGTTAGGGTAGTTATTAAACCTATCCCACTCTCTAGATACCCCTTAGCACGTAAAGGAATATTATTTGGAGGTCCAGCCATGGAGAAGAATTTAGACACTAGGATAAGATAAGGAACACACCCATTATAAAGAAATCACATTAGGATTCCCTTTTTAACCTGTTCCTTAAAACACTAGTGCTTAGGAAATCTATTGGAGGCAGAAGCATTCAAGGGTAGCCTAGGTTTAGTGTTAGGCTTAGGGTTAGGCTTAGGGTACGGCTCAGGGTACGGGTTCGGGGTGGGCTTCTGGTACGGCGTAGGGTATGGGTTAGGGTTAGGGTTAGGGTTAGTGTTAGGGTTAGGGCTCGGTTTAGGGTATTGGTTAGGATTAGGGTACGTGTTAGCAATAGGGTAGGGGTTAGGGTTAGGGTACGCGTTAGTGTTAGGGTAGTTATTAAACCTAACCCACTCTCTAGATACCCCTTAGCACGTAAAGGAATATTATTTGGAGGTCCAGCCATGGAGAAGAGTTTACACACTAGGATAAGATAAGGAACACACCCATTATAAAGAAATCACATTAGGATTCTCTTTTTAAGCTGTTCCTTAAAACACTAGTGCTTAGGAAATCTATTGGAGGCAGAAGCAGTCAAGGGTAGCCTAGGGTTAGGGTTAGGCGTAGGGTACGGCTTAGGGTACGGGTTCGGTGAGGGCTTCGGGTACGGCGTAGGGTATGGGTTAGGGTTAGGGTTAGGGTTAGTGTTAGGGTTAGGGCTCGGTTTAGGGTACGGGTTAGGATTAGGGTAGGGGATAGGGTTAGGGTAGGCGTTAGGGTTAGGGTAGTTATTAAACCTATCCCACTCTCTAGATACCCCTTAGCACGTAAAGGAATATTATTTGGGGGTCCAGCCATGGAGAAGAGTTTAGACACTAGGATAAGATAAGGAACACACCCATTATAAAGAAATCACAATAAGATTCTCTTTTTAAGCTGTTCCTTCAAACACTAGTGCTTAGGAAATCTATTGGAGGCAGAAGCAGTCAAGGGTAGCCTAGGGTTAGGGTTAGGCTTAGGGTACGGCTTAGGGTACGGCTTAGGGTACCGGTTCGGGGAGGGCTTCGGGTTCCTCGTAGGGTATGGGTTAGGGTTACGGTTAGGGTTAGTGTTAGGGTTAGGGCTCGGTTTAGGGTATTGGTTAGGATTAGGGTACGTGTTAGGGTTAGGGTAGGGGTTAGGGTTAGGGTACGCGTTAGTGTTAGGGTAGTTATTAAACCTATCCCAGTCTCTAGATACCCCTTAGCACGTAAAGGAATATTATTTGGAGGTCCAGCCATGGAGAAGAGTTTAGACACTAGGATAAGATACGGAACACACCCATTGTAAAGAAATCACATTAGGATTCTCTTTTTAAGCTGTTCCTTAAAACACTAGTGCTTAGGAAATCTATTGGAGGCAGAAGCAGTCAAGGGTAGCCTAGGGTTAGGGTTAGGCTTAGGGTACGGCTTAGGGTACGGCTTAGGGTATGGGTTCGGGGATGGCTTCGGGTACGGCGTAGGGTATGGGTTAGGGTTAGGGTTAGGGTTAGTGTTAGGGTTAGGGCTCGGTTTAGGGTATTGGTTAGGATTAGGGTACTTTTTAGGGTTAGGGTAGGGGTTAGGGTTAGGGTACGCGTTAGTGTTAGGGTAGTTATTAAAGCTATCTCACTCTCTAGATACCCCTTAGCACGTAAAGGAATATTATTTGGAGGTCCAGCCATGGAGAAGAATTTAGACACTAGGATAAGATAAGGAACACACCCATTATAAAGAAATCACATTAGGATTCTCTTTTTAAGCTGTTCCTTAAAACACTACTGCTTAGGAAATCTATTGGAGGCAGAAGCATTCAAGGGTAGCCTACGTTTAGGGTTAGGCTTAGGGTTAGGCTTAGGGTACGGCTTAGGGTTAGGGTTCGGGGACGGCTTCTGGTACGGCGTAGGGTATGGGTTAGGGTTAGGGTTAGGGTTAGTGTTAGGGTTAGGGCTCGGTTTAGGGTATTGGTTAGGATTAGGGTACGTGTTAGCGATAGGGTAGGGGTTAGGGTTAGGGTACGCATTAGTGTTAGGGTAGTTATTAAACCTAACCCACTCTCTAGATACCCCTTAGCACGTAAAGGAATATTATTTGGAGGTCCAGCCATGGAGAAGAGTTTACACACTAGGATAAGATAAGGAACACACCCATTATAAAGAAATCACATTAGGATTCTCTTTTTAAGCTGTTCCTTAAAACACTAGTGCTTAGGAAATCTATTGGTGGCAGAAGCAGTCAAGGGTAGCCTAGGGTTAGGGTTAGGCTTAGGGTACGGCTTAGGGTACGGCTTAGGGTACGGGTTCGGGGAGGGCTTCGGGTACGGCGTAGGGTATGGGTTAGGGTTAGGGTTAGGGTTAGTGTTAGGGTTAGGGCTCGGTTTAGGGTATTGGTTAGGATTAGGGTACGTGTTAGTGTTAGGGTAGGGGTTAGGGTTAGGGTACGCGTTAGTGTTAGGGTAGTTATTAAACCTATCCCACTCTGTAGATACCCCTTAGCACGTAAAGGAATATTATTTGGAGGTCCAGCCATGGAGAAGAGTTTAGACACTAGGATAAGATAAGGAACACACCCATTATAAAGAAATCACATTAGGATTCTCTTTTTAAGCTGTTCCTTAAAACACTAGTGCTTAGGAAATCTATTGGAGGCAGAAGCAGTCAAGGGTAGCCTAGGGTTAGGGTTAGGCTTAGGGTTAGGCTTAGGGTACGGCTTAGGGTACGGGTTCGGTGAGGGCTTCGGGTACGGCGTAGGGTATGGGTTAAGGTTAGGGTTAGGGTTAGTGTTAGGGTTAGGGCTCGGTTTAGGGTACGGGATAGGATTAGGGTACGTGTTAGGGTTAGGGTAGGGGATAGGGTTATGGTACGCGTTAGGGTTAGGGTAGTTATTAAACCTATCCCACTCTCTAGATACCCCTTAGCACGTAAAGGAATATTATTTGGGGGTCCAGCCATGGAGAAGAGTTTAGACACTAGGATAAGATAAGGAACACACCCATTATAAAGAAATCACATTAGGATTCTCTTTTTAAGCTGTTCCTTAAAACACTAGTGCTTAGGAAATCTATTGGAGGCAGAAGCAGTCAAGGGTAGCCTAGGGTTAGGGTTAGGCTTAGGGTACGGCTTAGGGTACGTCTTAGGGTACGGGTTTGGGGAGGGCTTCGGGTACGGCTTAGGGTATGGGTTAGGGTTAGGGTTAGGGTTAGTGTTAGGGTTAGGGCTCGGCTTAGGGTATTGGTTAGGATTAGGGTACGTGTTAGGGTTAGGGTAGGGGTTAGGGTTAGGATACGCGTTAGTGTTAGGGTAGTTATTAAACCTATCCCAATCTCTACATACCCCTTAGCACGTAAAGGAATACTATTTGGAGGTCCAGCCATGGAGAAGAGTTTAGACACTAGGATAAGATAAGGAACACACCCATTATAAAGAAATCACATTAGGATTCTCTTTTTAAGCTGTTCCTTAAAACACTAGTGCTTAGGAAATCTATTGGAGGCAGAAGCAGTCAAGGGTAGCCTAGGGTTAGGGTTAGGCTTAGGGTACGGGTTCGGGGATGGCTTCGGGTACGGCGTAGGGTTTGGGTTAGGGTTAGGGTTAGGGTTAGTGTTAGGGTTAGGGCTCGGTTTAGGGTATTGGTTAGGATTAGGGTACGTGTTAGGGTTAGGGTAGGGGTTAGGGTTAGGGTACGCGTTAGTGTTAGGGTACTTATTAAAGCTATCCCACTCTCTAGATACCCCTTAGCACGTAAAGGAATATTATTTGGAGGTCCAGCCATGGAGAAGAATTTAGACACTAGGATAAGATAAGGAACACACCCATTATAAACAAATCACATTAGGATTCTCTTTTTAAGCTGTTCCTTAAAACACTAGTGCTTAGGAAATCTATTGGAGGCAGAAGCATTCAAGGGTAGCCTAGGTTTAGGGTTAGGATTAGGGTTAGGCTTAGGGTACGGCTTAGGGTACGGGTTCGGGGAGGGCTTCTGGTACGGCGTAGGGTATGGGTTAGGGTTAGGGTTAGGGTTAGTGTTAGGGTTAGGGCTCGGTTTAGGGTATTGGTTAGGATTAGGGTACGTGTTAGCGATAGGGTAGGGTTTAGGGTTAGGGTACGCGTTAGTGTTAGGGTAGTTATTAAACCTAACCCACTCTCTAGATACCCCTTAGCACGTAAAGGAATATTATTTGGAGGTCCAGCCATGGAGAAGAGTTTAGACACTAGGATAAGATAAGGAACACACCCATTATAAAGAAATCACATTAGGATTCTCTTTTTAAGCTGTTCCTTAAAACACTAGTGCTTAGAAAATCTATTGGAGGCAGAAGCAGTCAAGGGTAGCCTAGGGTTAGGGTTAGGCTTAGGGTACGGCTTAGGGTACGGCTTAGGGTACCGGTTCGGGGAGGGCTTCGGGTACGGCGTAGGGTATGGATTAGGGTAAGGGTTAGGGTTAGTGTTAGGGTTAGGGCTCGGTTTAGGGTATTGGTTGGGATTAGGGTACGTGTTAGGGTTAGGGTAGGGGTTAGGGTTAGGGTACGCGTTAGTGTTAGGGTAGTTATTAAAGCTATCCCACTCTCTAGATACCCCTTAGCACGTAAAGGAATATTATTTGGAGGTCCAGCCATGGAGAAGAATTTAGACACTAGGATAAGATAAGGAACACACCCATTATAAAGAAATCACATTAGGATTCTCTTTTTAAGCTGTTCCTTAAAACACTACTGCTTAGGAAATCTATTGGAGGCAGAAGCATTCAAGGGTAGCCTACGTTTAGGGTTAGGCTTAGGGTTAGGCTTAGGGTACGGCTTAGGGTACGGGTTCGGGGAGGGCTTCTGGTACGGCGTAGGGTATGGGTTAGGGTTAGGGTTAGGGTTAGTGTTAGGGTTTGGGCTCGGTTTAGGGTATTGGTTAGGATTAGGGTACGTGTTAGCGATAGGGTAGGGGTTAGGGTTAGGGTACGCATTAGTGTTAGGGTAGTTATTAAACCTAACCCACTCTCTATATACCCCTTAGCACGTAAAGGAATATTATTTGGAGGTCCAGCCATGGAGAAGAGTTTACACACTAGGATAAGATAAGGAACACACCCATTATAAAGAAATCACATTAGGATTCTCTTTTTAAGCTGTTCCTTAAAACACTAGTGCTTAGGAAATCTATTGGAGGCAGAAGCATCCAAGGGTAGCCTAGGGTTAGGGTTAGGCTTAGGGTACGGCTTAGGGTACGGCTTAGGGTACCGGTTCGGGGAGGGCTTCGGGTACGGCGTAGGGTATGGGTTAGGGTTACGGTTAGGGTTAGTGTTAGGGTTAGGGCTCGGTTTAGGGTATTGGTTAGGATTAGGGTACGTGTTAGGGTTAGGGTAGGGGTTAGGGTTAGGGTACGCGTTAGTGTTAGGGTAGTTATTAAACCTATCCCAGTCTCTAGATACCCCTTAGCACGTAAAGGAATATTATTTGGAGGTCCAGCCATGGAGAAGAGTTTAGACACTAGGATAAGATAAGGAACACACCCATTGTAAAGAAATCACATTAGGATTCTCTTTTTAAGCTGTTCCTTAAAACACTTGTGCTTAGGAAATCTATTGGAGGCAGAAGCAGTCAAGGGTAGCCTAGGGTTAGGGTTAGGCTTAGGGTTAGGCTTAGGGTACGGCTTAGGGTACGGGTTCGGGAATGGCTTCGGATACGGCGTAGGGTATGGGTTAGGGTTAGGGTTAGGGTTAGTGTTAGGGTTAGGGCTAGGTTTAGGGTATTGGTTGGGATTAGGGTACGTGTTAGGGTTAGGGTAGGGGTTAGGGTTAGGGTACGCGTTAGTGTTAGGGTAGTTATTAAAGCTATCCCACTCTCTAGATACCCCTTAGCACGTAAAGGAATATTATTTGGAGGTCCAGCCATGGAGAAGAATTTAGACACTAGGATAAGATAAGGAACACACCCATTATAAAGAAATCACATTAGGATTCTCTTTTTAAGCTGTTCCTTAAAACACTACTGCTTAGGAAATCTATTGGAGGCAGAAGCATTCAAGGGTAGCCTACGTTTAGGGTTAGGCTTAGGGTACGGCTTAGGGTACGGCTTAGGGTACGGGTTCGGGGAGGGCTTCGGGTACGGCGTAGGGTATGGGTTAGGGTTAGGGTTAGGGTTAGTGTTAGGGTTAGGGCTCGGTTTAGGTTATTGTTTAGGATTAGGGTACGAGTTAGTGTTAGGGTAGGGGTTAGGGTTAGGGTACGCGTTAGTGTTAGGGTAGTTATTAAACCTATCGCACTCTCTAGATACCCCTCAGCACGTAAAGGAATATTATTTGGAGGTCCAGCCATGGAGAAGAGTTTAGACACTAGGATAAGATAAGGAACACACCCATTATAAAGAAATCACATTAGGATTCTCTTTTTAAGCTGTTCCTTAAAACACTAGTGCTTAGGAAATCTATTGGAGGCAGAAGCAGTCAAGGGTAGCCTAGGGTTAGGGTTAGGCTTAGGGTTAGGCTTAGGGTACGGCTTAGGGTACGGGTTCGGTGAGGGATTCGGGTACGGCGTATGGTATGGCTTAGGGTTAGTGTTAGGGTTAGTGTTAGGGTTAGGGTTTGGTTTAGGGTACGGGTTAGGATTAGGGTACGTGTTAGGGTTAGGGTAGGGGTTAGGGTTAGGGTACGCGTTAGGGTTAGGGTAGTTAGTAAACCTATCCCACTCTCTAGATACCCCTTAGCACGTAAAGGAATATTATTTCGGGGTTCAGCCATGGAGAAGAGTTTAGACACTAGGATAAGATAAGGAACACACCCATTATAAAGAAATCACATTAGGATTCTCTTTTTAAGCTGTTTCTTAAAACACTAGTGCTTAGGAAAGCTATTGGAGGCAGAAGCAGTCAAGGGTAGCCTAGGGTTAGGTTTAGGCGTAGGGTACGGCTTAGAGTACGGGTTCGGGGAGGGCTTCGGGTACGGCGTAGGGTATGGGTTAGGGTTAGGGTTAGGGTTAGTGTTAGGGTTAGGGCTCGGTTTAGGGTACGGGTTAGGATTAGGGTAGGGGATAGGGTTAGGGTACGCGTTAGGGTTAGGGTAGTTATTAAAGCTATCCCACTCTCTAGATACCCCTTAGCACGTAAAGGAATATTATTTGGGGGTCCAGCCATGGAGAAGAGTTTAGACACTAGGATAAGATAAGGAACACACCCATTATAAAGAAATCACAATAAGATTCTCTTTTTAAGCTGTTCCTTCAAACACTAGTGCTTAGGAAATCTATTGTAGGCAGAAGCAGTCAAGGGTAGCCTAGGGTTAGGGTTAGGCTTAGGGTACGGCTTAGGGTACGGCTTAGGGTACGGGTTCGGGGAGGGCTTCGGGTACGGCGTAGGGTATGGGTTAGGGTTAGGGTTAGGGTTAGTGTTAGGGTTAGGGCTCGGTTTAGGGTATTGGTTAGGATTAAGGTACGTGTTATGGTTAGGGTAGGGGTTAGGGTTAGGGTACGCGTTAGTGTTAGGGTAGTTATTAAACCTATCCCACTCTCTAGATACCCCTTAGCACGTAAAGGAATATTATTTGGAGGTCCAGCCATGGAGAAGAGTTTAGACACTAGGATAAGATAAGGAACACACCCATTATAAAGAAATCACATTAGGATTCTCTTTTTAAGCTGTTCCTTAAAACACTAGTGCTTAGGAAATCTATTGGAGGCAGAAGCAGTCAAGGGTAGCCTAGGGTTAGGTTTAGGCGTAGGGTACGGCTTAGGGTACGGGTTCGGGGAGGGCTTCGGGTACGGCGTAGGGTATGGGTTAGGGTTAGGGTTAGGGTTAGTGTTAGGGTTAGGGCTCGGTTTAGGGTACGGGTTAGGATTAGGGTAGGGGATAGGGTTAGGGTACGCGTTAGGGTTAGGGTAGTTATTAAACCTATCCCACTCTCTAGATACCCCTTAGCACGTAAAGGAATATTATTTGGGGGTCCAGCCATGGAGAAGAGTTTAGACACTAGGATAAGATAAGGAACACACCCATTATAAAGAAATCACAATAAGATTCTCTTTTTAAGCTGTTCCTTCAAACACTAGTGCTTAGGAAATCTATTGGAGGCAGAAGCAGTCAAGGGTAGCCTAGGGTTAGGGTTAGGCTTAGGGTACGGCTTAGGGTACGGGTTCGGGGAGGGCTTCGGGTACGGCGTAGGTTATGGGTTAGGGTTAGGGTTAGGGTTAGTGTTAGGGTTAGGGCTCGGTTTAGGGTATTGGTTAGGATTAAGGTACGTGTTATGGTTAGGGTAGGGGTTAGGGTTAGGGTACGCGTTAGTGTTAGGGTAGTTATTAAACCTATCCCACTCTCTAGATACCCCTTAGCACATAAAGGAATATTATTTGGAGGTCCAGCCATGGAGAAGAGTTTAGACACTAGGATAAGATAAGGAACACACCCATTATAAAGAAATCACATTAGGATTCTCTTTTTAAGCTGTTCCTTAAAACACTAGTGCTTAGGAAATCTATTGGAGGCAGAAGCATCCAAGGGTAGCCTAGGGTTAGGGTTAGGCTTAGGGTTAGGCTTAGGGTACGGCTTAGGGTACGGGTTCGGGGAGGGCTTCTGGTACGGCGTAGGGTATGGGTTAGGGTTAGGGTTAGGGTTAGTGTTAGGGTTAGGGCTCGGTATAGGGTATTGGTTAGGATTAGGGTACGTGTTACGGTTAGGGTAGGGGTTAGGGTTAGGGTACGCGTTAGTGTTAGGGTAGTTATTAAACCTAACCCACTCTCTAGATACCCCTTAGCACGTAAAGGAATATTATTTGGAGGTTCAGCCATGGAGAAGAGTTTAGACACTAGGATAAGATAAGGAACACACCCATTATAAAGAAATCACATTAGGATTCTCTTTTTAAGCTGTTCCTTAAAACACTAGTGCTTAGAAAATCTATTGGAGGCAGAAGCAGTCAAGGGTAGCCTAGGGTTAGGGTTAGGCTTAGGGTACGGCTTAGGGTACGGCTTAGGGTACCGGTTCGGGGAGGGCTTCGGGTTCCTCGTAGGGTATGGGTTAGGGTTACGGTTAGGGTTAGTGTTAGGGTTAGGGCTCGGTTTAGGGTATTGGTTAGGATTAAGGTACGTGTTAGGGTTAGGGTAGGGGTTAGGGTTAGGGTACGCGTTAGTGTTAGGGTAGTTATTAAACCTATCCCAGTCTCTAGATACCCCTTAGCACGTAAAGGAATATTATTTGGAGGTCCAGCCATGGAGAAGAGTTTAGACACTAGGATAAGATACGGAACACACCCATTGTAAAGAAATCACATTAGGATTCTCTTTTTAAGCTGTTCCTTAAAACACTAGTGCTTAGGAAATCTATTGGAGGCAGAAGCAGTCAAGGGTAGCCTAGGGTTAGGGTTAGGCTTAGGGTACGGCTTAGGGTACGGCTTAGGGTATGGGTTCGGGGATGGCTTCGGGTACGGCGTAGGGTATGTGTTAGGGTTAGGGTTAGGGTTAGTGTTAGGGTTAGGGCTCGGTTTAGGGTATTGGTTAGGATTAGGGTACGTGTTAGGGTTAGGGTAGGGGTTAGGGTTAGGGTACGCGTTAGTGTTAGGGTAGTTATTAAAGCTATCTCACTCTCTAGATACCCCTTAGCACGTAAAGGAATATTATTTGGAGGTCCAGCCATGGAGAAGAATTTAGACACTAGGATAAGATAAGGAACACACCCATTATAAAGAAATCACATTAGGATTCTCTTTTTAAGCTGTTCCTTAAAACACTACTGCTTAGGAAATCTATTGGAGGCAGAAGCATTCAAGGGTAGCCTACGTTTAGGGTTAGGCTTAGGGTTAGGCTTAGGGTACGGCTTAGGGTTAGGGTTCGGGGAGGGCTTCTGGTACGGCGTAGGGTATGGGTTAGGGTTAGGGTTAGGGTTAGTGTTAGGGTTAGGGCTCGGTTTAGGGTATTTGTTAGGATTAGGGTACGTGTTAGCGATAGGGTAGGGGTTAGGGTTAGGGTACGCATTAGTGTTAGGGTAGTTATTAAACCTAACCCACTCTCTAGATACCCCTTAGCACGTAAAGGAATATTATTTGGAGGTCCAGCCATGGAGAAGAATTTAGACACTAGGATAAGATAAGGAACACACCCATTATAAAGAAATCACATTAGGATTCTCTTTTTAAGCTGTTCCTTAAAACACTAGTGCTTAGGAAATCTATTGGTGGCAGAAGCAGTCAAGGGTAGCCTAGGGTTAGTGTTAGGCTTAGGGTACGGCTTAGGGTACGGCTTAGGGTACGGGTTCGGGGAGGGCTTCGGGTACGGCGTAGGGTATGGGTTAGGGTTAGGGTTAGGGTTAGTGTTAGGGTTAGGGCTCGGTTTAGGGTATTGGTTAGGATTAGGGTACGTGTTAGTGTTAGGGTAGGGGTTAGGGTTAGGGTACGCGTTAGTGTTAGGGTAGTTATTAAAGCTATCCAACTCTCTAGATACCCCTTAGCACATAAAGGAATATTATTTGGAGGTCCAGCCATGGAGAAGAGTTTAGACACTAGGATAAGATAAGGAACACACCCATTATAAAGAAATCACATTAGGATTCTCTTTTTAAGCTGTTCCTTAAAACACTAGTGCTTAGGAAATCTATTGGAGGCAGAAGCAGTCAAGGGTAGCCTAGGGTTAGGGTTAGGCTTAGGGTTAGGCTTAGGGTACGGCTTAGGGTACGGGTTCGGTGACGGCTTCGGGTACGGCGTAGGGTATGGGTTAGGGTTAGGGTTAGGGTTAGTGTTAGGGTTAGGGCTCGTTTTAGGGTACGGGTTAGGATTAGGGTACGAGTTAGGGTTAGGGTAGGGGATAGGGTTAGGGTACGCGTTAGGGTTAGGGTAGTTATTAAACCTATCCCACTCTCTAGATACCCCTTAGCACGTAAAGGAATATTATTTGGGGGTCCAGCCATGGAGAAGAGTTTAGACACTAGGATAAGATAAGGAACACACCCATTATAAAGAAATCACATTAGGATTCTCTTTTTAAGCTGTTCCTTAAAACACTACTGCTTAGGAAATCTATTGGAGGCAGAAGCAGTCAAGGGTAGCCTAGGGTTAGGGTTAGGCTTAGGGTACGGCTTAGGGTACGGGTTCGGGGAGGGCTTCGGGTACGGCGTAGGGTATCGGTTAGGGTTAGGGTTAGGGTTAGTGTTAGCGTTAGGGCTCGGTTTAGGGTATTGGTTAGGATTAGGGTACGTGTTATGTTTAGGGTAGGGGTTAGGGTTAGGGTACGCGTTAGTGTTAGGGTAGTTATTAAAGCTATCCCACTCTCTAGATACCCCTTAGCACATAAAGGAATATTATTTGGAGGTCCAGCCATGGAGAAGAGTTTAGACACTAGGATAAGATAAGGAACACACCCATTATAAAGAAATCACATTAGGATTCTCTTTTTAAGCTGTTCCTTAAAACACTAGTGCTTAGGAAATCTATTGGAGGCAGAAGCAGTCAAGGGTAGCCTAGGGTTAGGGTTAGGCTTAGGGTTAGGCTTAGTGTACAGCTTAGGGTACGGGTTCGGTGAGGGCTTCGGGTACGGCGTAGGGTATGGGTTAGGGTTAGGGTTAGTGTTAGGGTTAGGGCTCATTTTAGGGTACGGGTTAGGATTAGGGTACGAGTTAGGGTTAGGGTAGGGGATAGGGTTAGGGTACGCGTTAGGGTTAGGGTAGTTATTAAACCTATCCCACTCTCTAGATACCCCTTAGCACGTAAAGGAATATTATTTGGGGGTCCAGCCATGGAGAAGAGTTTAGACACTAGGATAAGATAAGGAACACACCCATTATAAAGAAATCACATTAGGATTCTCTTTTTAAGCTGTTCCTTAAAACACTAGTGCTTAGGAAATCTATTGGAGGAAGAAGCAGTCAAGGGTAGCCTAGGGTTAGGGTTAGGCTTAGGGTACGGCATAGGGTACGGTTTAGGGTACGGGTTCGGGGAGGGCTTTGGGTATGGCGTAGGGTATGGGTTAGGGTTAGGTTTAGGGTTAGTGTTAGGGTTAGGGCTCGGTTTAGGGTACGGGTTAGGAATAGGGTACATGTTAGGGTTAGGGTAGGGGTTAGGGTTAGGGTACGCGTTAGGGTTAGGTTAGTTATTAAACCTATCCCACTCTCTAGATACACCTTAGCACGTAAAGGAATATTATTTGGGGGTCCAGCCATGGAGAAGGGTTTAGACACTAGGATAAGATAAGGAACACACCCATTATAAAGAAATCACAATAGGATTCTCTTTTTAAGCTGTTCCTTAAAACACTACTGCTTAGGAAATCTATTGGAGGCAGAAGCAGTCAAGGGTAGCCTAGGGTTAGGGTTAGGCTTAGGGTACGGCTTAGGGTATGGCTTAGGGTACGGGTTCGGGGAGGGCTTCGGGTACGGCGTAGGGTATGGGTTAGGGTTAGGGTTAGGGTTAGTGTTAGGGTTAGGGCTCGGTTTAGGATATTGGTTAGGATTAGGGTACGTGTTATGGTTAGGGTAGGGGTTAGGGTAAGGGTACGCGTTAGTGTTAGGGTAGTTATTAAAGCTATCCCACTCTCTAGATACCCCTTAGCACATAAAGGAATATTATTTGGAGGTCCAGCCATGGAGAAGAGTTTAGGCACTAGGATAAGATAAGGAACACACCCATTATAAAGAAATCACATTAGGATTCTCTTTTTAAGCTGTTCCTTAAAACACTAGTGCTTAGGAAATCTATTGGAGGCAGAAGCAGTCAAGGGTAGCCTAGGGTTAGGGTTAGGCTTAGGGTACGGCTTAGGGTACGGGTTCGGTGAGGGCTTCGGGTACGGCGTAGGGTATGGGTTAGGGTTAGGGTTAGGGTTAGTGTTAGGGTTAGGGCTCGGTTTAAGGTACGGGTTAGGATTAGGGTACATGTTAGGGTTAGGGTAGGGGTTAGGGTTAGGGTACGCGTTAGGGTTAGGGTAGTTATTAAACCTATCCCACTCTCTAGATACACCTTAGCACATAAAGAAATATTATTTGGGGGTCCACCCATGGAGAAGAGTTTAGACACTAGGATAAGATAAGGAACACACCCATTATAAAGAAATCACAATAGGATTCTCTTTTTAAGCTGTTCCTTAAAACACTAGTGCTTAGGAAGTCTATTGGAGGCAGAAGCAGTCAAGGGTAGCCTAGGGTTAGGGTTAGGCTTAGGGTTAGGCTTAGGGTACGGGTTCGGTGAGGGCTTCGGGTACGGCGTAGGGTATGGGTTAGGGTTAGGGTTAGGGTTAGTGTTAGGGTTAGGGCTCGGTTTAGGGTATTGGTTAGGATTAGGGTACGTGTTATGGTTAGGGTAGGGGTTAGGGTTAGGGTACGCGTTAGTGTTAGGGTAGTTATTAAAGCTATCCCACTCTCTAGATACCCCTTAGCACATAAAGGAATATTATTTGGAGGTCCAGCCATGGAGAAGAGTTTAGACACTAGGATAAGATAAGGAACACACCCATTATAAAGAAATCACATTAGGATTCTCTTTTTAAGCTGTTCCTTAAAACACTAGTGCTTAGGAAATCTATTGGAGGCAGAAGCAGTCAAGGGTAGCCTAGGGTTAGGGTTAGCCTTAGGGTACGGCTTAGGGTACGGCTTAGGGTACGGGTTTGGGGAGGGCTTCGGGTACGGCTTAGGGTATGGGTTAGGGTTAGGGTTAGGGTTAGTGTTAGGGTTAGGGCTCGGCTTAGGGTATTGGTTAGGATTAGGGTACGTGTTAGGGTTAGGGTAGGGGTTAGGGTTAGGGTACGCGTTAGTATTAGGGTAGTTATTAAACCTATCCCAATCTCTAGATACCCCTTAGCACGTAAAGGAATATTATTTGGAGGTCCAGCCATGGAGAAGAGTTTAGACACTAGGATAAGATAAGGAACACACCCATTATAAAGAAATAACATTAGGATTCTCTTTTTAAGCTGTTCCTTAAAACACTAGTGCTTAGGAAATCTATTGGAGGCAGAAGCAGTCAAGGGTAGCCTAGGGTTAGGGTTAGGCTTAGGGTACGGCTTAGGGTACGGGTTCGGGGATGGCTTCGGGTACGGCGTAGGGTATGGGTTAGGGTTAGGGTTAGGGTTAGTGTTAGTGTTAGGGCTCGGTTTAGGGTATTGGTTAGGATTAGGGTACGTGTTAGGGTTAGGGTAGGGGTTAGGGTTAGGGTACGCGTTAGTGTTAGGGTAGTTATTAAAGCTATCCCACTCTCTAGATACACCTTAGCACGTAAAGGAATATTATTTGGGGGTCCAGCCATGGAGAAGAGTTTAGACACTAGGATAAGATAAGGAACACACCCATTATAAAGAAATCACAATAGGATTCTCTTTTTAAGCTGTTCCTTAAAACACTACTGCTTAGGAAATCTATTGGAGGCAGAAGCAGTCAAGGGTAGCCTAGGGTTAGGGTTAGGCTTAGGGTACGGCTTAGGGTACGGCTTAGGGTACGGGTTCAGGGAGGGCTTCGGGTACGGCGTAGGGTATGGGTTAGGGTTAGGGTTAGGGTTAGTGTTAGGGTTAGGGCTCGGTTTAGGATATTGGTTAGGATTAGGGTACGTGTTATGGTTAGGGTAGGGGTTAGGGTAAGGGTACGCGTTAGTGTTAGGGTAGTTATTAAAGCTATCCCACTCTCTAGATACCCCTTAGCACATAAAGGAATATTATTTGGAGGTCCAGCCATGGAGAAGAGTTTAGGCACTAGGATAAGATAAGGAACACACCCATTATAAAGAAATCACATTAGGATTCTCTTTTTAAGCTGTTCCTTAAAACACTAGTGCTTAGGAAATCTATTGGAGGCAGAAGCAGTCAAGGGTAGCCTAGGGTTAGGGTTAGGCTTAGGGTACGGCTTAGGGTACGGGTTCGGTGAGGGCTTCGGGTACGGCGTAGGGTATGGGTTAGGGTTAGGGTTAGGGTTAGTGTTAGGGTTAGGGCTCGGTTTAAGGTACGGGTTAGGATTAGGGTACATGTTAGGGTTAGGGTAGGGGTTAGGGTTAGGGTACGCGTTAGGGTTAGGGTAGTTATTAAACCTATCCCACTCTCTAGATACACCTTAGCACATAAAGAAATATTATTTGGGGGTCCACCCATGGAGAAGAGTTTAGACACTAGGATAAGATAAGGAACACACCCATTATAAAGAAATCACAATAGGATTCTCTTTTTAAGCTGTTCCTTAAAACACTAGTGCTTAGGAAGTCTATTGGAGGCAGAAGCAGTCAAGGGTAGCCTAGGGTTAGGGTTAGGCTTAGGGTACGGCTTAGGGTACGGCTTAGGGTACGGGTTCGGGGAGGGCTTCGGGTACGGCGTAGGGTATGGGTTAGGGTTAGGGTTAGGGTTAGTGTTAGGGTTAGGGCTCGGTTTAGGGTATTGGTTAGGATTAGGGTACGTGTTATGGTTAGGGTAGGGTTTAGGGTTAGGGTACGCGTTAGTGTTAGGGTAGTTATTAAAGCTATCCCACTCTCTAGATACCCCTTAGCACATAAAGGAATATTATTTGGAGGTCCAGCCATGGAGAAGAGTTTAGACACTAGGATAAGATAAGGAACACACCCATTATAAAGAAATCACATTAGGATTCTCTTTTTAAGCTGTTCCTTAAAACACTAGTGCTTAGGAAATCTATTGGAGGCAGAAGCAGTCAAGGGTAGCCTAGGGTTAGGGTTAGGCTTAGGGTACGGCTTAGGGTACGGCTTAGGTTACGGGTTCGGGGAGGGCTTCGGGTATGGTGTAGGGTATGGGTTAGGGTTAGTGTTAGGGTTAGGGCTCGGTTTAGGGTACGGGTTAGGATTAGGGTACGTGTTAGGGTTAGGGTAGGGGATAGGGTTAGGGTACGCGTTAGGGTTAGGGTAGTTATTAAACCTATCCCACTCTCTAGATACCCCTTAGCACGTAAAGGAATATTATTTGGGGGTCCAGCCATGGAGAAGAGTTTAGACACTAGGATAAGATAAGGAACACACCCATTATAAAGAAATCACATTAGGATTCTCTTTTTAAGCTGTTCCTTAAAACATTAGTGCTTAGGAAATCTATTGGAGGCAGAAGCAGTCAAGGGTAGCCTAGGGTTAGGGTTAGGCTTAGGGTACGGCTTAGGGTACGGCTTAGGGTACGGGTTTCGGAAGGGCTTCGGGTACGGCTTAGGGTATGGGTTAGGGTTAGGGTTAGGGTTAGTGTTAGGGTTAGGGCTCGGCTTAGGGTATTGGTTAGGATTAGGGTACGTGTTAGGGTTAGGGTAGGGGTTAGGATTAGGGTACGCGTTAGTGTTAGGGTAGTTATTAAACCTATCCCAATCTCTAGATACCCCTTAGCACGTAAAGGAATATTATTTGGAGGTCCAGCCATGGAGAAGAGTTTAGACACTAGGATAAGATAAGGAACACACCCATTTTAAAGAAATCACATTAGGATTCTCTTTTTAAGCTGTTCCTTAAAACACTAGTGCTTAGGAAATCTATTGGAGGCAGAAGCAGTCAAGGGTAGCCTAGGGTTAGGGTTAGGCTTAGGGTTAGGCTTAGGGTACGGCTTAGGGTACGGGTTCGGGGAGGGCTTCTGGTATGGTGTAGGGTATGGGTTATGGTTAGGGTTAGGGTTAGTGTTAGGGTTAGGGCTCGGTATAGGGTATTGGTTAGGATTAGGGTACGTGTTAGGGTTAGGGTAGGGTTTAGGGTTAGGGTACGCGTTAGTGTTAGGGTAGTTATTAAACCTAACCCACTCTCTAGATACCCCTTAGCACGTAAAGGAATATTATTTGGAGGTCCAGCCATGGAGAAGAGTTTAGACACTAGGATAAGGTAAGGAACACACCCATTATAAAGAAATCACATTAGGATTCTCTTTTTAAGCTGTTCCTTAAAACACTAGTGCTTAGGAAATCTATTGGAGGCAGAAGCAGTCAAGGGTAGCCTAGGGTTAGGGTTAGGCTTAGGGTACGGCTTAGGGTACGGCTTAGGGTACGGGTTTGGGGAGGGCTTCGGGTACGTCTTAGGGTATGGGTTAGGGTTAGGGTTAGGGTTAGTGTTAGGGTTAGGGCTCGGCTTAGGGTATTGGTTAGGATTAGGGTACGTGTTAGGGTTAGGGTAGGGGTTAGGGTTAGGGTACGCGTTAGTATTAGGGTAGTTATTAAACCTATCCCAATCTCTAGATACCCCTTAGCACGTAAAGGAATATTATTTGGAGGTCCAGCCATGGAGAAGAGTTTAGACACTAGGATAAGATAAGGAACACACCCATTATAAAGAAATAACATTAGGATTCTCTTTTTAAGCTGTTCCTTAAAACACTAGTGCTTAGGAAATCTATTGGAGGCAGAAGCAGTCAAGGGTAGCCTAGGGTTAGGGTTAGGCTTAGGGTACGGCTTAGGGTACGGGTTCGGGGATGGCTTCGGGTACGGCGTAGGGTATGGGTTAGGGTTAGGGTTAGGGTTAGTGTTAGTGTTAGGGCTCGGTTTAGGGTATTGGTTAGGATTAGGGTACGTGTTAGGGTTAGGGTACGCGTTAGTGTTAGGGTAGTTATTAAACCTATCCCACTCTCTAGATACCCCTTAGCACGTAAAGGAATATTATTTGGAGGTCCAGCCATGGAGAAGAATTTAGACACTAGGATAAGATAAGGAACACACCCATTATAAAGAAATCACATTAGGATTCTCTTTTTAAGCTGTTCCTTAAAACACTAGTGCTTAGGAAATCTATTGGAGGCAGAAGCAGTCAAGGGTAGCCTAGGGTTAGGGTTAGGCTTAGGGTACGGCTTAGGGTACGGCTTAGGGTACGGGTTTGGGGAGGGCTTCGTGTACGGCTTAGGGTATGGGTTAGGGTTAGGGTTAGGGTTAGTGTTAGGGTTAGGGCTCGGCTTAGGGTATTGGTTAGGATTAGGGTACGTGTTAGGGTTAGGGTAGGGGTTAGGGTTAGGGTACGCGTTAGTGTTAGGGTAGTTATTAAACCTATCCCAATCTCTAGATACCCCTTAGCACGTAAAGGAATATTATTTGGAGGTCCAGCCATGGAGAAGAGTTTAGACACTAGGATAAGATAAGGAACACACCCATTATAAAGAAATCACATTAGGATTCTCTTTTTAAGCTGTTCCTTAAAACACTAGTGCTTAGGAAATCTATAGGAGGCAGAAGCAGTCAAGGGTAGCCTAGGGTTAGGGTTAGGCTTAGGGTACGGCTTAGGGTACGGCTTACGGTACGGGTTCGGGGATGGCTTCGGGTACGGCGTAGGGTATGGGTTAGGGTTAGGGTTAGGGTTAGTGTTAGGGTTAGGGCTCGGTTTAGGGTATTGGTTAGGATTAGGGTACGTGTTAGGGTTAGGGTACGCGTTAGTGTTAGGGTAGTTATTAAACCTATCCCACTCTCTAGATACCCCTTAGCACGTAAAGGAATATTATTTGGAGGTCCAGCCATGGAGAAGAATTTAGACACTAGGATAAGATAAGGAACACACCCATTATAAAGAAATCACATTAGGATTCTCTTTTTAACCTGTTCCTTAAAACACTAGTGCTTAGGGAATCTATTGGAGGCAGAAGCATTCAAGGGTAGCCTAGGTTTAGGGTTAGGCTTAGGGTTAGGCTTAGGGTACGGCTCAGGGTACGGGTTCGGGGTGGGCTTCTGGTACGGCGTAGGGTATGGGTTAGGGTTAGGGTTAGGGTTAGTGTTAGGGTTAGGGCTCGGTTTAGGGTATTGGTTAGGATTAGGGTACGTGTTAGCAATAGGGTAGGGGTTAGGGTTAGGGTACGCGTTAGTGTTAGGGTAGTTATTAAACCTAACCCACTCTCTAGATACCCCTTAGCACGTAAAGGAATATTATTTGGAGGTCCAGCCATGGAGAAGAGTTTACACACTAGGATAAGATAAGGAACACACCCATTATAAAGAAATCACATTAGGATTCTCTTTTTAAGCTGTTCCTTAAAACACTAGTGCTTAGGAAATCTATTGGAGGCAGAAGCAGTCAAGGGTAGCCTAGGGTTAGGGTTAGGCTTAGGGTTAGGCTTAGGGTACGGCTTAGGGTACGGGTTCGGTGACGGCTTCGGGTACGGCGTAGGGTATGGGTTAGGGTTAGGGTTAGGGTTAGTGTTAGGGTTAGGGCTCGTTTTAGGGTACGGGTTAGGATTAGGGTACGAGTTAGGGTTAGGGTAGGGGATAGGGTTAGGGTACGCGTTAGGGTTAGGGTAGTTATTAAACCTATCCCACTCTCTAGATACCCCTTAGCACGTAAAGGAATATTATTTGGGGGTCCAGCCATGGAGAAGAGTTTAGACACTAGGATAAGATAAGGAACACACCCATTATAAAGAAATCACATTAGGATTCTCTTTTTAAGCTGTTCCTTAAAACACTACTGCTTAGGAAATCTATTGGAGGCAGAAGCAGTCAAGGGTAGCCTAGGGTTAGGGTTAGGCTTAGGGTACGGCTTAGGGTACGGGTTCGGGGAGGGCTTCGGGTACGGCGTAGGGTATCGGTTAGGGTTAGGGTTAGGGTTAGTGTTAGCGTTAGGGCTCGGTTTAGGGTATTGGTTAGGATTAGGGTACGTGTTATGTTTAGGGTAGGGGTTAGGGTTAGGGTACGCGTTAGTGTTAGGGTAGTTATTAAAGCTATCCCACTCTCTAGATACCCCTTAGCACATAAAGGAATATTATTTGGAGGTCCAGCCATGGAGAAGAGTTTAGACACTAGGATAAGATAAGGAACACACCCATTATAAAGAAATCACATTAGGATTCTCTTTTTAAGCTGTTCCTTAAAACACTAGTGCTTAGGAAATCTATTGGAGGCAGAAGCAGTCAAGGGTAGCCTAGGGTTAGGGTTAGGCTTAGGGTTAGGCTTAGTGTACAGCTTAGGGTACGGGTTCGGTGAGGGCTTCGGGTACGGCGTAGGGTATGGGTTAGGGTTAGGGTTAGTGTTAGGGTTAGGGCTCATTTTAGGGTACGGGTTAGGATTAGGGTACGAGTTAGGGTTAGGGTAGGGGATAGGGTTAGGGTACGCGTTAGGGTTAGGGTAGTTATTAAACCTATCCCACTCTCTAGATACCCCTTAGCACGTAAAGGAATATTATTTGGGGGTCCAGCCATGGAGAAGAGTTTAGACACTAGGATAAGATAAGGAACACACCCATTATAAAGAAATCACATTAGGATTCTCTTTTTAAGCTGTTCCTTAAAACACTAGTGCTTAGGAAATCTATTGGAGGAAGAAGCAGTCAAGGGTAGCCTAGGGTTAGGGTTAGGCTTAGGGTACGGCATAGGGTACGGTTTAGGGTACGGGTTCGGGGAGGGCTTTGGGTATGGCGTAGGGTATGGGTTAGGGTTAGGTTTAGGGTTAGTGTTAGGGTTAGGGCTCGGTTTAGGGTACGGGTTAGGAATAGGGTACATGTTAGGGTTAGGGTAGGGGTTAGGGTTAGGGTACGCGTTAGGGTTAGGTTAGTTATTAAACCTATCCCACTCTCTAGATACACCTTAGCACGTAAAGGAATATTATTTGGGGGTCCAGCCATGGAGAAGGGTTTAGACACTAGGATAAGATAAGGAACACACCCATTATAAAGAAATCACAATAGGATTCTCTTTTTAAGCTGTTCCTTAAAACACTACTGCTTAGGAAATCTATTGGAGGCAGAAGCAGTCAAGGGTAGCCTAGGGTTAGGGTTAGGCTTAGGGTACGGCTTAGGGTATGGCTTAGGGTACGGGTTCGGGGAGGGCTTCGGGTACGGCGTAGGGTATGGGTTAGGGTTAGGGTTAGGGTTAGTGTTAGGGTTAGGGCTCGGTTTAGGATATTGGTTAGGATTAGGGTACGTGTTATGGTTAGGGTAGGGGTTAGGGTAAGGGTACGCGTTAGTGTTAGGGTAGTTATTAAAGCTATCCCACTCTCTAGATACCCCTTAGCACATAAAGGAATATTATTTGGAGGTCCAGCCATGGAGAAGAGTTTAGGCACTAGGATAAGATAAGGAACACACCCATTATAAAGAAATCACATTAGGATTCTCTTTTTAAGCTGTTCCTTAAAACACTAGTGCTTAGGAAATCTATTGGAGGCAGAAGCAGTCAAGGGTAGCCTAGGGTTAGGGTTAGGCTTAGGGTACGGCTTAGGGTACGGGTTCGGTGAGGGCTTCGGGTACGGCGTAGGGTATGGGTTAGGGTTAGGGTTAGGGTTAGTGTTAGGGTTAGGGCTCGGTTTAAGGTACGGGTTAGGATTAGGGTACATGTTAGGGTTAGGGTAGGGGTTAGGGTTAGGGTACGCGTTAGGGTTAGGGTAGTTATTAAACCTATCCCACTCTCTAGATACACCTTAGCACATAAAGAAATATTATTTGGGGGTCCACCCATGGAGAAGAGTTTAGACACTAGGATAAGATAAGGAACACACCCATTATAAAGAAATCACAATAGGATTCTCTTTTTAAGCTGTTCCTTAAAACACTAGTGCTTAGGAAGTCTATTGGAGGCAGAAGCAGTCAAGGGTAGCCTAGGGTTAGGGTTAGGCTTAGGGTTAGGCTTAGGGTACGGGTTCGGTGAGGGCTTCGGGTACGGCGTAGGGTATGGGTTAGGGTTAGGGTTAGGGTTAGTGTTAGGGTTAGGGCTCGGTTTAGGGTATTGGTTAGGATTAGGGTACGTGTTATGGTTAGGGTAGGGGTTAGGGTTAGGGTACGCGTTAGTGTTAGGGTAGTTATTAAAGCTATCCCACTCTCTAGATACCCCTTAGCACATAAAGGAATATTATTTGGAGGTCCAGCCATGGAGAAGAGTTTAGACACTAGGATAAGATAAGGAACACACCCATTATAAAGAAATCACATTAGGATTCTCTTTTTAAGCTGTTCCTTAAAACACTAGTGCTTAGGAAATCTATTGGAGGCAGAAGCAGTCAAGGGTAGCCTAGGGTTAGGGTTAGCCTTAGGGTACGGCTTAGGGTACGGCTTAGGGTACGGGTTTGGGGAGGGCTTCGGGTACGGCTTAGGGTATGGGTTAGGGTTAGGGTTAGGGTTAGTGTTAGGGTTAGGGCTCGGCTTAGGGTATTGGTTAGGATTAGGGTACGTGTTAGGGTTAGGGTAGGGGTTAGGGTTAGGGTACGCGTTAGTATTAGGGTAGTTATTAAACCTATCCCAATCTCTAGATACCCCTTAGCACGTAAAGGAATATTATTTGGAGGTCCAGCCATGGAGAAGAGTTTAGACACTAGGATAAGATAAGGAACACACCCATTATAAAGAAATAACATTAGGATTCTCTTTTTAAGCTGTTCCTTAAAACACTAGTGCTTAGGAAATCTATTGGAGGCAGAAGCAGTCAAGGGTAGCCTAGGGTTAGGGTTAGGCTTAGGGTACGGCTTAGGGTACGGGTTCGGGGATGGCTTCGGGTACGGCGTAGGGTATGGGTTAGGGTTAGGGTTAGGGTTAGTGTTAGTGTTAGGGCTCGGTTTAGGGTATTGGTTAGGATTAGGGTACGTGTTAGGGTTAGGGTAGGGGTTAGGGTTAGGGTACGCGTTAGTGTTAGGGTAGTTATTAAAGCTATCCCACTCTCTAGATACACCTTAGCACGTAAAGGAATATTATTTGGGGGTCCAGCCATGGAGAAGAGTTTAGACACTAGGATAAGATAAGGAACACACCCATTATAAAGAAATCACAATAGGATTCTCTTTTTAAGCTGTTCCTTAAAACACTACTGCTTAGGAAATCTATTGGAGGCAGAAGCAGTCAAGGGTAGCCTAGGGTTAGGGTTAGGCTTAGGGTACGGCTTAGGGTACGGCTTAGGGTACGGGTTCAGGGAGGGCTTCGGGTACGGCGTAGGGTATGGGTTAGGGTTAGGGTTAGGGTTAGTGTTAGGGTTAGGGCTCGGTTTAGGATATTGGTTAGGATTAGGGTACGTGTTATGGTTAGGGTAGGGGTTAGGGTAAGGGTACGCGTTAGTGTTAGGGTAGTTATTAAAGCTATCCCACTCTCTAGATACCCCTTAGCACATAAAGGAATATTATTTGGAGGTCCAGCCATGGAGAAGAGTTTAGGCACTAGGATAAGATAAGGAACACACCCATTATAAAGAAATCACATTAGGATTCTCTTTTTAAGCTGTTCCTTAAAACACTAGTGCTTAGGAAATCTATTGGAGGCAGAAGCAGTCAAGGGTAGCCTAGGGTTAGGGTTAGGCTTAGGGTACGGCTTAGGGTACGGGTTCGGTGAGGGCTTCGGATACGGCGTAGGGTATGGGTTAGGGTTAGGGTTAGGGTTAGTGTTAGGGTTAGGGCTCGGTTTAAGGTACGGGTTAGGATTAGGGTACATGTTAGGGTTAGGGTAGGGGTTAGGGTTAGGGTACGCGTTAGGGTTAGGGTAGTTATTAAACCTATCCCACTCTCTAGATACACCTTAGCACATAAAGAAATATTATTTGGGGGTCCACCCATGGAGAAGAGTTTAGACACTAGGATAAGATAAGGAACACACCCATTATAAAGAAATCACAATAGGATTCTCTTTTTAAGCTGTTCCTTAAAACACTAGTGCTTAGGAAGTCTATTGGAGGCAGAAGCAGTCAAGGGTAGCCTAGGGTTAGGGTTAGGCTTAGGGTACGGCTTAGGGTACGGCTTAGGGTACGGGTTCGGGGAGGGCTTCGGGTACGGCGTAGGGTATGGGTTAGGGTTAGGGTTAGGGTTAGTGTTAGGGTTAGGGCTCGGTTTAGGGTATTGGTTAGGATTAGGGTACGTGTTATGGTTAGGGTAGGGGTTAGGGTTAGGGTACGCGTTAGTGTTAGGGTAGTTATTAAAGCTATCCCACTCTCTAGATACCCCTTAGCACATAAAGGAATATTATTTGGAGGTCCAGCCATGGAGAAGAGTTTAGACACTAGGATAAGATAAGGAACACACCCATTATAAAGAAATCACATTAGGATTCTCTTTTTAAGCTGTTCCTTAAAACACTAGTGCTTAGGAAATCTATTGGAGGCAGAAGCAGTCAAGGGTAGCCTAGGGTTAGGGTTAGGCTTAGGGTACGGCTTAGGGTACGGCTTAGGTTACGGGTTCGGGGAGGGCTTCGGGTATGGTGTAGGGTATGGGTTAGGGTTAGGGTTAGGGTTAGTGTTAGGGTTAGGGCTCGGTTTAGGGTACGGGTTAGGATTAGGGTACGTGTTAGGGTTAGGGTAGGGGATAGGGTTAGGGTACGCGTTAGGGTTAGGGTAGTTATTAAACCTATCCCACTCTCTAGATACCCCTTAGCACGTAAAGGAATATTATTTGGGGGTCCAGCCATGGAGAAGAGTTTAGACACTAGGATAAGATAAGGAACACACCCATTATAAAGAAATCACATTAGGATTCTCTTTTTAAGCTGTTCCTTAAAACATTAGTGCTTAGGAAATCTATTGGAGGCAGAAGCAGTCAAGGGTAGCCTAGGGTTAGGGTTAGGCTTAGGGTACGGCTTAGGGTACGGCTTAGGGTACGGGTTTCGGAAGGGCTTCGGGTACGGCTTAGGGTATGGGTTAGGGTTAGGGTTAGGGTTAGTGTTAGGGTTAGGGCTCGGCTTAGGGTATTGGTTAGGATTAGGGTACGTGTTAGGGTTAGGGTAGGGGTTAGGGTTAGGGTACGCGTTAGTGTTAGGGTAGTTATTAAACCTATCCCAATCTCTAGATACCCCTTAGCACGTAAAGGAATATCATTTGGAGGTCCAGCCATGGAGAAGAGTTTAGACACTAGGATAAGATAAGGAACACACCCATTTTAAAGAAATCACATTAGGATTCTCTTTTTAAGCTGTTCCTTAAAACACTAGTGCTTAGGAAATCTATTGGAGGCAGAAGCAGTCAAGGGTAGCCTAGGGTTAGGGTTAGGCTTAGGGTTAGGCTTAGGGTACGGCTTAGGGTACGGGTTCGGGGAGGGCTTCTGGTATGGTGTAGGGTATGGGTTATGGTTAGGGTTAGGGTTAGTGTTAGGGTTAGGGCTCGGTATAGGGTATTGGTTAGGATTAGGGTACGTGTTAGGGTTAGGGTAGGGTTTAGGGTTAGGGTACGCGTTAGTGTTAGGGTAGTTATTAAACCTAACCCACTCTCTAGATACCCCTTAGCACGTAAAGGAATATTATTTGGAGGTCCAGCCATGGAGAAGAGTTTAGACACTAGGATAAGGTAAGGAACACACCCATTATAAAGAAATCACATTAGGATTCTCTTTTTAAGCTGTTCCTTAAAACACTAGTGCTTAGGAAATCTATTGGAGGCAGAAGCAGTCAAGGGTAGCCTAGGGTTAGGGTTAGGCTTAGGGTACGGCTTAGGGTACGGCTTAGGGTACGGGTTTGGGGAGGGCTTCGGGTACGTCTTAGGGTATGGGTTAGGGTTAGGGTTAGGGTTAGTGTTAGGGTTAGGGCTCGGCTTAGGGTATTGGTTAGGATTAGGGTACGTGTTAGGGTTAGGGTAGGGGTTAGGGTTAGGGTACGCGTTAGTATTAGGGTAGTTATTAAACCTATCCCAATCTCTAGATACCCCTTAGCACGTAAAGGAATATTATTTGGAGGTCCAGCCATGGAGAAGAGTTTAGACACTAGGATAAGATAAGGAACACACCCATTATAAAGAAATAACATTAGGATTCTCTTTTTAAGCTGTTCCTTAAAACACTAGTGCTTAGGAAATCTATTGGAGGCAGAAGCAGTCAAGGGTAGCCTAGGGTTAGGGTTAGGCTTAGGGTACGGCTTAGGGTACGGGTTCGGGGATGGCTTCGGGTACGGCGTAGGGTATGGGTTAGGGTTAGGGTTAGGGTTAGTGTTAGTGTTAGGGCTCGGTTTAGGGTATTGGTTAGGATTAGGGTACGTGTTAGGGTTAGGGTAGGGGTTAGGGTTAGGGTACGCGTTAGTGTTAGGGTAGTTATTAAAGCTATCCCACTCTCTAGATACCCCTTAGCACGTAAAGGAATATTATTTGGAGGTCCAGCCATGGAGAAGAATTTAGACACTAGGATAAGATAAGGAACACACCCATTATAAACAAATCACATTAGGATTCTCTTTTTAAGCTGTTCCTTAAAACACTAGTGCTTAGGAAATCTATTGGAGGAAGAAGCATTCAAGGGTAGCCTAGGTTTAGGGTTAGGCTTAGGGTTAGGCTTAGGGTACGGCTTAGGGTACGGGTTCGGGGAGGGCTTCTGGTACGGCGTAGGGTATGGGTTAGGGTTAGGGTTAGGGTTAGTGTTAGGGTTAGGGCTCGGTTTAGGGTATTGGTTAGGATTAGGGTACGTGTTATCGATAGGGTAGGGGTTAGGGTTAGGGTACGCGTTAGTGTTAGGGTAGTTATTAAACCTAACCCACTCTCTAGATACCCCTTAGCACGTAAAGGAATATTATTTGGAGGTCCAGCCATGGAGAAGAGTTTAGACACTAGGATAAGATAAGGAACACACCCATTATAAAGAAATCACATTAGGATTCTCTTTTTAAGCTGTTCCTTAAAACACTAGTGCTTAGGAAATCTATTGGAGGCAGAAGCAGTCAAGGGTAGCCTAGGTTTAGGGTTAGGCTTAGGGTTAGGCTTAGGGTACGGCTTAGGGTACGGGTTCGGGGAGGGCTTCTGGTACGGCGTAGGGTATGGGTTAGGGTTAGGGTTAGTGTTAGGGTTAGGGCTCGGTATAGGGTATTGGTTAGGATTAGGGTACGTGTTAGGGTTAGGGTAGGGTTTAGGGTTAGGGTACGCGTTAGTGTTACGGTAGTTATTAAACCTAACCCACTCTCTAGATACCCCTTAGCACGTAAAGGAATATTATTTGGAGGTCCAGCCATGGAGAAGAGTTTAGACACTAGGATAAGATAAGGAACACACCCATTATAAAGAAATCACATTAGGATTCTCTTTTTAAGCTATTCCTTAAAACACTAGTGCTTAGAAAATCTATTGGAGGCAGAAGCAGTCAAGGGTAGCCTAGTGTTAGGGTTAGGCTTAGGGTACGGCTTAGGGTACGGCTTAGGGTACCGGTTCGGGGAGGGCTTCGGGTACGGCGTAGGGTATGGGTTAGGTTTAGGGTTAGGGTGAGTGTTAGGGTTAGGGCTCGGTTTAGGGTATTGGTTAGGATTAGGGTACGTGTTAGGGTTAGGGTAGGGGTTAGGGTTAGGGTACGCGTTATTGTTAGGGTAGTTATTAAACCTATCCCAGTCTCTAGATACCCCTTAGCACGTAAAGGAATATTATTTGGAGGTCCAGCCATGGAGAAGAGTTTAGACACTAGGATAAGATAAGGAACACACCCATTATAAAGAAATCACATTAGGATTCTCTTTTTAAGCTGTTCCTTAAAACACTAGTGCTTAGGAAATCTATTGGAGGCAGAAGCAGTCAAGGGTAGCCTAGGGTTAGGGTTAGGCTTAGGGTACGGCTTAGGGTACGGCTTAGGGTACGGGTTTGGGGAGGGCTTCGTGTACGGCTTAGGGTATGGGTTAGGGTTAGGGTTAGGGTTAGTGTTAGGGTTAGGGCTCGGCTTAGGGTATTGGTTAGGATTAGGGTACGTGTTAGGGTTAGGGTAGGGGTTAGGGTTAGGGTACGCGTTAGTGTTAGGGTAGTTATTAAACCTATCCCAATCTCTAGATACCCCTTAGCACGTAAAGGAATATTATTTGGAGGTCCAGCCATGGAGAAGAGTTTAGACACTAGGATAAGATAAGGAACACACCCATTATAAAGAAATCACATTAGGATTCTCTTTTTAAGCTGTTCCTTAAAACACTAGTGCTTAGGAAATCTATAGGAGGCAGAAGCAGTCAAGGGTAGCCTAGGGTTAGGGTTAGGCTTAGGGTACGGCTTAGGGTACGGCTTACGGTACGGGTTCGGGGATGGCTTCGGGTACGGCGTAGGGTATGGGTTAGGGTTAGGGTTAGGGTTAGTGTTAGGGTTAGGGCTCGGTTTAGGGTATTGGTTAGGATTAGGGTACGTGTTAGGGTTAGGGTACGCGTTAGTGTTAGGGTAGTTATTAAACCTATCCCACTCTCTAGATACCCCTTAGCACGTAAAGGAATATTATTTGGAGGTCCAGCCATGGAGAAGAATTTAGACACTAGGATAAGATAAGGAACACACCCATTATAAAGAAATCACATTAGGATTCTCTTTTTAACCTGTTCCTTAAAACACTAGTGCTTAGGAAATCTATTGGAGGCAGAAGCATTCAAGGGTAGCCTAGGTTTAGGGTTAGGCTTAGGGTTAGGCTTAGGGTACGGCTCAGGGTACGGGTTCGGGGTGGGCTTCTGGTACGGCGTAGGGTATGGGTTAGGGTTAGGGTTAGGGTTAGTGTTAGGGTTAGGGCTCGGTTTAGGGTATTGGTTAGGATTAGGGTACGTGTTAGCAATAGGGTAGGGGTTAGGGTTAGGGTACGCGTTAGTGTTAGGGTAGTTATTAAACCTAACCCACTCTCTAGATACCCCTTAGCACGTAAAGGAATATTATTTGGAGGTCCAGCCATGGAGAAGAGTTTACACACTAGGATAAGATAAGGAACACACCCATTATAAAGAAATCACATTAGGATTCTCTTTTTAAGCTGTTCCTTAAAACACTAGTGCTTAGGAAATCTATTGGAGGCAGAAGCAGTCAAGGGTAGCCTAGGGTTAGGGTTAGGCGTAGGGTACGGCTTAGGGTACGGGTTTGGGGAGGGCTTCGGGTACGGCGTAGGGTATGGGTTAGGGTTAGGGTTAGGGTTAGTGTTAGGGTTAGGGCTCGGTTTAGGGTACGGGTTAGGATTAGGGTAGGGGATAGGGTTAGGGTAGGCGTTAGGGTTAGGGTAGTTATTAAACCTATCCCACTCTCTAGATACCCCTTAGCACGTAAAGGAATATTATTTGGGGGTCCAGCCATGGAGAAGAGTTTAGACACTAGGATAAGATAAGGAACACACCCATTATAAAGAAATCACAATAAGATTCTCTTTTTAAGCTGTTCCTTCAAACACTAGTGCTTAGGAAATCTATTGGAGGCAGAAGCAGTCAAGGGTAGCCTAGGGTTAGGGTTAGGCTTAGGGTACGGCTTAGGGTACGGCTTAGGGTACGGGTTCGGGGAGGGCTTCGGGTACGGCGTAGGGTATGGGTTAGGGTTAGGGTTAGGGTTAGTGTTAGGGTTAGGGCTCGGTTTAAGGTACGGGTTAGGATTAGGGTACATGTTAGGGTTAGGGTAGGGGTTAGGGTTAGGGTACGCGTTAGGGTTAGGGTAGTTATTAAACCTATCCCACTCTCTAGATACACCTTAGCACATAAAGAAATATTATTTGGGGGTCCACCCATGGAGAAGAGTTTAGACACTAGGATAAGATAAGGAACACACCCATTATAAAGAAATCACAATAGGATTCTCTTTTTAAGCTGTTCCTTAAAACACTAGTGCTTAGGAAGTCTATTGGAGGCAGAAGCAGTCAAGGGTAGCCTAGGGTTAGGGTTAGGCTTAGGGTACGGCTTAGGGTACTGGTTCGGGGAGGGCTTCGGGTACGGCGTACGGTATGGGTTAGGGTTAGGGTTAGGGTTAGTGTTAGGGTTAGGGCTCGGTTTAGGGTATTGGTTAGGATTAGGGTACGTGTTATGGTTAGGGTAGGGGTTAGGGTTAGGGTACGCGTTAGTGTTAGGGTAGTTATTAAAGCTATCCCAATCTCTAGATACCCCTTAGCACGTAAAGGAATATTATTTGGAGGTCCAGCCATGGAGAAGAGTTTAGACACTAGGATAAGATAAGGAACACACCCATTATAAAGAAATCACATTAGGATTCTCTTTTTAAGCTGTTCCTTAAAACACTAGTGCTTAGGAAATCTATTGGAGGCAGAAGCAGTCAAGGATAGCCTAGGGTTAGGGTTAGGCTTAGGGTTAGGCTTAGGGTACGGCTTAGGGTACGGGTTTGGGGAGGGCTTCGGGTACGGCTTAGGGTATGGGTTAGGGTTAGGGTTAGGGTTAGTGTTAGGGTTAGGGCTCGGCTTAGGGTATTGGTTAGGATTAGGGTACGTGTTAGGGTTAGGGTAGGGGTTAGGGTTAGGGTACGCGTTAGTATTAAGGTAGTTATTAAACCTATCCCAATCTCTAGATACCCCTTAGCACGTAAAGGAATATTATTTGGAGGTCCAGCCATGGAGAAGAGTTTAGACACTAGGATAAGATAAGGAACACACCCATTATAAAGAAATAACATTAGGATTCTCTTTTTAAGCTGTTCCTTAAAACACTAGTGCTTAGGAAATCTATTGGAGGCAGAAGCAGTCAAGGGTAGCCTAGGGTTAGGGTTAGGCTTAGGGTACGGCTTAGGGTACGGGTTTGGGGATGGCTTCGGGTACGGCGTAGGGTATGGGTTAGGGTTAGGGTTAGGGTTAGTGTTAGTGTTAGGGCTCGGTTTAGGGTATTGGTTAGGATTAGGGTACGTGTTAGGGTTAGGGTAGGGGTTAGGGTTAGGGTACGCGTTAGTGTTAGGGTAGTTATTAAAGCTACCCCACTCTCTAGATACCCCTTAGCACGTAAAGGAATATTATTTGGAGGTCCAGCCATGGAGAAGAATTTAGACACTAGGATAAGATAAGGAACACACCCATTATAAACAAATCACATTAGGATTCTCTTTTTAAGCTGTTCCTTAAAACACTAGTGCTTAGGAAATCTATTGGAGGCAGAAGCATTCAAGGGTAGCCTAGGTTTAGGGTTAGGCTTAGGGTTAGGCTTAGGGTACGGCTTAGGGTACGGGTTCGGGGAGGGCTTCTGGTACGGCGTAGGGTATGGGTTAGGGTTAGGGTAAGGGTTAGTGTTAGGGTTAGGGCTCGGTTTAGGGTATTGGTTAGGATTAGGGTACGTGTTAGCGATAGGGTAGGGGTTAGGGTTAGGGTACGCGTTAGTGTTAGGGTAGTTATTAAACCTAACCCACTCTCTAGATACCCCTTAGCACGTAAAGGAATATTATTTGGAGGTCCAGCCATGGAGAAGAGTTTAGACACTAGGATAAGATAAGGAACACACCCATTATAAAGAAATCACATTAGGATTCTCTTTTTAAGCTGTTCCTTAAAACACTAGTGCTTAGGAAATCTATTGGAGGCAGAAGCAGTCAAGGGTAGCCTAGGGTTAGGGTTAGGCTTAGGGTTAGGCTTAGGGTACGGCTTAGGGTACGGGTTCGGGGAGGGCTTCTGGTACGGCGTAGGGTATGGGTTAGGGTTAGGGTTAGTGTTAGGGTTAGGGCTCGGTATAGGGTATTGGTTAGGATTAGGGTACGTGTTAGGGTTAGGGTAGGGTTTAGGGTTAGGGTACGCGTTAGTGTTACGGTAGTTATTAAACCTAACCCACTCTCTAGATACCCCTTAGCACGTAAAGGAATATTATTTGGAGGTCCAGCCATGGAGAAGAGTTTAGACACTAGGATAAGATAAGGAACACACCCATTATAAAGAAATCACATTAGGATTCTCTTTTTAAGCTGTTCCTTAAAACACTAGTGCTTAGGAAATCTATTGGAGGCAGAAGCAGTCAAGGGTAGCCTAGGGTTAGGGTTAGGCTTAGGGTACGGCTTAGGGTACGGGTTCGGGGATGGCTTCGGGTACGGCGTAGGGTATGGGTTAGGGTTAGGGTTAGGGTTAGTGTTAGTGTTAGGGCTCGGTTTAGGGTATTGGTTAGGATTAGGGTACGTGTTAGGGTTAGGGTAGGGGTTAGGGTTAGGGTACGCGTTAGTGTTAGGGTAGTTATTAAAGCTACCCCACTCTCTAGATACCCCTTAGCACGTAAAGGAATATTATTTGGAGGTCCAGCCATGGAGAAGAATTTAGACACTAGGATAAGATAAGGAACACACCCATTATAAACAAATCACATTAGGATTCTCTTTTTAAGCTGTTCCTTAAAACACTAGTGCTTAGGAAATCTATTGGAGGCAGAAGCATTCAAGGGTAGCCTAGGTTTAGGGTTAGGCTTAGGGTTAGGCTTAGGGTACGGCTTAGGGTACGGGTTCGGGGAGGGCTTCTGGTACGGCGTAGGGTATGGGTTAGGGTTAGGGTAAGGGTTAGTGTTAGGGTTAGGGCTCGGTTTAGGGTATTGGTTAGGATTAGGGTACGTGTTAGCGATAGGGTAGGGGTTAGGGTTAGGGTACGCGTTAGTGTTAGGGTAGTTATTAAACCTAACCCACTCTCTAGATACCCCTTAGCACGTAAAGGAATATTATTTGGAGGTCCAGCCATGGAGAAGAGTTTAGACACTAGGATAAGATAAGGAACACACCCATTATAAAGAAATCACATTAGGATTCTCTTTTTAAGCTGTTCCTTAAAACACTAGTGCTTAGGAAATCTATTGGAGGCAGAAGCAGTCAAGGGTAGCCTAGGGTTAGGGTTAGGCTTAGGGTTAGGCTTAGGGTACGGCTTAGGGTACGGGTTCGGGGAGGGCTTCTGGTACGGCGTAGGGTATGGGTTAGGGTTAGGGTTAGTGTTAGGGTTAGGGCTCGGTATAGGGTATTGGTTAGGATTAGGGTACGTGTTAGGGTTAGGGTAGGGTTTAGGGTTAGGGTACGCGTTAGTGTTACGGTAGTTATTAAACCTAACCCACTCTCTAGATACCCCTTAGCACGTAAAGGAATATTATTTGGAGGTCCAGCCATGGAGAAGAGTTTAGACACTAGGATAAGATAAGGAACACACCCATTATAAAGAAATCACATTAGGATTCTCTTTTTAAGCTATTCCTTAAAACACTAGTGCTTAGAAAATCTATTGGAGGCAGAAGCAGTCAAGGGTAGCCTAGGGTTAGGGTTAGGCTTAGGGTACGGCTTAGGGTACGGCTTAGGGTACCGGTTCAGGGAGGGCTTCGGGTACGGCGTAGGGTATGGGTTAGGTTTAGGGTTAGGGTTAGTGTTAGGGTTAGGGCTCGGTTTAGGGTATTGGTTAGGATTAGGGTACGTGTTAGGGTTAGGGTACGCGTTAGTGTTAGGGTAGTTATTAAACCTATCCCACTCTCTAGATACCCCTTAGCACGTAAAGGAATATTATTTGGAGGTCCAGCCATGGAGAAGAATTTAGACACTAGGATAAGATAAGGAACACACCCATTATAAAGAAATCACATTAGGATTCCCTTTTTAACCTGTTCCTTAAAACACTAGTGCTTAGGAAATCTATTGGAGGCAGAAGCATTCAAGGGTAGCCTAGGTTTAGTGTTAGGCTTAGGGTTAGGCTTAGGGTACGGCTCAGGGTACGGGTTCGGGGTGGGCTTCTGGTACGGCGTAGGGTATGGGTTAGGGTTAGGGTTAGGGTTAGTGTTAGGGTTAGGGCTCGGTTTAGGGTATTGGTTAGGATTAGGGTACGTGTTAGCAATAGGGTAGGGGTTAGGGTTAGGGTACGCGTTAGTGTTAGGGTAGTTATTAAACCTAACCCACTCTCTAGATACCCCTTAGCACGTAAAGGAATATTATTTGGAGGTCCAGCCATGGAGAAGAGTTTACACACTAGGATAAGATAAGGAACACACCCATTATAAAGAAATCACATTAGGATTCTCTTTTTAAGCTGTTCCTTAAAACACTAGTGCTTAGGAAATCTATTGGAGGCAGAAGCAGTCAAGGGTAGCCTAGGGTTAGGGTTAGGCTTAGGGTTAGGCTTAGGGTACGGCTTAGGGTACGGGTTCGGGGAGGGCTTCTGGTACGGCGTAGGGTATGGGTTAGGGTTAGGGTTAGTGTTAGGGTTAGGGCTCGGTATAGGGTATTGGTTAGGATTAGGGTACGTGTTAGGGTTAGGGTAGGGTTTAGGGTTAGGGTACGCGTTAGTGTTACGGTAGTTATTAAACCTAACCCACTCTCTAGATACCCCTTAGCACGTAAAGGAATATTATTTGGAGGTCCAGCCATGGAGAAGAGTTTAGACACTAGGATAAGATAAGGAACACACCCATTATAAAGAAATCACATTAGGATTCTCTTTTTAAGCTATTCCTTAAAACACTAGTGCTTAGAAAATCTATTGGAGGCAGAAGCAGTCAAGGGTAGCCTAGGGTTAGGGTTAGGCTTAGGGTACGGCTTAGGGTACGGCTTAGGGTACCGGTTCAGGGAGGGCTTCGGGTACGGCGTAGGGTATGGGTTAGGTTTAGGGTTAGGGTTAGTGTTAGGGTTAGGGCTCGGTTTAGGGTATTGGTTAGGATTAGGGTACGTGTTAGGGTTAGGGTACGCGTTAGTGTTAGGGTAGTTATTAAACCTATCCCACTCTCTAGATACCCCTTAGCACGTAAAGGAATATTATTTGGAGGTCCAGCCATGGAGAAGAATTTAGACACTAGGATAAGATAAGGAACACACCCATTATAAAGAAATCACATTAGGATTCCCTTTTTAACCTGTTCCTTAAAACACTAGTGCTTAGGAAATCTATTGGAGGCAGAAGCATTCAAGGGTAGCCTAGGTTTAGTGTTAGGCTTAGGGTTAGGCTTAGGGTACGGCTCAGGGTACGGGTTCGGGGTGGGCTTCTGGTACGGCGTAGGGTATGGGTTAGGGTTAGGGTTAGGGTTAGTGTTAGGGTTAGGGCTCGGTTTAGGGTATTGGTTAGGATTAGGGTACGTGTTAGCAATAGGGTAGGGGTTAGGGTTAGGGTACGCGTTAGTGTTAGGGTAGTTATTAAACCTAACCCACTCTCTAGATACCCCTTAGCAAGTAAAGGAATATTATTTGGAGGTCCAGCCATGGAGAAGAGTTTACACACTAGGATAAGATAAGGAACACACCCATTATAAAGAAATCACATTAGGATTCTCTTTTTAAGCTGTTCCTTAAAACACTAGTGCTTAGGAAATCTATTGGAGGCAGAAGCAGTCAAGGGTAGCCTAGGGTTAGGGTTAGGCGTAGGGTACGGCTTAGGGTACGGGTTCGGTGAGGGCTTCGGGTACGGCGTAGGGTATGGGTTAGGGTTAGGGTTAGGGTTAGTGTTAGGGTTAGGGCTCGGTTTAGGGTACGGGTTAGGATTAGGGTAGGGGATAGGGTTAGGGTAGGCGTTAGGGTTAGGGTAGTTATTAAACCTATCCCACTCTCTAGATACCCCTTAGCACGTAAAGGAATATTATTTGGGGGTCCAGCCATGGAGAAGAGTTTAGACACTAGGATAAGATAAGGAACACACCCATTATAAAGAAATCACAATAAGATTCTCTTTTTAAGCTGTTCCTTCAAACACTAGTGCTTAGGAAATCTATTGGAGGCAGAAGCAGTCAAGGGTAGCCTAGGGTTAGGGTTAGGCTTAGGGTACGGCTTAGGGTACGGCTTAGGGTACCGGTTCGGGGAGGGCTTCGGGTTCCTCGTAGGGTATGGGTTAGGGTTACGGTTAGGGTTAGTGTTAGGGTTAGGGCTCGGTTTAGGGTATTGGTTAGGATTAGGGTACGTGTTAGGGTTAGGGTAGGGGTTAGGGTTAGGGTACGCGTTAGTGTTAGGGTAGTTATTAAACCTATCCCAGTCTCTAGATACCCCTTAGCACGTAAAGGAATATTATTTGGAGGTCCAGCCATGGAGAAGAGTTTAGACACTAGGATAAGATACGGAACACACCCATTGTAAAGAAATCACATTAGGATTCTCTTTTTAAGCTGTTCCTTAAAACACTAGTGCTTAGGAAATCTATTGGAGGCAGAAGCAGTCAAGGGTAGCCTAGGGTTAGGGTTAGGCTTAGGGTACGGCTTAGGGTACGGCTTAGGGTATGGGTTCGGGGATGGCTTCGGGTACGGCGTAGGGTATGGGTTAGGGTTAGGGTTAGGGTTAGTGTTAGGGTTAGGGCTCGGTTTAGGGTATTGGTTAGGATTAGGGTACTTTTTAGGGTTAGGGTAGGGGTTAGGGTTAGGGTACGCGTTAGTGTTAGGGTAGTTATTAAAGCTATCTCACTCTCTAGATACCCCTTAGCACGTAAAGGAATATTATTTGGAGGTCCAGCCATGGAGAAGAATTTAGACACTAGGATAAGATAAGGAACACACCCATTATAAAGAAATCACATTAGGATTCTCTTTTTAAGCTGTTCCTTAAAACACTACTGCTTAGGAAATCTATTGGAGGCAGAAGCATTCAAGGGTAGCCTACGTTTAGGGTTAGGCTTAGGGTTAGGCTTAGGGTACGGCTTAGGGTTAGGGTTCGGGGACGGCTTCTGGTACGGCGTAGGGTATGGGTTAGGGTTAGGGTTAGGGTTAGTGTTAGGGTTAGGGCTCGGTTTAGGGTATTGGTTAGGATTAGGGTACGTGTTAGCGATAGGGTAGGGGTTAGGGTTAGGGTACGCATTAGTGTTAGGGTAGTTATTAAACCTAACCCACTCTCTAGATACCCCTTAGCACGTAAAGGAATATTATTTGGAGGTCCAGCCATGGAGAAGAGTTTACACACTAGGATAAGATAAGGAACACACCCATTATAAAGAAATCACATTAGGATTCTCTTTTTAAGCTGTTCCTTAAAACACTAGTGCTTAGGAAATCTATTGGTGGCAGAAGCAGTCAAGGGTAGCCTAGGGTTAGGGTTAGGCTTAGGGTACGGCTTAGGGTACGGCTTAGGGTACGGGTTCGGGGAGGGCTTCGGGTACGGCGTAGGGTATGGGTTAGGGTTAGGGTTAGGGTTAGTGTTAGGGTTAGGGCTCGGTTTAGGGTATTGGTTAGGATTAGGGTACGTGTTAGTGTTAGGGTAGGGGTTAGGGTTAGGGTACGCGTTAGTGTTAGGGTAGTTATTAAACCTATCCCACTCTGTAGATACCCCTTAGCACGTAAAGGAATATTATTTGGAGGTCCAGCCATGGAGAAGAGTTTAGACACTAGGATAAGATAAGGAACACACCCATTATAAAGAAATCACATTAGGATTCTCTTTTTAAGCTGTTCCTTAAAACACTAGTGCTTAGGAAATCTATTGGAGGCAGAAGCAGTCAAGGGTAGCCTAGGGTTAGGGTTAGGCTTAGGGTTAGGCTTAGGGTACGGCTTAGGGTACGGGTTCGGTGAGGGCTTCGGGTACGGCGTAGGGTATGGGTTAAGGTTAGGGTTAGGGTTAGTGTTAGGGTTAGGGCTCGGTTTAGGGTACGGGATAGGATTAGGGTACGTGTTAGGGTTAGGGTAGGGGATAGGGTTATGGTACGCGTTAGGGTTAGGGTAGTTATTAAACCTATCCCACTCTCTAGATACCCCTTAGCACGTAAAGGAATATTATTTGGGGGTCCAGCCATGGAGAAGAGTTTAGACACTAGGATAAGATAAGGAACACACCCATTATAAAGAAATCACATTAGGATTCTCTTTTTAAGCTGTTCCTTAAAACACTAGTGCTTAGGAAATCTATTGGAGGCAGAAGCAGTCAAGGGTAGCCTAGGGTTAGGGTTAGGCTTAGGGTACGGCTTAGGGTACGTCTTAGGGTACGGGTTTGGGGAGGGCTTCGGGTACGGCTTAGGGTATGGGTTAGGGTTAGGGTTAGGGTTAGTGTTAGGGTTAGGGCTCGGCTTAGGGTATTGGTTAGGATTAGGGTACGTGTTAGGGTTAGGGTAGGGGTTAGGGTTAGGATACGCGTTAGTGTTAGGGTAGTTATTAAACCTATCCCAATCTCTACATACCCCTTAGCACGTAAAGGAATACTATTTGGAGGTCCAGCCATGGAGAAGAGTTTAGACACTAGGATAAGATAAGGAACACACCCATTATAAAGAAATCACATTAGGATTCTCTTTTTAAGCTGTTCCTTAAAACACTAGTGCTTAGGAAATCTATTGGAGGCAGAAGCAGTGAAGGGTAGCCTAGGGTTAGGGTTAGGCTTGGGGTTAGGCTTAGGGTACGGCTTAGGGTACGGGTTCGGGGAGGGCTTCGGGTACGGCGTAGGGTATGGGTTAGGGTTAGGGTTAGGGTTAGTGTTAGGGTTAGGGCTCGGTTTAGGGTATTGGTTAGGATTAGGGTACGTGTTAGGGTTAGGGTAGGGGTTAGGGTTAGGGTACGCGTTAGTGTTAGGGTAGTTATTAAACCTATCCCACTCTCTAGATACCCCTTAGCACGTAAAGGAATATTATTTGGAGGTGCAGCCATGGAGAAGAGTTTAGACACTAGGATAAGATAAGGAACACACCCATTATAAAGAAATCACATTAGGATTCTCTTTTTAAGTTGTTCCTTAAAACACTAGTGCTTAGGAAATCTATTGGAGGCAGAAGCAGTCAAGGGTAGCCTAGGGTTAGGGTTAGGCTTGGGGTTAGGCTTAGGGTACGGCTTAGGGTACGGGTTCGGGGAGGGCTTCGGGTACGGCGTAGGGTATGGGTTAGGGTTAGGATTAGGGTTAGTGTTAGGGTTAGGGCTCGGTTTAGGGTACGGGTTAGGATTAGGGTACGTGTTAGGGTTAGGGTAGGGGATAGGGTTAGGGTACGCGTTAGGGTTAGGGTAGTTATTAAACCTATCCCACTCTCTAGATACCCCTTAGCACGTAAAGGAATATTATTTGGGGGTCCAGCCATGGAGAAGAGTTTAGACACTAGGATACAATAAGGAACACACCCATTATAAAGAAATCACATTAGGATTCTATTTTTAAGCTGTTCCTTAAAACACTAGTGCTTAGGAAATCTATTGGAGGAAGAAGCAGTCAAGGGTAGCCTAGGGTTAGGGTTAGGCTTAGGGTACGGCTTAGGGTACGGCTTAGGGTACGGGTTCGGGGAGGGCTTTGGGTACGGCGTAGGGTATGGGTTAGGTTTAGGGTTAGTGTTAGGGTTAGGGCTCGGTTTATGGTACGGGATAGATTTAGGGTACATGTTAGGGGTAGGGTAGGGGTTAGGTTTAGGGTACGCGTTAGGGTTAGGGTAGTTATTAAACCTATCCCACTCTCTAGATACACCTTAGCACGTAAAGGAATATTATTTGGGGGTCCAGCCATGGAGAAGAGTTTAGACACTAGGATAAGATAAGGAACACACCCATTATAAAGAAATCACATTAGGATTCTCTTTTTAAGCTGTTCCTTAAAACACTAGTGCTTAGGAAATCTATTGGAGGCAGAAGCAGTCAAGGGTAGCCTAGGGTTAGGGTTAGGCTTAGGGTACGGCTTAGGGTACGGCTTAGGGTACGGGTTTGGGGAGGGCTTCGGGTACGGCTTAGGGTATGGGTTAGGGTTAGGGTTAGGGTTAGTGTTAGGGTTAGGGCTCGGCTTAGGGTATTGGTTAGGATTAGGGTACGTGTTAGTGTTAGGGTAGGGGTTAGGGTTAGGGTACGCGTTAGTGTTAGGGTATTTATTAAACCTATCCCAATCTCTAGATACCCCTTAGCACGTAAAGGAATATTATTTGGAGGTCCAGCCATGGAGAAGAGTTTAGACACTAGGATAAGATAAGGAACACACCCATTATAAAGAAATCACATTAGGATTCTCTTTTTAAGCTGTTCCTTAAAACACTAGTGCTTAGGAAATCTATTGGAGGCAGAAGCAGTGAAGGGTAGCCTAGGGTTAGGGTACGGCTTAGGGTACGGCTTAGGGTACGGCTTAGGGTACGGGTTCGGGGAGGGGTTCGTGTACGGCGTAGGGTATGGGTTAGGGTTAGGGTTAGCGTTAGTGTTAGGGTTAGGGCTCGGTTTAGGGTATTGGTTAGGATTAGGGTACGTGTTAGGGTTAGGGTAGGGGTTAGGGTTAGGGTACGCGTTAGTGTTAGGGTAGTTATTAAACCTATCCCACTCTCTAGATACCCCTTAGCACGTAAAGGAATATTATTTGGAGGTGCAGCCATGGAGAAGAGTTTAGACACTAGGATAAGATAAGAAACACACCCATTATAAAGAAATCACATTAGGATTCTCTTTTTAAGTTGTTCCTTAAAACACTAGTGCTTAGGAAATCTATTGGAGGCAGAAGCAGTGAAGGGTAGCCTAGGGTTAGGGTTAGGCTTGGGGTTAGGCTTAGGGTACGGCTTAGGGTACGGGTTCGGGGAGGGCTTCGGGTACGGCGTAGGGTATGGGTTAGGGTTAGGGTTAGGGTTAGTGTTAGGGTTAGGGCTCGGTTTAGGGTATTGGTTAGGATTAGGGTACGTGTTAGGGTTAGGGTAGGGGTTAGGGTTAGGGTACGCGTTAGTGTTAGGGTAGTTATTAAACCTATCCCACTCTCTAGATACCCCTTAGCACGTAAAGGAATATTATTTGGAGGTGCAGCCATGGAGAAGAGTTTAGACACTAGGATAAGATAAGGAACACACCCATTATAAAGAAATCACATTAGGATTCTCTTTTTAAGTTGTTCCTTAAAACACTAGTGCTTAGGAAATCTATTGGAGGCAGAAGCAGTCAAGGGTAGCCTAGGGTTAGGGTTAGGCTTGGGGTTAGGCTTAGGGTACGGCTTAGGGTACGGGTTCGGGGAGGGCTTCGGGTACGGCGTAGGGTATGGGTTAGGGTTAGGGTTAGGGTTAGTGTTAGGGTTAGGGCTCGGTTTAGGGTACGGGTTAGGATTAGGGTACGTGTTAGGGTTAGGGTAGGGGATAGGGTTAGGGTACGCGTTAGGGTTAGGGTAGTTATTAAACCTATCCCACTCTCTAGATACCCCTTAGCACGTAAAGGAATATTATTTGGGGGTCCAGCCATGGAGAAGAGTTTAGACACTAGGATACGATAAGGAACACACCCATTATAAAGAAATCACATTAGGATTCTATTTTTAAGCTGTTCCTTAAAACACTAGTGCTTAGGAAATCTATTGGAGGAAGAAGCAGTCAAGGGTAGCCTAGGGTTAGGGTTAGGCTTAGGGTACGGCTTAGGGTACGGCTTAGGGTACCGGTTCGGGGAGGGCTTCGGGTACGGCGTAGGGTATGGGTTAGGTTTAGGGTTAGGGTGAGTGTTAGGGTTAGGGCTCGGTTTAGGGTATTGGTTAGGATTAGGGTACGTGTTAGGGTTAGGGTAGGGGTTAGGGTTAGGGTACGCGTTATTGTTAGGGTAGTTATTAAACCTATCCCAGTCTCTAGATACCCCTTAGCACGTAAAGGAATATTATTTGGAGGTCCAGCCATGGAGAAGAGTTTAGACACTAGGATAAGATAAGGAACACACCCATTATAAAGAAATCACATTAGGATTCTCTTTTTAAGCTGTTCCTTAAAACACTAGTGCTTAGGAAATCTATTGGAGGCAGAAGCAGTCAAGGGTAGCCTAGGGTTAGGGTTAGGCTTAGGGTACGGCTTAGGGTACGGCTTAGGGTACGGGTTTGGGGAGGGCTTCGTGTACGGCTTAGGGTATGGGTTAGGGTTAGGGTTAGGGTTAGTGTTAGGGTTAGGGCTCGGCTTAGGGTATTGGTTAGGATTAGGGTACGTGTTAGGGTTAGGGTAGGGGTTAGGGTTAGGGTACGCGTTAGTGTTAGGGTAGTTATTAAACCTATCCCACTCTCTAGATACCCCTTAGCACGTAAAGGAATATTATTTGGAGGTCCAGCCATGGAGAAGAATTTAGACACTAGGATAAGATAAGGAACACACCCATTATAAAGAAATCACATTAGGATTCTCTTTTTAACCTGTTCCTTAAAACACTAGTGCTTAGGAAATCTATTGGAGGCAGAAGCATTCAAGGGTAGCCTAGGTTTAGGGTTAGGCTTAGGGTTAGGCTTAGGGTACGGCTCAGGGTACGGGTTCGGGGTGGGCTTCTGGTACGGCGTAGGGTATGGGTTAGGGTTAGGGTTAGGGTTAGTGTTAGGGTTAGGGCTCGGTTTAGGGTATTGGTTAGGATTAGGGTACGTGTTAGCAATAGGGTAGGGGTTAGGGTTAGGGTACGCGTTAGTGTTAGGGTAGTTATTAAACCTAACCCACTCTCTAGATACCCCTTAGCACGTAAAGGAATATTATTTGGAGGTCCAGCCATGGAGAAGAGTTTACACACTAGGATAAGATAAGGAACACACCCATTATAAAGAAATCACATTAGGATTCTCTTTTTAAGCTGTTCCTTAAAACACTAGTGCTTAGGAAATCTATTGGAGGCAGAAGCAGTCAAGGGTAGCCTAGGGTTAGGGTTAGGCGTAGGGTACGGCTTAGGGTACGGGTTTGGGGAGGGCTTCGGGTACGGCGTAGGGTATGGGTTAGGGTTAGGGTTAGGGTTAGTGTTAGGGTTAGGGCTCGGTTTAGGGTACGGGTTAGGATTAGGGTAGGGGATAGGGTTAGGGTAGGCGTTAGGGTTAGGGTAGTTATTAAACCTATCCCACTCTCTAGATACCCCTTAGCACGTAAAGGAATATTATTTGGGGGTCCAGCCATGGAGAAGAGTTTAGACACTAGGATAAGATAAGGAACACACCCATTATAAAGAAATCACAATAAGATTCTCTTTTTAAGCTGTTCCTTCAAACACTAGTGCTTAGGAAATCTATTGGAGGCAGAAGCAGTCAAGGGTAGCCTAGGGTTAGGGTTAGGCTTAGGGTACGGCTTAGGGTACGGCTTAGGGTACGGGTTCGGGGAGGGCTTCGGGTACGGCGTAGGGTATGGGTTAGGGTTAGGGTTAGGGTTAGTGTTAGGGTTAGGGCTCGGTTTAAGGTACGGGTTAGGATTAGGGTACATGTTAGGGTTAGGGTAGGGGTTAGGGTTAGGGTACGCGTTAGGGTTAGGGTAGTTATTAAACCTATCCCACTCTCTAGATACACCTTAGCACATAAAGAAATATTATTTGGGGGTCCACCCATGGAGAAGAGTTTAGACACTAGGATAAGATAAGGAACACACCCATTATAAAGAAATCACAATAGGATTCTCTTTTTAAGCTGTTCCTTAAAACACTAGTGCTTAGGAAGTCTATTGGAGGCAGAAGCAGTCAAGGGTAGCCTAGGGTTAGGGTTAGGCTTAGGGTACGGCTTAGGGTACTGGTTCGGGGAGGGCTTCGGGTACGGCGTACGGTATGGGTTAGGGTTAGGGTTAGGGTTAGTGTTAGGGTTAGGGCTCGGTTTAGGGTATTGGTTAGGATTAGGGTACGTGTTATGGTTAGGGTAGGGGTTAGGGTTAGGGTACGCGTTAGTGTTAGGGTAGTTATTAAAGCTATCCCAATCTCTAGATACCCCTTAGCACGTAAAGGAATATTATTTGGAGGTCCAGCCATGGAGAAGAGTTTAGACACTAGGATAAGATAAGGAACACACCCATTATAAAGAAATCACATTAGGATTCTCTTTTTAAGCTGTTCCTTAAAACACTAGTGCTTAGGAAATCTATTGGAGGCAGAAGCAGTCAAGGATAGCCTAGGGTTAGGGTTAGGCTTAGGGTTAGGCTTAGGGTACGGCTTAGGGTACGGGTTTGGGGAGGGCTTCGGGTACGGCTTAGGGTATGGGTTAGGGTTAGGGTTAGGGTTAGTGTTAGGGTTAGGGCTCGGCTTAGGGTATTGGTTAGGATTAGGGTACGTGTTAGGGTTAGGGTAGGGGTTAGGGTTAGGGTACGCGTTAGTATTAAGGTAGTTATTAAACCTATCCCAATCTCTAGATACCCCTTAGCACGTAAAGGAATATTATTTGGAGGTCCAGCCATGGAGAAGAGTTTAGACACTAGGATAAGATAAGGAACACACCCATTATAAAGAAATAACATTAGGATTCTCTTTTTAAGCTGTTCCTTAAAACACTAGTGCTTAGGAAATCTATTGGAGGCAGAAGCAGTCAAGGGTAGCCTAGGGTTAGGGTTAGGCTTAGGGTACGGCTTAGGGTACGGGTTTGGGGATGGCTTCGGGTACGGCGTAGGGTATGGGTTAGGGTTAGGGTTAGGGTTAGTGTTAGTGTTAGGGCTCGGTTTAGGGTATTGGTTAGGATTAGGGTACGTGTTAGGGTTAGGGTAGGGGTTAGGGTTAGGGTACGCGTTAGTGTTAGGGTAGTTATTAAAGCTACCCCACTCTCTAGATACCCCTTAGCACGTAAAGGAATATTATTTGGAGGTCCAGCCATGGAGAAGAATTTAGACACTAGGATAAGATAAGGAACACACCCATTATAAACAAATCACATTAGGATTCTCTTTTTAAGCTGTTCCTTAAAACACTAGTGCTTAGGAAATCTATTGGAGGCAGAAGCATTCAAGGGTAGCCTAGGTTTAGGGTTAGGCTTAGGGTTAGGCTTAGGGTACGGCTTAGGGTACGGGTTCGGGGAGGGCTTCTGGTACGGCGTAGGGTATGGGTTAGGGTTAGGGTAAGGGTTAGTGTTAGGGTTAGGGCTCGGTTTAGGGTATTGGTTAGGATTAGGGTACGTGTTAGCGATAGGGTAGGGGTTAGGGTTAGGGTACGCGTTAGTGTTAGGGTAGTTATTAAACCTAACCCACTCTCTAGATACCCCTTAGCACGTAAAGGAATATTATTTGGAGGTCCAGCCATGGAGAAGAGTTTAGACACTAGGATAAGATAAGGAACACACCCATTATAAAGAAATCACATTAGGATTCTCTTTTTAAGCTGTTCCTTAAAACACTAGTGCTTAGGAAATCTATTGGAGGCAGAAGCAGTCAAGGGTAGCCTAGGGTTAGGGTTAGGCTTAGGGTTAGGCTTAGGGTACGGCTTAGGGTACGGGTTCGGGGAGGGCTTCTGGTACGGCGTAGGGTATGGGTTAGGGTTAGGGTTAGTGTTAGGGTTAGGGCTCGGTATAGGGTATTGGTTAGGATTAGGGTACGTGTTAGGGTTAGGGTAGGGTTTAGGGTTAGGGTACGCGTTAGTGTTACGGTAGTTATTAAACCTAACCCACTCTCTAGATACCCCTTAGCACGTAAAGGAATATTATTTGGAGGTCCAGCCATGGAGAAGAGTTTAGACACTAGGATAAGATAAGGAACACACCCATTATAAAGAAATCACATTAGGATTCTCTTTTTAAGCTGTTCCTTAAAACACTAGTGCTTAGGAAATCTATTGGAGGCAGAAGCAGTCAAGGGTAGCCTAGGGTTAGGGTTAGGCTTAGGGTACGGCTTAGGGTACGGGTTCGGGGATGGCTTCGGGTACGGCGTAGGGTATGGGTTAGGGTTAGGGTTAGGGTTAGTGTTAGTGTTAGGGCTCGGTTTAGGGTATTGGTTAGGATTAGGGTACGTGTTAGGGTTAGGGTAGGGGTTAGGGTTAGGGTACGCGTTAGTGTTAGGGTAGTTATTAAAGCTACCCCACTCTCTAGATACCCCTTAGCACGTAAAGGAATATTATTTGGAGGTCCAGCCATGGAGAAGAATTTAGACACTAGGATAAGATAAGGAACACACCCATTATAAACAAATCACATTAGGATTCTCTTTTTAAGCTGTTCCTTAAAACACTAGTGCTTAGGAAATCTATTGGAGGCAGAAGCATTCAAGGGTAGCCTAGGTTTAGGGTTAGGCTTAGGGTTAGGCTTAGGGTACGGCTTAGGGTACGGGTTCGGGGAGGGCTTCTGGTACGGCGTAGGGTATGGGTTAGGGTTAGGGTAAGGGTTAGTGTTAGGGTTAGGGCTCGGTTTAGGGTATGGGTTAGGATTAGGGTACGTGTTAGCGATAGGGTAGGGGTTAGGGTTAGGGTACGCGTTAGTGTTAGGGTAGTTATTAAACCTAACCCACTCTCTAGATACCCCTTAGCACGTAAAGGAATATTATTTGGAGGTCCAGCCATGGAGAAGAGTTTAGACACTAGGATAAGATAAGGAACACACCCATTATAAAGAAATCACATTAGGATTCTCTTTTTAAGCTGTTCCTTAAAACACTAGTGCTTAGGAAATCTATTGGAGGCAGAAGCAGTCAAGGGTAGCCTAGGGTTAGGGTTAGGCTTAGGGTTAGGCTTAGGGTACGGCTTAGGGTACGGGTTCGGGGAGGGCTTCTGGTACGGCGTAGGGTATGGGTTAGGGTTAGGGTTAGTGTTAGGGTTAGGGCTCGGTATAGGGTATTGGTTAGGATTAGGGTACGTGTTAGGGTTAGGGTAGGGTTTAGGGTTAGGGTACGCGTTAGTGTTACGGTAGTTATTAAACCTAACCCACTCTCTAGATACCCCTTAGCACGTAAAGGAATATTATTTGGAGGTCCAGCCATGGAGAAGAGTTTAGACACTAGGATAAGATAAGGAACACACCCATTATAAAGAAATCACATTAGGATTCTCTTTTTAAGCTATTCCTTAAAACACTAGTGCTTAGAAAATCTATTGGAGGCAGAAGCAGTCAAGGGTAGCCTAGGGTTAGGGTTAGGCTTAGGGTACGGCTTAGGGTACGGCTTAGGGTACCGGTTCAGGGAGGGCTTCGGGTACGGCGTAGGGTATGGGTTAGGTTTAGGGTTAGGGTTAGTGTTAGGGTTAGGGCTCGGTTTAGGGTATTGGTTAGGATTAGGGTACGTGTTAGGGTTAGGGTACGCGTTAGTGTTAGGGTAGTTATTAAACCTATCCCACTCTCTAGATACCCCTTAGCACGTAAAGGAATATTATTTGGAGGTCCAGCCATGGAGAAGAATTTAGACACTAGGATAAGATAAGGAACACACCCATTATAAAGAAATCACATTAGGATTCCCTTTTTAACCTGTTCCTTAAAACACTAGTGCTTAGGAAATCTATTGGAGGCAGAAGCATTCAAGGGTAGCCTAGGTTTAGTGTTAGGCTTAGGGTTAGGCTTAGGGTACGGCTCAGGGTACGGGTTCGGGGTGGGCTTCTGGTACGGCGTAGGGTATGGGTTAGGGTTAGGGTTAGGGTTAGTGTTAGGGTTAGGGCTCGGTTTAGGGTATTGGTTAGGATTAGGGTACGTGTTAGCAATAGGGTAGGGGTTAGGGTTAGGGTACGCGTTAGTGTTAGGGTAGTTATTAAACCTAACCCACTCTCTAGATACCCCTTAGCACGTAAAGGAATATTATTTGGAGGTCCAGCCATGGAGAAGAGTTTACACACTAGGATAAGATAAGGAACACACCCATTATAAAGAAATCACATTAGGATTCTCTTTTTAAGCTGTTCCTTAAAACACTAGTGCTTAGGAAATCTATTGGAGGCAGAAGCAGTCAAGGGTAGCCTAGGGTTAGGGTTAGGCTTAGGGTTAGGCTTAGGGTACGGCTTAGGGTACGGGTTCGGGGAGGGTTTCTGGTACGGCGTAGGGTATGTGTTAGGGTTAGGGTTAGTGTTAGGGTTAGGGCTCGGTATAGGGTATTGGTTAGGATTAGGGTACGTGTTAGGGTTAGGGTAGGGTTTAGGGTTAGGGTACGCGTTAGTGTTACGGTAGTTATTAAACCTAACCCACTCTCTAGATACCCCTTAGCACGTAAAGGAATATTATTTGGAGGTCCAGCCATGGAGAAGAGTTTAGACACTAGGATAAGATAAGGAACACACCCATTATAAAGAAATCACATTAGGATTCTCTTTTTAAGCTATTCCTTAAAACACTAGTGCTTAGAAAATCTATTGGAGGCAGAAGCAGTCAAGGGTAGCCTAGGGTTAGGGTTAGGCTTAGGGTACGGCTTAGGGTACGGCTTAGGGTACCGGTTCAGGGAGGGCTTCGGGTACGGCGTAGGGTATGGGTTAGGTTTAGGGTTAGGGTTAGTGTTAGGGTTAGGGCTCGGTTTAGGGTATTGGTTAGGATTAGGGTACGTGTTAGGGTTAGGGTACGCGTTAGTGTTAGGGTAGTTATTAAACCTATCCCACTCTCTAGATACCCCTTAGCACGTAAAGGAATATTATTTGGAGGTCCAGCCATGGAGAAGAATTTAGACACTAGGATAAGATAAGGAACACACCCATTATAAAGAAATCACATTAGGATTCCCTTTTTAACCTGTTCCTTAAAACACTAGTGCTTAGGAAATCTATTGGAGGCAGAAGCATTCAAGGGTAGCCTAGGTTTAGTGTTAGGCTTAGGGTTAGGCTTAGGGTACGGCTCAGGGTACGGGTTCGGGGTGGGCTTCTGGTACGGCGTAGGGTATGGGTTAGGGTTAGGGTTAGGGTTAGTGTTAGGGTTAGGGCTCGGTTTAGGGTATTGGTTAGGATTAGGGTACGTGTTAGCAATAGGGTAGGGGTTAGGGTTAGGGTACGCGTTAGTGTTAGGGTAGTTATTAAACCTAACCCACTCTCTAGATACCCCTTAGCACGTAAAGGAATATTATTTGGAGGTCCAGCCATGGAGAAGAGTTTACACACTAGGATAAGATAAGGAACACACCCATTATAAAGAAATCACATTAGGATTCTCTTTTTAAGCTGTTCCTTAAAACACTAGTGCTTAGGAAATCTATTGGAGGCAGAAGCAGTCAAGGGTAGCCTAGGGTTAGGGTTAGGCGTAGGGTACGGCTTAGGGTACGGGTTCGGTGAGGGCTTCGGGTACGGCGTAGGGTATGGGTTAGGGTTAGGGTTAGGGTTAGTGTTAGGGTTAGGGCTCGGTTTAGGGTACGGGTTAGGATTAGGGTAGGGGATAGGGTTAGGGTAGGCGTTAGGGTTAGGGTAGTTATTAAACCTATCCCACTCTCTAGATACCCCTTAGCACGTAAAGGAATATTATTTGGGGGTCCAGCCATGGAGAAGAGTTTAGACACTAGGATAAGATAAGGAACACACCCATTATAAAGAAATCACAATAAGATTCTCTTTTTAAGCTGTTCCTTCAAACACTAGTGCTTAGGAAATCTATTGGAGGCAGAAGCAGTCAAGGGTAGCCTAGGGTTAGGGTTAGGCTTAGGGTACGGCTTAGGGTACGGCTTAGGGTACCGGTTCGGGGAGGGCTTCGGGTTCCTCGTAGGGTATGGGTTAGGGTTACGGTTAGGGTTAGTGTTAGGGTTAGGGCTCGGTTTAGGGTATTGGTTAGGATTAGGGTACGTGTTAGGGTTAGGGTAGGGGTTAGGGTTAGGGTACGCGTTAGTGTTAGGGTAGTTATTAAAGCTATCCCAGTCTCTAGATACCCCTTAGCACGTAAAGGAATATTATTTGGAGGTCCAGCCATGGAGAAGAGTTTAGACACTAGGATAAGATACGGAACACACCCATTATAAAGAAATCACATTAGGATTCTCTTTTTAAGCTGTTCCTTAAAACACTACTGCTTAGGAAATCTATTGGAGGCAGAAGCATTCAAGGGTAGCCTACGTTTAGGGTTAGGCTTAGGGTTAGGCTTAGGGTACGGCTTAGGGTTAGGGTTCGGGGACGGCTTCTGGTACGGCGTAGGGTATGGGTTAGGGTTAGGGTTAGGGTTAGTGTTAGGGTTAGGGCTCGGTTTAGGGTATTGGTTAGGATTAGGGTACGTGTTAGCGATAGGGTAGGGGTTAGGGTTAGGGTACGCATTAGTGTTAGGGTAGTTATTAAACCTAACCCACTCTCTAGATACCCCTTAGCACGTAAAGGAATATTATTTGGAGGTCCAGCCATGGAGAAGAGTTTACACACTAGGATAAGATAAGGAACACACCCATTATAAAGAAATCACATTAGGATTCTCTTTTTAAGCTGTTCCTTAAAACACTAGTGCTTAGGAAATCTATTGGTGGCAGAAGCAGTCAAGGGTAGCCTAGGGTTAGGGTTAGGCTTAGGGTACGGCTTAGGGTACGGCTTAGGGTACGGGTTCGGGGAGGGCTTCGGGTACGGCGTAGGGTATGGGTTAGGGTTAGGGTTAGGGTTAGTGTTAGGGTTAGGGCTCGGTTTAGGGTATTGGTTAGGATTAGGGTACGTGTTAGTGTTAGGGTAGGGGTTAGGGTTAGGGTACGCGTTAGTGTTAGGGTAGTTATTAAACCTATCCCACTCTGTAGATACCCCTTAGCACGTAAAGGAATATTATTTGGAGGTCCAGCCATGGAGAAGAGTTTAGACACTAGGATAAGATAAGGAACACACCCATTATAAAGAAATCACATTAGGATTCTCTTTTTAAGCTGTTCCTTAAAACACTAGTGCTTAGGAAATCTATTGGAGGCAGAAGCAGTCAAGGGTAGCCTAGGGTTAGGGTTAGGCTTAGGGTTAGGCTTAGGGTACGGCTTAGGGTACGGGTTCGGTGAGGGCTTCGGGTACGGCGTAGGGTATGGGTTAAGGTTAGGGTTAGGGTTAGTGTTAGGGTTAGGGCTCGGTTTAGGGTACGGGATAGGATTAGGGTACGTGTTAGGGTTAGGGTAGGGGATAGGGTTATGGTACGCGTTAGGGTTAGGGTAGTTATTAAACCTATCCCACTCTCTAGATACCCCTTAGCACGTAAAGGAATATTATTTGGGGGTCCAGCCATGGAGAAGAGTTTAGACACTAGGATAAGATAAGGAACACACCCATTATAAAGAAATCACATTAGGATTCTCTTTTTAAGCTGTTCCTTAAAACACTAGTGCTTAGGAAATCTATTGGAGGCAGAAGCAGTCAAGGGTAGCCTAGGGTTAGGGTTAGGCTTAGGGTACGGCTTAGGGTACGTCTTAGGGTACGGGTTTGGGGAGGGCTTCGGGTACGGCTTAGGGTATGGGTTAGGGTTAGGGTTAGGGTTAGTGTTAGGGTTAGGGCTCGGCTTAGGGTATTGGTTAGGATTAGGGTACGTGTTAGGGTTAGGGTAGGGGTTAGGGTTAGGATACGCGTTAGTGTTAGGGTAGTTATTAAACCTATCCCAATCTCTACATACCCCTTAGCACGTAAAGGAATACTATTTGGAGGTCCAGCCATGGAGAAGAGTTTAGACACTAGGATAAGATAAGGAACACACCCATTATAAAGAAATCACATTAGGATTCTCTTTTTAAGCTGTTCCTTAAAACACTACTGCTTAGGAAATCTATTGGAGGCAGAAGCATTCAAGGGTAGCCTACGTTTAGGGTTAGGCTTAGGGTTAGGCTTAGGGTACGGCTTAGGGTTAGGGTTCGGGGACGGCTTCTGGTACGGCGTAGGGTATGGGTTAGGGTTAGGGTTAGGGTTAGTGTTAGGGTTAGGGCTCGGTTTAGGGTATTGGTTAGGATTAGGGTACGTGTTAGCGATAGGGTAGGGGTTAGGGTTAGGGTACGCATTAGTGTTAGGGTAGTTATTAAACCTAACCCACTCTCTAGATACCCCTTAGCACGTAAAGGAATATTATTTGGAGGTCCAGCCATGGAGAAGAGTTTACACACTAGGATAAGATAAGGAACACACCCATTATAAAGAAATCACATTAGGATTCTCTTTTTAAGCTGTTCCTTAAAACACTAGTGCTTAGGAAATCTATTGGTGGCAGAAGCAGTCAAGGGTAGCCTAGGGTTAGGGTTAGGCTTAGGGTACGGCTTAGGGTACGGCTTAGGGTACGGGTTCGGGGAGGGCTTCGGGTACGGCGTAGGGTATGGGTTAGGGTTAGGGTTAGGGTTAGTGTTAGGGTTAGGGCTCGGTTTAGGGTATTGGTTAGGATTAGGGTACGTGTTAGTGTTAGGGTAGGGGTTAGGGTTAGGGTACGCGTTAGTGTTAGGGTAGTTATTAAACCTATCCCACTCTGTAGATACCCCTTAGCACGTAAAGGAATATTATTTGGAGGTCCAGCCATGGAGAAGAGTTTAGACACTAGGATAAGATAAGGAACACACCCATTATAAAGAAATCACATTAGGATTCTCTTTTTAAGCTGTTCCTTAAAACACTAGTGCTTAGGAAATCTATTGGAGGCAGAAGCAGTCAAGGGTAGCCTAGGGTTAGGGTTAGGCTTAGGGTTAGGCTTAGGGTACGGCTTAGGGTACGGGTTCGGTGAGGGCTTCGGGTACGGCGTAGGGTATGGGTTAAGGTTAGGGTTAGGGTTAGTGTTAGGGTTAGGGCTCGGTTTAGGGTACGGGATAGGATTAGGGTACGTGTTAGGGTTAGGGTAGGGGATAGGGTTATGGTACGCGTTAGGGTTAGGGTAGTTATTAAACCTATCCCACTCTCTAGATACCCCTTAGCACGTAAAGGAATATTATTTGGGGGTCCAGCCATGGAGAAGAGTTTAGACACTAGGATAAGATAAGGAACACACCCATTATAAAGAAATCACATTAGGATTCTCTTTTTAAGCTGTTCCTTAAAACACTAGTGCTTAGGAAATCTATTGGAGGCAGAAGCAGTCAAGGGTAGCCTAGGGTTAGGGTTAGGCTTAGGGTACGGCTTAGGGTACGTCTTAGGGTACGGGTTTGGGGAGGGCTTCGGGTACGGCTTAGGGTATGGGTTAGGGTTAGGGTTAGGGTTAGTGTTAGGGTTAGGGCTCGGCTTAGGGTATTGGTTAGGATTAGGGTACGTGTTAGGGTTAGGGTAGGGGTTAGGGTTAGGATACGCGTTAGTGTTAGGGTAGTTATTAAACCTATCCCAATCTCTACATACCCCTTAGCACGTAAAGGAATACTATTTGGAGGTCCAGCCATGGAGAAGAGTTTAGACACTAGGATAAGATAAGGAACACACCCATTATAAAGAAATCACATTAGGATTCTCTTTTTAAGCTGTTCCTTAAAACACTAGTGCTTAGGAAATCTATTGGAGGCAGAAGCAGTCAAGGGTAGCCTAGGGTTAGGGTTAGGATTAGGGTACGGGTTCGGGGATGGCTTCGGGTACGGCGTAGGGTTTGGGTTAGGGTTAGGGTTAGGGTTAGTGTTAGGGTTAGGGCTCGGTTTAGGGTATTGGTTAGGATTAGGGTACGTGTTAGGGTTAGGGTAGGGGTTAGGGTTAGGGTACGCGTTAGTGTTAGGGTACTTATTAAAGCTATCCCACTCTCTAGATACCCCTTAGCACGTAAAGGAATATTATTTGGAGGTCCAGCCATGGAGAAGAATTTAGACACTAGGATAAGATAAGGAACACACCCATTATAAACAAATCACATTAGGATTCTCTTTTTAAGCTGTTCCTTAAAACACTAGTGCTTAGGAAATCTATTGGAGGCAGAAGCATTCAAGGGTAGCCTAGGTTTAGGGTTAGGATTAGGGTTAGGCTTAGGGTACGGCTTAGGGTACGGGTTCGGGGAGGGCTTCTGGTACGGCGTAGGGTATGGGTTAGGGTTAGGGTTAGGGTTAGTGTTAGGGTTAGGGCTCGGTTTAGGGTATTGGTTAGGATTAGGGTACGTGTTAGCGATAGGGTAGGGTTTAGGGTTAGGGTACGCGTTAGTGTTAGGGTAGTTATTAAACCTAACCCACTCTCTAGATACCCCTTAGCACGTAAAGGAATATTATTTGGAGGTCCAGCCATGGAGAAGAGTTTAGACACTAGGATAAGATAAGGAACACACCCATTATAAAGAAATCACATTAGGATTCTCTTTTTAAGCTGTTCCTTAAAACACTAGTGCTTAGAAAATCTATTGGAGGCAGAAGCAGTCAAGGGTAGCCTAGGGTTAGGGTTAGGCTTAGGGTACGGCTTAGGGTACGGCTTAGGGTACCGGTTCGGGGAGGGCTTCGGGTACGGCGTAGGGTATGGATTAGGGTAAGGGTTAGGGTTAGTGTTAGGGTTAGGGCTCGGTTTAGGGTATTGGTTGGGATTAGGGTACGTGTTAGGGTTAGGGTAGGGGTTAGGGTTAGGGTACGCGTTAGTGTTAGGGTAGTTATTAAAGCTATCCCACTCTCTAGATACCCCTTAGCACGTAAAGGAATATTATTTGGAGGTCCAGCCATGGAGAAGAATTTAGACACTAGGATAAGATAAGGAACACACCCATTATAAAGAAATCACATTAGGATTCTCTTTTTAAGCTGTTCCTTAAAACACTACTGCTTAGGAAATCTATTGGAGGCAGAAGCATTCAAGGGTAGCCTACGTTTAGGGTTAGGCTTAGGGTTAGGCTTAGGGTACGGCTTAGGGTACGGGTTCGGGGAGGGCTTCTGGTACGGCGTAGGGTATGGGTTAGGGTTAGGGTTAGGGTTAGTGTTAGGGTTTGGGCTCGGTTTAGGGTATTGGTTAGGATTAGGGTACGTGTTAGCGATAGGGTAGGGGTTAGGGTTAGGGTACGCATTAGTGTTAGGGTAGTTATTAAACCTAACCCACTCTCTATATACCCCTTAGCACGTAAAGGAATATTATTTGGAGGTCCAGCCATGGAGAAGAGTTTACACACTAGGATAAGATAAGGAACACACCCATTATAAAGAAATCACATTAGGATTCTCTTTTTAAGCTGTTCCTTAAAACACTAGTGCTTAGGAAATCTATTGGAGGCAGAAGCATCCAAGGGTAGCCTAGGGTTAGGGTTAGGCTTAGGGTACGGCTTAGGGTACGGCTTAGGGTACCGGTTCGGGGAGGGCTTCGGGTACGGCGTAGGGTATGGGTTAGGGTTACGGTTAGGGTTAGTGTTAGGGTTAGGGCTCGGTTTAGGGTATTGGTTAGGATTAGGGTACGTGTTAGGGTTAGGGTAGGGGTTAGGGTTAGGGTACGCGTTAGTGTTAGGGTAGTTATTAAACCTATCCCAGTCTCTAGATACCCCTTAGCACGTAAAGGAATATTATTTGGAGGTCCAGCCATGGAGAAGAGTTTAGACACTAGGATAAGATAAGGAACACACCCATTGTAAAGAAATCACATTAGGATTCTCTTTTTAAGCTGTTCCTTAAAACACTTGTGCTTAGGAAATCTATTGGAGGCAGAAGCAGTCAAGGGTAGCCTAGGGTTAGGGTTAGGCTTAGGGTTAGGCTTAGGGTACGGCTTAGGGTACGGGTTCGGGGATGGCTTCGGATACGGCGTAGGGTATGGGTTAGGGTTAGGGTTAGGGTTAGTGTTAGGGTTAGGGCTAGGTTTAGGGTATTGGTTGGGATTAGGGTACGTGTTAGGGTTAGGGTAGGGGTTAGGGTTAGGGTACGCGTTAGTGTTAGGGTAGTTATTAAAGCTATCCCACTCTCTAGATACCCCTTAGCACGTAAAGGAATATTATTTGGAGGTCCAGCCATGGAGAAGAATTTAGACACTAGGATAAGATAAGGAACACACCCATTATAAAGAAATCACATTAGGATTCTCTTTTTAAGCTGTTCCTTAAAACACTACTGCTTAGGAAATCTATTGGAGGCAGAAGCATTCAAGGGTAGCCTACGTTTAGGGTTAGGCTTAGGGTACGGCTTAGGGTACGGCTTAGGGTACGGGTTCGGGGAGGGCTTCGGGTACGGCGTAGGGTATGGGTTAGGGTTAGGGTTAGGGTTAGTGTTAGGGTTAGGGCTCGGTTTAGGTTATTGTTTAGGATTAGGGTACGAGTTAGTGTTAGGGTAGGGGTTAGGGTTAGGGTACGCGTTACTGTTAGGGTAGTTATTAAACCTATCGCACTCTCTAGATACCCCTCAGCACGTAAAGGAATATTATTTGGAGGTCCAGCCATGGAGAAGAGTTTAGACACTAGGATAAGATAAGGAACACACCCATTATAAAGAAATCACATTAGGATTCTCTTTTTAAGCTGTTCCTTAAAACACTAGTGCTTAGGAAATCTATTGGAGGCAGAAGCAGTCAAGGGTAGCCTAGGGTTAGGGTTAGGCTTAGGGTTAGGCTTAGGGTACGGCTTAGGGTACGGGTTCGGTGAGGGATTCGGGTACGGCGTATGGTATGGCTTAGGGTTAGTGTTAGGGTTAGTGTTAGGGTTAGGGTTTGGTTTAGGGTACGGGTTAGGATTAGGGTACGTGTTAGGGTTAGGGTAGGGGTTAGGGTTAGGGTACGCGTTAGGGTTAGGGTAGTTAGTAAACCTATCCCACTCTCTAGATACCCCTTAGCACGTAAAGGAATATTATTTCGGGGTTCAGCCATGGAGAAGAGTTTAGACACTAGGATAAGATAAGGAACACACCCATTATAAAGAAATCACATTAGGATTCTCTTTTTAAGCTGTTTCTTAAAACACTAGTGCTTAGGAAAGCTATTGGAGGCAGAAGCAGTCAAGGGTAGCCTAGGGTTAGGTTTAGGCGTAGGGTACGGCTTAGAGTACGGGTTCGGGGAGGGCTTCGGGTACGGCGTAGGGTATGGGTTAGGGTTAGGGTTAGGGTTAGTGTTAGGGTTAGGGCTCGGTTTAGGGTACGGGTTAGGATTAGGGTAGGGGATAGGTTTAGGGTACGCGTTAGGGTTAGGGTAGTTATTAAAGCTATCCCACTCTCTAGATACCCCTTAGCACGTAAAGGAATATTATTTGGGGGTCCAGCCATGGAGAAGAGTTTAGACACTAGGATAAGATAAGGAACACACCCATTATAAAGAAATCACAATAAGATTCTCTTTTTAAGCTGTTCCTTCAAACACTAGTGCTTAGGAAATCTATTGTAGGCAGAAGCAGTCAAGGGTAGCCTAGGGTTAGGGTTAGGCTTAGGGTACGGCTTAGGGTACGGCTTAGGGTACGGGTTCGGGGAGGGCTTCGGGTACGGCGTAGGGTATGGGTTAGGGTTAGGGTTAGGGTTAGTGTTAGGGTTAGGGCTCGGTTTAGGGTATTGGTTAGGATTAAGGTACGTGTTATGGTTAGGGTAGGGGTTAGGGTTAGGGTACGCGTTAGTGTTAGGGTAGTTATTAAACCTATCCCACTCTCTAGATACCCCTTAGCACGTAAAGGAATATTATTTGGAGGTCCAGCCATGGAGAAGAGTTTAGACACTAGGATAAGATAAGGAACACACCCATTATAAAGAAATCACATTAGGATTCTCTTTTTAAGCTGTTCCTTAAAACACTAGTGCTTAGGAAATCTATTGGAGGCAGAAGCAGTCAAGGGTAGCCTAGGGTTAGGTTTAGGCGTAGGGTACGGCTTAGGGTACGGGTTCGGGGAGGGCTTCGGGTACGGCGTAGGGTATGGGTTAGGGTTAGGGTTAGGGTTAGTGTTAGGGTTAGGGCTCGGTTTAGGGTACGGGTTAGGATTAGGGTAGGGGATAGGGTTAGGGTACGCGTTAGGGTTAGGGTAGTTATTAAACCTATCCCACTCTCTAGATACCCCTTAGCACGTAAAGGAATATTATTTGGGGGTCCAGCCATGGAGAAGAGTTTAGACACTAGGATAAGATAAGGAACACACCCATTATAAAGAAATCACAATAAGATTCTCTTTTTAAGCTGTTCCTTCAAACACTAGTGCTTAGGAAATCTATTGGAGGCAGAAGCAGTCAAGGGTAGCCTAGGGTTAGGGTTAGGCTTAGGGTACGGCTTAGGGTACGGGTTCGGGGAGGGCTTCGGGTACGGCGTAGGTTATGGGTTAGGGTTAGGGTTAGGGTTAGTGTTAGGGTTAGGGCTCGGTTTAGGGTATTGGTTAGGATTAAGGTACGTGTTATGGTTAGGGTAGGGGTTAGGGTTAGGGTACGCGTTAGTGTTAGGGTAGTTATTAAACCTATCCCACTCTCTAGATACCCCTTAGCACATAAAGGAATATTATTTGGAGGTCCAGCCATGGAGAAGAGTTTAGACACTAGGATAAGATAAGGAACACACCCATTATAAAGAAATCACATTAGGATTCTCTTTTTAAGCTGTTCCTTAAAACACTAGTGCTTAGGAAATCTATTGGAGGCAGAAGCATCCAAGGGTAGCCTAGGGTTAGGGTTAGGCTTAGGGTTAGGCTTAGGGTACGGCTTAGGGTACGGGTTCGGGGAGGGCTTCTGGTACGGCGTAGGGTATGGGTTAGGGTTAGGGTTAGGGTTAGTGTTAGGGTTAGGGCTCGGTATAGGGTATTGGTTAGGATTAGGGTACGTGTTAGGGTTAGGGTAGGGGTTAGGGTTAGGGTACGCGTTAGTGTTAGGGTAGTTATTAAACCTAACCCACTCTCTAGATACCCCTTAGCACGTAAAGGAATATTATTTGGAGGTTCAGCCATGGAGAAGAGTTTAGACACTAGGATAAGATAAGGAACACACCCATTATAAAGAAATCACATTAGGATTCTCTTTTTAAGCTGTTCCTTAAAACACTAGTGCTTAGAAAATCTATTGGAGGCAGAAGCAGTCAAGGGTAGCCTAGGGTTAGGGTTAGGCTTAGGGTACGGCTTAGGGTACGGCTTAGGGTACCGGTTCGGGGAGGGCTTCGGGTTCCTCGTAGGGTATGGGTTAGGGTTACGGTTAGGGTTAGTGTTAGGGTTAGGGCTCGGTTTAGGGTATTGGTTAGGATTAAGGTACGTGTTAGGGTTAGGGTAGGGGTTAGGGTTAGGGTACGCGTTAGTGTTAGGGTAGTTATTAAACCTATCCCAGTCTCTAGATACCCCTTAGCACGTAAAGGAATATTATTTGGAGGTCCAGCCATGGAGAAGAGTTTAGACACTAGGATAAGATACGGAACACACCCATTGTAAAGAAATCACATTAGGATTCTCTTTTTAAGCTGTTCCTTAAAACACTAGTGCTTAGGAAATCTATTGGAGGCAGAAGCAGTCAAGGGTAGCCTAGGGTTAGGGTTAGGCTTAGGGTACGGCTTAGGGTACGGCTTAGGGTATGGGTTCGGGGATGGCTTCGGGTACGGCGTAGGGTATGTGTTAGGGTTAGGGTTAGGGTTAGTGTTAGGGTTAGGGCTCGGTTTAGGGTATTGGTTAGGATTAGGGTACGTGTTAGGGTTAGGGTAGGGGTTAGGGTTAGGGTACGCGTTAGTGTTAGGGTAGTTATTAAAGCTATCTCACTCTCTAGATACCCCTTAGCACGTAAAGGAATATTATTTGGAGGTCCAGCCATGGAGAAGAATTTAGACACTAGGATAAGATAAGGAACACACCCATTATAAAGAAATCACATTAGGATTCTCTTTTTAAGCTGTTCCTTAAAACACTACTGCTTAGGAAATCTATTGGAGGCAGAAGCATTCAAGGGTAGCCTACGTTTAGGGTTAGGCTTAGGGTTAGGCTTAGGGTACGGCTTAGGGTTAGGGTTCGGGGAGGGCTTCTGGTACGGCGTAGGGTATGGGTTAGGGTTAGGGTTAGGGTTAGTGTTAGGGTTAGGGCTCGGTTTAGGGTATTTGTTAGGATTAGGGTACGTGTTAGCGATAGGGTAGGGGTTAGGGTTAGGGTACGCATTAGTGTTAGGTTAGTTATTAAACCTAACCCACTCTCTAGATACCCCTTAGCACGTAAAGGAATATTATTTGGAGGTCCAGCCATGGAGAAGAATTTAGACACTAGGATAAGATAAGGAACACACCCATTATAAAGAAATCACATTAGGATTCTCTTTTTAAGCTGTTCCTTAAAACACTAGTGCTTAGGAAATCTATTGGTGGCAGAAGCAGTCAAGGGTAGCCTAGGGTTAGTGTTAGGCTTAGGGTACGGCTTAGGGTACGGCTTAGGGTACGGGTTCGGGGAGGGCTTCGGGTACGGCGTAGGGTATGGGTTAGGGTTAGGGTTAGGGTTAGTGTTAGGGTTAGGGCTCGGTTTAGGGTATTGGTTAGGATTAGGGTACGTGTTAGTGTTAGGGTAGGGGTTAGGGTTAGGGTACGCGTTAGTGTTAGGGTAGTTATTAAACCTATCCCACTCTGTAGATACCCCTTAGCACGTAAAGGAATATTATTTGGAGGTCCAGCCATGGAGAAGAGTTTAGACACTAGGATAAGATAAGGAACACACCCATTATAAAGAAATCACATTAGGATTCTCTTTTTAAGCTGTTCCTTAAAACACTAGTGCTTAGGAAATCTATTGGAGGCAGAAGCAGTCAAGGGTAGCCTAGGGTTAGGGTTAGGCTTAGGGTTAGGCTTAGGGTACGGCTTAGGGTACGGGTTCGGTGAGGGCTTCGGGTACGGCGTAGGGTATGGGTTAGGGTTAGGGTTAGGGTTAGTGTTAGGGTTAGGGCTCGGTTTAGGGTACGGGATAGGATTAGGGTACGTGTTAGGGTTAGGGTAGGGGATAGGGTTATGGTACGCGTTAGGGTTAGGGTAGTTATTAAACCTATCCCACTCTCTAGATACCCCTTAGCACGTAAAGGAATATTATTTGGGGGTCCAGCCATGGAGAAGAGTTTAGACACTAGGATAAGATAAGGAACACACCCATTATAAAGAAATCACATTAGGATTCTCTTTTTAAGCTGTTCCTTAAAACACTAGTGCTTAGGAAATCTATTGGAGGCAGAAGCACTCAAGGGTAGCCTAGGGTTAGGGTTAGGCTTAGGGTACGGCTTAGGGTACGGCTTAGGGTACGGGTTCGGGGAGGTCTTTGGGTACGGCGTAGGGTATGGGTTAGGGTTAGGGTTAGGGTTAGTGTTTGGGTTAGGGCTCGGTTTAGGGTACGGGATAGGATTAGGGTACATGTTAGGGTTAGGGTAGGGGTTAGGGTTAGGGTACGCGTTAGGGTTAGGGTAGTTATTAAACCTATCCCACTCTCTAGATACACCTTAGCACGTAAAGGAATATTATTTGGGGGTCCAGCCATGGAGAAGAGTTTAGACACTAGGATAAGATAAGGAACACACCCATTATAAGGAAATCACATTAGGATTCTCTTTTTAAGCTGTTCCTTAAAACACTAGTGCTTAGGAAAGCTATTGGAGGCAGAAGCAGTCAAGGGTAACCAAGGGTTAGGGTTAGGCTTGGGGTTAGGCTTAGGGTACGGCTTAGGGTACGGGTTCGGGGAGTGCTTCGGGTACGGCGTAGGGTATGGGTTAGGGTTAGGGTTAGGGTTAGTGTTAGGGTTAGGGCTCGGTTTAGGGTATTGGTTAGGATTAGGGTACGTGTTAGCGATAGGGTAGGGGTTAGGGTTAGGGTACGCATTAGTGTTAGGGTAGTTATTAAACCTAACCCACTCTCTAGATACCCCTTAGCACGTAAAGGAATATTATTTGGAGGTCCAGCCATGGAGAAGAGTTTACACACTAGGATAAGATAAGGAACACACCCATTATAAAGAAATCACATTAGGATTCTCTTTTTAAGCTGTTCCTTAAAACACTAGTGCTTAGGAAATCTATTGGAGGCAGAAGCAGTCAAGGGTAGCCTAGGGTTAGGGTTAGGCTTAGGGTTAGGCTTAGGGTACGGCTTAGGGTACGGGTTCGGGGAGGGCTTCGGGTACGGCGTAGGGTATGGGTTAGGGTTAGGGTTAGGGTTAGTGTTAGGGTTAGGGCTCGGTTTAGGGTATTGGTTAGGATTAGGGTACGTGTTAGTGTTAGGGTAGGGGTTAGGGTTAGGGTACGCGTTAGTGTTAGGGTAGTTATTAAACCTATCCCACTCTGTAGATACCCCTTAGCACGTAAAGGAATATTATTTGGAGGTCCAGCCATGGAGAAGAGTTTAGACACTAGGATAAGATAAGGAACACACCCATTATAAAGAAATCACATTAGGATTCTCTTTTTAAGCTGTTCCTTAAAACACTAGTGCTTAGGAAATCTATTGGAGGCAGAAGCAGTCAAGGGTAGCCTAGGGTTAGGGTTAGGCTTAGGGTACGGCTTAGGGTACGGCTTAGGGTACGGGTTTGGGGAGGGCTTCGGGTACGGCTTAGGGTATGGGTTAGGGTTAGGGTTAGGGTTAGTGTTAGGGTTAGGGCTCGGCTTAGGGTATTGGTTAGGATTAGGGTACGTGTTAGGGTTAGGGTAGGGGTTAGGGTTAGGATACGCGTTAGTGTTAGGGTAGTTATTAAACCTATCCCAATCTCTACATACCCCTTAGCACGTAAAGGAATACTATTTGGAGGTCCAGCCATGGAGAAGAGTTTAGACACTAGGATAAGATAAGGAACACACCCATTATAAAGAAATCACATTAGGATTCTCTTTTTAAGCTGTTCCTTAAAACACTAGTGCTTAGGAAATCTATTGGAGGCAGAAGCAGTCAAGGGTAGCCTAGGGTTAGGGTTAGGCTTAGGGTACGGGTTCGGGGATGGCTTCGGGTACGGCGTAGGGTTTGGGTTAGGGTTAGGGTTAGGGTTAGTGTTAGGGTTAGGGCTCGGTTTAGGGTATTGGTTAGGATTAGGGTACGTGTTAGGGTTAGGGTAGGGGTTAGGGTTAGGGTACGCGTTAGTGTTAGGGTAGTTATTAAACCTAACCCACTCTCTAGATACCCCTTAGCACGTAAAGGAATATTATTTGGAGGTCCAGCCATGGAGAAGAGTTTAGACACTAGGATAAGATAAGGAACACACCCATTATAAAGAAATCACATTAGGATTCTCTTTTTAAGCTGTTCCTTAAAACACTACTGCTTAGGAAATCTATTGGAGGCAGAAGCAGTCAAGGGTAGCCTAGGGTTAGGGTTAGGCTTAGGGTACGGCTTAGGGTACGGCTTAGGGTACCGGTTCGGGGAGGGCTTCGGGTACGGCGTAGGCTATGGGTTAGGGTTAAGGTTAGGGTTGGTGTTAGGGTTAGGGCTCGGTTTAGGGTATTGGTTAGGATTAGGGTACGTGTTAGGGTTAGGGTAGGGGTTAGGGTTAGGGTACGCGTTAGTGTTAGGGTAGTTATTAAACCTATCCCACTCTCTAGATACCCCTTAGCACATAAAGGAATATTATTTGGAGGTCCAGCCATGGAGAAGAGTTTAGACACTAGGATAAGATAAGGAACACACCCATTATAAAGAAATCACATTAGGATTCTCTTTTTAAGCTGTTCCTTAAAACACTAGTGCTTAGGAAATCTATTGGAGGCAGAAGCATCCAAGGGTAGCCTAGGGTTAGGGTTAGGCTTAGGGTACGGCTTAGGGTACGGCTTAGGGTACCGGTTCGGGGAGGGCTTCGGGTACGGCGTAGGGTATGGGTTAGGGTTACGGTTAGGGTTAGTGTTAGGGTTAGGGCTCGGTTTAGGGTATTGGTTAGGATTAGGGTACGTGTTAGGGTTAGGGTAGGGGTTAGGGTTAGGGTACGTGTTAGTGTTAGGGTAGTTATTAAACCTATCCCAGTCTCTAGATACCCCTTAGCACGTAAAGGAATATTATTTGGAGGTCCAGCCATGGAGAAGAGTTTAGACACTAGGATAAGATAAGGAACACACCCATTGTAAAGAAATCACATTAGGATTCTCTTTTTAAGCTGTTCCTTAAAACACTAGTGCTTAGGAAATCTATTGGAGGCAGAAGCAGTCAAGGGTAGCCTAGGGTTAGGGTTAGGCTTAGGGTACGGCTTAGGGTACGGCTTAGGGTACAGGATCGGGGATGGCTTCGGGTACGGCGTAGGGTATGGATTAGGGTTAGGGTTAGGGTTAGTGTTAGGGTTAGGGCTCGGTTTAGGGTATTGGTTGGGATTAGGGTACGTGTTAGGGTTAGGGTAGGGGTTAGGGTTAGGGTACGCGTTAGTGTTAGGGTAGTTATTAAAGCTATCCCACTCTCTAGATACCCCTTAGCACGTAAAGGAATATTATTTGGAGGTCCAGCCATGGAGAAGAGTTTAGACACTAGGATAAGATAAGGAACACACCCAGTATAAAGAAATCACATTAGGATTCTCTTTTTAAGCTGTTCCTTAAAACACTACTGCTTAGGAAATCTATTGGAGGCAGAAGCATTCAAGGGTAGCCTACGTTTAGGGTTAGGCTTAGGGTTAGGCTTAGGGTACGGCTTAGGGTACGGGTTCGGGGAGGGCTTCTGGTACGGCGTAGGGTATGGGTTAGGGTTAGGGTTAGGGTTAGTGTTAGGGTTTGGGCTCGGTTTAGGGTATTGGTTAGGATTAGGGTACGTGTTAGCGATAGGGTAGGGGTTAGGGTTAGGGTACGCATTAGTGTTAGGGTAGTTATTAAACCTAACCCACTCTCTAGATACCCCTTAGCACGTAAAGGAATATTATTTGGAGGTCCAGCCATGGAGAAGAGTTTACACACTAGGATAAGATAAGGAACACACCCATTATAAAGAAATCACATTAGGATTCTCTTTTTAAGCTGTTCCTTAAAACACTAGTGCTTAGGAAATCTATTGGAGGCAGAAGCAGTCAAGGGTAGCCTAGGGTTAGGGTACGGCTTAGGGTACGGCTTAGGGTACGGCTTAGGGTACGGGTTCGGGGAGGGGTTCGTGTACGGCGTAGGGTATGGGTTAGGGTTAGGGTTAGGGTTAGTGTTAGGGTTAGGGCTCGGTTTAGGGTATTGGTTAGGATTAGGGTACGTGTTAGGGTTAGGGTAGGGGTTAGGGTTAGGGTACGCGTTAGTGTTAGGGTAGTTATTAAACCTATCCCACTCTCTAGATACCCCTTAGCACGTAAAGGAATATTATTTGGAGGTGCAGCCATGGAGAAGAGTTTAGACACTAGGATAAGATAAGAAACACACCCATTATAAAGAAATCACATTAGGATTCTCTTTTTAAGTTGTTCCTTAAAACACTAGTGCTTAGGAAATCTATTGGAGGCAGAAGCAGTGAAGGGTAGCCTAGGGTTAGGGTTAGGCTTGGGGTTAGGCTTAGGGTACGGCTTAGGGTACGGGTTCGGGGAGGGCTTCGGGTACGGCGTAGGGTATGGGTTAGGGTTAGGGTTAGGGTTAGTGTTAGGGTTAGGGCTCGGTTTAGGGTATTGGTTAGGATTAGGGTACGTGTTAGGGTTAGGGTAGGGGTTAGGGTTAGGGTACGCGTTAGTGTTAGGGTAGTTATTAAACCTATCCCACTCTCTAGATACCCCTTAGCACGTAAAGGAATATTATTTGGAGGTGCAGCCATGGAGAAGAGTTTAGACACTAGGATAAGATAAGGAACACACCCATTATAAAGAAATCACATTAGGATTCTCTTTTTAAGTTGTTCCTTAAAACACTAGTGCTTAGGAAATCTATTGGAGGCAGAAGCAGTCAAGGGTAGCCTAGGGTTAGGGTTAGGCTTGGGGTTAGGCTTAGGGTACGGCTTAGGGTACGGGTTCGGGGAGGGCTTCGGGTACGGCGTAGGGTGTGGGTTAGGGTTAGGGTTAGGGTTAGTGTTAGGGTTAGGGCTCGGTTTAGGGTACGGGTTAGGATTAGGGTACGTGTTAGGGTTAGGGTAGGGGATAGGGTTAGGGTACGCGTTAGGGTTAGGGTAGTTATTAAACCTATCCCACTCTCTAGATACCCCTTAGCACGTAAAGGAATATTATTTGGGGGTCCAGCCATGGAGAAGAGTTTAGACACTAGGATACAATAAGGAACACACCCATTATAAAGAAATCACATTAGGATTCTATTTTTAAGCTGTTCCTTAAAACACTAGTGCTTAGGAAATCTATTGGAGGAAGAAGCAGTCAAGGGTAGCCTAGGGTTAGGGTTAGGCTTAGGGTACGGCTTAGGGTACGGCTTAGGGTACGGGTTCGGGGAGGGCTTTGGGTACGGCGTAGGGTATGGGTTAGGTTTAGGGTTAGTGTTAGGGTTAGGGCTTGGTTTATGGTACGGGATAGATTTAGGGTACATGTTAGGGGTAGGGTAGGGGTTAGGTTTAGGGTACGCGTTAGGGTTAGGGTAGTTATTAAACCTATCCCACTCTCTAGATACACCTTAGCACGTAAAGGAATATTATTTGGGGGTCCAGCCATGGAGAAGAGTTTAGACACTAGGATAAGATAAGGAACACACCCATTATAAAGAAATCACATTAGGATTCTCTTTTTAAGCTGTTCCTTAAAACACTAGTGCTTAGGAAATCTATTGGAGGCAGAAGCAGTCAAGGGTAGCCTAGGGTTAGGGTTAGGCTTAGGGTACGGCTTAGGGTACGGCTTAGGGTACGGGTTTGGGGAGGGCTTCGGGTACGGCTTAGGGTATGGGTTAGGGTTAGGGTTAGGGTTAGTGTTAGGGTTAGGGCTCGGCTTAGGGTATTGGTTAGGATTAGGGTACGTGTTAGTGTTAGGGTAGGGGTTAGGGTTAGGGTACGCGTTAGTGTTAGGGTATTTATTAAACCTATCCCAATCTCTAGATACCCCTTAGCACGTAAAGGAATATTATTTGGAGGTCCAGCCATGGAGAAGAGTTTAGACACTAGGATAAGATAAGGAACACACCCATTATAAAGAAATCACATTAGGATTCTCTTTTTAAGCTGTTCCTTAAAACACTAGTGCTTAGGAAATCTATTGGAGGCAGAAGCAGTGAAGGGTAGCCTAGGGTTAGGGTACGGCTTAGGGTACGGCTTAGGGTACGGCTTAGGGTACGGGTTCGGGGAGGGGTTCGTGTACGGCGTAGGGTATGGGTTAGGGTTAGGGTTAGCGTTAGTGTTAGGGTTAGGGCTCGGTTTAGGGTATTGGTTAGGATTAGGGTACGTGTTAGGGTTAGGGTAGGGGTTAGGGTTAGGGTACGCGTTAGTGTTAGGGTAGTTATTAAACCTATCCCACTCTCTAGATACCCCTTAGCACGTAAAGGAATATTATTTGGAGGTGCAGCCATGGAGAAGAGTTTAGACACTAGGATAAGATAAGGAACACACCCATTATAAAGAAATCACATTAGGATTCTCTTTTTAAGTTGTTCCTTAAAACACTAGTGCTTAGGAAATCTATTGGAGGCAGAAGCAGTCAAGGGTAGCCTAGGGTTAGGGTTAGGCTTGGGGTTAGGCTTAGGGTACGGCTTAGGGTACGGGTTCGGGGAGGGCTTCGGGTACGGCGTAGGGTATGGGTTAGGGTTAGGGTTAGGGTTAGTGTTAGGGTTAGGGCTCGGTTTAGGGTACGGGTTAGGATTAGGGTACGTGTTAGGGTTAGGGTAGGGGATAGGGTTAGGGTACGCGTTAGGGTTAGGGTAGTTATTAAACCTATCCCACTCTCTAGATACCCCTTAGCACGTAAAGGAATATTATTTGGGGGTCCAGCCATGGAGAAGAGTTTAGACACTAGGATACGATAAGGAACACACCCATTATAAAGAAATCACATTAGGATTCTATTTTTAAGCTGTTCCTTAAAACACTAGTGCTTAGGAAATCTATTGGAGGAAGAAGCAGTCAAGGGTAGCCTAGGGTTAGGGTTAGGCTTAGGGTACGGCTTAGGGTACGGCTTAGGGTACGGGTTCGGGGAGGGCTTTGGGTACGGCGTAGGGTATGGGTTAGGTTTAGGGTTAGTGTTAGGGTTAGGGCTCGGTTTAGGGTACGGGATAGATTTAGGGTACATGTTAGGGGTAGGGTAGGGGTTAGGTTTAGGGTACGCGTTAGGGTTAGGGTAGTTATTAAACCTATCCCACTCTCTAGATACACCTTAGCACGTAAAGGAATATTATTTGGGGGTCCAGCCATGGAGAAGAGTTTAGACACTAGGATAAGATAAGGAACACACCCATTATAAAGAAATCACATTAGGATTCTCTTTTTAAGCTGTTCCTTAAAACACTAGTGCTTAGGAAAGCTATTGGAGGCAGAAGCAGTGAAGGGTAACCAAGGGTTAGGGTTAGGCTTGGGGTTAGGCTTAGGGTACGGCTTAGGGTACGGGTTCGGGGAGGGCTTCGGGTACGGCGTAGGGTATGGGTTAGGGTTAGGGTTAGGGTTAGTGTTAGGGTTAGGGCTCGGTTTAGGGTATTGGTTAGGATTAGGGTACGTGTTAGTGTTAGGGTAGGGGTTAGGGTTAGGGTACGCGTTAGTGTTAGGGTAGTTATTAAACCTATCCCACTCTCTAGATACCGCTTAGCATGTAAAGGAATATTATTTGGAGTTCCAGCCATGGAGAAGAGTTTAGACACTAGGATAAGATAAGGAACAGACACATTATAAAGAAATCACATTAGGATTCTCTTTTTAAGCTGTTCCTTAAAACACTAGTGCTTAGGAAATCTATTGGAGGCAGAAGCAGTCAAGGGTAGCCTAGGGTTAGGGTTAGGCTTAGGGTACGGCTTAGGGTACGGCTTAGGGTACGGGTTTGGGGAGGGCTTCGGGTACGGCTTAGGGTATGGGTTAGGGTTAGGGTTAGGGTTAGTGTTAGGGTTAGGGCTCGGCTTAGGGTATTGGTTAGGATTAGGGTACGTGTTAGGGTTAGGGTAGGGGTTAGGGTTAGGGTACGCGTTAGTGTTAGGGTATTTATTAAACCTATCCCAATCTCTAGATACCCCTTAGCACGTAAAGGAATATTATTTGGAGGTCCAGCCATGGAGAAGAGTTTAGACACTAGGATAAGATAAGGAACACACCCATTATACAGAAATCACATTAGGATTCTCTTTTTAAGCTGTTCCTTAAAACACTAGTGCTTAGGAAATCTATTGGAGGCAGAAGCAGTGAAGGGTAGCCTAGGGTTAGGGTACGGCTTAGGGTACGGCTTAGGGTACGGCTTAGGGTACGGGTTCGGGGAGGGGTTCGTGTACGGCGTAGGGTATGGGTTAGGGTTAGGGTTAGGGTTAGTGTTAGGGTTAGGGCTCGGTTTAGGGTATTGGTTAGGATTAGGGTACGTGTTAGGGTTAGGGTAGGGGTTAGGGTTAGGGTACGCGTTAGTGTTAGGGTAGTTATTAAACCTATCCCACTCTCTAGATACCCCTTAGCACGTAAAGGAATATTATTTGGAGGTGCAGCCATGGAGAAGAGTTTAGACACTAGGATAAGATAAGGAACACACCCATTATAAAGAAATCACATTAGGATTCTCTTTTTAAGTTGTTCCTTAAAACACTAGTGCTTAGGAAATCTATTGGAGGCAGAAGCAGTCAAGGGTAGCCTACGGTTAGGGTTAGGCTTGGGGTTAGGCTTAGGGTACGGCTTAGGGTACGGGTTCGGGGAGGGCTTCGGGTACGGCGTAGGGTATGGGTTAGGGTTAGGGTTAGGGTTAGTGTTAGGGTTAGGGCTCGGTTTAGGGTACGGGTTAGGATTAGGGTACGTGTTAGGGTTAGGGTAGGGGATAGGGTTAGGGTACGCGTTAGGGTTAGGGTAGTTATTAAACCTATCCCACTCTCTAGATACCCCTTAGCACGTAAAGGAATATTATTTGGGGGTCCAGCCATGGAGAAGAGTTTAGACACTAGGATACGATAAGGAACACACCCATTATAAAGAAATCACATTAGGATTCTATTTTTAAGCTGTTCCTTAAAACACTAGTGCTTAGGAAATCTATTGGAGGAAGAAGCAGTCAAGGGTAGCCTAGGGTTAGGGTTAGGCTTAGGGTACGGCTTAGGGTACGGCTTAGGGTACGGGTTCGGGGAGGGCTTTGGGTACGGCGTAGGGTATGGGTTAGGTTTAGGGTTAGTGTTAGGGTTAGGGCTCGGTTTAGGGTACGGGATAGATTTAGGGTACATGTTAGGGGTAGGGTAGGGGTTAGGTTTAGGGTACGCGTTAGGGTTAGGGTAGTTATTAAACCTATCCCACTCTCTAGATACACCTTAGCACGTAAAGGAATATTATTTGGGGGTCCAGCCATGGAGAAGAGTTTAGACACTAGGATAAGATAAGGAACACACCCATTATAAAGAAATCACATTAGGATTCTCTTTTTAAGCTGTTCCTTAAAACACTAGTGCTTAGGAAAGCTATTGGAGGCAGAAGCAGTGAAGGGTAACCAAGGGTTAGGGTTAGGCTTGGGGTTAGGCTTAGGGTACGGCTTAGGGTACGGGTTCGGGGAGGGCTTCGGGTACGGCGTAGGGTATGGGTTAGGGTTAGGGTTAGGGTTAGTGTTAGGGTTAGGGCTCGGTTTAGGGTATTGGTTAGGATTAGGGTACTTGTTAGTGTTAGGGTAGGGGTTAGGGTTAGGGTACGCGTTAGTGTTAGGGTAGTTATTAAACCTATCCCACTCTCTAGATACCGCTTAGCACGTAAAGGAATATTATTTGGAGTTCCAGCCATGGAGAAGAGTTTAGACACTAGGATAAGATAAGGAACAGACACATTATAAAGAAATCACATTAGGATTCTCTTTTTAAGCTGTTCCTTAAAACACTAGTGCTTAGGAAATCTATTGGAGGCAGAAGCAGTCAAGGGTAGCCTAGGGTTAGGGTTAGGCTTAGGGTACGGCTTAGGGTACGGATTAGGGTACGGGTTTGGGGAGGGCTTCGGGTACGGCTTAGGGTATGGGTTAGTGTTAGGGTTAGGGTTAGTGTTCGGGTTAGGGCTCGGCTTAGGGTATTGGTTAGGATTAGGGTACGTGTTAGGGTTAGGGTAGGGGTTAGGGTTAGGGTACGCGTTAGTGTTAGGGTATTTATTAAACCTATCCCAATCTCTAGATACCCCTTAGCACGTAAAGGAATATTATTTGGAGGTCCAGCCATGGAGAAGAGTTTAGACACTAGGATAAGATAAGGAACACACCCATTATAAAGAAATCACATTAGGATTCTCTTTTTAAGCTGTTCCTTAAAACACTAGTGCTTAGGAAATCTATTGGAGGCAGAAGCAGTGAAGGGTAGCCTAGGGTTAGGGTTAGGCTTAGGGTACGGCTTAGGGTACGGCTTAGGGTACTGGTTCGGTGAGGGCTTCGGGTATGGCGTAGGGTATGGGTTAGGGTTAGGGTTAGGGTTAGTGTTAGGGTTAGGGCTCGGTTTAGGGTATTGGTTAGGATTAGGGTACGAGTTAGTGTTAGGGTAGGGGTTAGGGTTATGGTACGCGTTAGTGTTAGGGTAGTTATTAAACCTATCCCACTCTCTAGATACCCCTCAGCACGTAAAGGAATATTATTTGGAGGTCCAGCCATGGAGAAGAGTTTAGACACTAGGATAAGATAAGGAACACACCCATTATAAAGAAATGACATTAGGATTCTCTTTTTAAGTTGTTCCTTAAAACACTAGTGCTTAGGAAATCTATTGGAGGCAGAAGCAGTCAAGGGTAGCCTAGGGTTAGGGTTAGGCTTAGGGTACGGCTTAGGGTACGGCTTAGGGTACGGGTTCGGGGAGGGCTTCGTGTACGGCGTAGGGTATGGGTTAGGGTTAGGGTTAGTGTTAGGGTTAGGGCTCGGTTTAGGGTATTGGTTAGGATTAGGGTACGTGTTAGGGTTAGGGTAGGGGTTAGGGTTAGGGTACGCGTTAGTGTTAGGGTAGTTATTAAACCTATCCCACTCTCTAGATACCCCTTATCACGTAAAGGAATATTATTTGGAGGTGCAGCCATGGAGAAGAGTTTAGACACTAGGATAAGATAAGGAACACACCCATTATAAAGAAATCACATTAGGATTCTCTTTTTAAGTTGTTCCTTAAAACACTAGTGCTTAGGAAATCTATTGGAGGCAGAAGCAGTCAAGGGTAGCCTAGGGTTAGGGTTAGGCTTGGGGTTAGGCTTAGGGTACGGCTTAGGGTACGGGTTCGGGGAGGGGTTCGGGTACGGCGTAGGGTATGGGTTAGGGTTAGGGTTAGGGTTAGTGTTAGGGTTAGGGCTCGGTTTAGGGTTTTCGTTAGGATTAGGGTACGTGTTAGTGTTAGGGTAGTGGTTAGGGTTAGGGTACGCGTTAGTGTTAGGTTAGTTATTAAACCTATCCCACTCTGTAGATACCCCTTAGCACGTAAAGGAATATTATTTGGAGGTCCAGCCATGGAGAAGAGTTTAGACACTAGGATAAGATGAGGAACACACCCATTATAAAGAAATCACATTAGGATTCTCTTTTTAAGCTGTTCCTTAAAACACTAGTGCTTAGGAAATCTATTAGAGGCAGAAGTAGTCAAGGGTAGCCTAGGGTTAGGGTTAGGCTTAGGGTTAGGCTTAGGGTACGGCTTAGGGTACGGGTTCGGTGAGGGATTCAGGTACGGCGTAGGGTATGGCTTAGGGTTAGGGTTAGGGTTAGTGTTAGGGTTAGGGCTCGGTTTAGGGTACGGGTTAGGATTAGGGTACGTGTTAGGGTTAGGGTAGGGGTTAGGGTTAGGGTACGCGTTAGGGTTAGGGTAGTTATTAAACCTATCCCACTCTCTAGATACACCTTAGCACGTAAAGGAATATTATTTCGGGGTCCAGCCATGGAGAAGAGTTTAGACACTAGGATAAGATAAGGAACACACCCATTATAAAGAAATCACATTAGGATTCTCTTTTTAAGCTGTTCCTTAAAACACTAGTGCTTAGGAAATCTATTGGAGGCAGAAGCAGTCAAGGGTAGCCTAGGGTTAGGGTTAGGCTTAGCGTACGGCTTAGGGTACGGCTTAGGGTACGGGTTCGAGGAGGGCTTCGGGTACGGCGTAGGGTATGGGTTAGGGTTAGGGTTAGGGTTAGTGTTAGGGTTAGGGCTCGGTTTAGGGTATTGGTTAGGATTAGGGTACGTGTTAGGGTTAGGTTAGGGGTTAGGGTTAGGGTACGCGTTAGTGTTAGGGTAGTTATTAAACCTATCCCACTCTCTAGATACCCCTTAGCACGTAAAGGAATATTATTTGGAGGTGCAGCCATGGAGAAGAGTTTAGACACTAGGATAAGATAAGGAACACACCCATTATAAAGAAATCACATTAGGATTCTCTTTTTAAGTTGTTCCTTAAAACACTAGTGCTTAGGAAATCTATTGGAGGCAGAAGCAGTCAAGGGTAGCCTAGGGTTAGGGTTAGGCTTGGGGTTAGGCTTAGGGTACGGCTTAGGGTATGGGTTCGGGGAGGGGTTCGGGTACGGCGTAGGGTATGGGTTAGGGTTAGGGTTAGGATTAGTGTTAAGGTTAGGGCTCGGTTTAGGGTATTGGTTAGGATTAGGGTACGTGTTAGTGTTAGGGTAGGGGTTAGGGTTAGGGTACGCATTAGTGTTAGGTTAGTTATTAATCCTATCCCACTCTGTAGATACCCCTTAGCACGTAAAGGAATATTATTTGGAGGTCCAGCCATGGAGAAGAGTTTAGACACTAGGATAAGATAAGGAACACACCCATTATAAAGAAATCACATTAGGATTCTCTTTTTAAGCTGTTCCTTAAAACACTAGTGCTTAGGAAATCTATTGGAGGCAGAAGCAGTCAAGGGTAGCCTAGGGTTAGGGTTAGGCTTAGGGTTAGGCTTAGGGTACGGCTTAGGGTATGGGTTCGGTGAGGGCTTCTGGTACGGCGTAGGGTATGGGTTAGGGTTAGGGTTAGGGTTAGTGTTAGGGTTAGGGCTCGGTTTAGGGTACGGGTTAGGATTAGGGTACGTGTTAGGGTTAGGGTAGGGGATAGGTTTAGGGTACGCGTTAGGGTTAGGGTAGTTATTAAACCTATCCCACTCTCTAGATACCCCTTAGCACGTAAAGGAATATTATTTGGGGGTCCAGCCATGGAGAAGAGTTTAGACACTAGGATAAGATAAGGAACACAACCATTATAAAGAAATCACATTAGGATTCTCTTTTTAAGCTGTTCCTTAAAACACTAGTGCTTAGGAAATCTATTGGAGGAAGAAGCAGTCAAGGGTAGCCTAGGGTTAGGGTTAGGCTTAGAGTACGGCTTAGGGTACGGCTTAGGGTACGGGTTCGGGGAGGGCTTTGGGTCCGGCGTAGTGTATGGGTTAGGGTTAGGGTTAGGGTTAGTGTTAGGGTTAGGGCTCGGTTTAGGGTACGGGATAGAATTAGGGTACATGTTAGGGTTAGGGTAGGGGTTAGGGTTAGGGTACGCGTTAGGGTTAGGGTAGTTATTAAACCTATCCCACTCTTTATATACACCTTAGCACGTAAAGGAATATTATTCGGGGGTCCAGCCATGGAGAAGAGTTTACACACTAGGATAAGATAAGGAACACACCCATTATAAAGAAATCACATTAGGATTCTCTTTTTAAGCTGTTCCTTAAAACACTAGTGCTTAGGAAAGCTATTGGAGGCAGAAGCAGTCAAGGGTAACCAAGGGTTAGGGTTAGGCTTGGGGTTAGGCTTAGGGTACGGCTTAGGGTACGGGTTCGGGGAGGGCTTCGGGTACGGCGTAGGGTATGGGTTAGGGTTAGGGTTAGGGTTAGTGTTAGGGTTAGGGCTCGGTTTAGGGTATTGGTTAGGATTAGGGTACGTGTTAGTGTTAGGGTAGGGGTTAGGGTTAGGGTACGCGTTAGTGTTAGGGTAGTTATTAAACCTATCCCACTCTCTAGATACCGCTTAGCACGTAAAGGAATATTATTTGGAGTTCCAGCCATGGAGAAGAGTTTAGGCACTAGGATAAGATAAGGAACAGACACATTATAAAGAAATCACATTAGGATTCTCTTTTTAAGCTGTTCCTTAAAACACTAGTGCTTAGGAAATCTATTGGAGGCAGAAGCAGTCAAGGGTAGCCTAGGGTTAGGGTTAGGCTTAGGGTACGGCTTAGGTTACGGCTTAGGGTACGGGTTTGGGGAGGGCTTCGGGTACGGCTTAGGGTATGGATTAGGGTTAGGGTTAGGGTTAGTGTTAGGGTTAGGGCTCGGTTTAGGGTATTGGTTAGGATTAGGGTACGTGTTAGGGTTAGGGTAGGGGTTAGGGTTAGGGTATGCGTTAGTGTTAGGGTAGTTATTAAACCTATCCCACTCTCTAGATACCCCTTAGCACGTAAAGGAATATTATTTGGAGGTGCAGCCATGGAGAAGAGTTTAGACACTAGGATAAGATAAGGAACACACCCATTATAAAGAAATCACATTAGGATTCTCTTTTTAAGTTGTTCCTTAAAACACTAGTGCTTAGGAAATCTATTGGAGGCAGAAGCAGTCAAGGGTAGCCTAGGGTTAGGGTTAGGCTTGGGGTTAGGCTTAGGGTACGGCTTAGGGTACGGGTTCGGGGAGGGGTTCGGGTACGGCGTAGGGTATGGGTTAGGGTTAGGGTTAGGGTTAGTGTTAGGGTTAGGGCTCGGTTTAGGATTATGGTTAGGATTAGGGTACGTGTTAGTGTTAGGGTAGGGGTTAGGGTTAGGGTACGCGTTAGTTTTATGTTAGTTATTAAACCTATCCCACTCTGTAGATACCCCTTAGCACGTAAAGGAATATTATTTGGAGGTCCAGCCATGGAGAAGAGTTTAGACACTAGGATAAGATAAGGAACACACCCATTATAAAGAAATCACATTAGGATTCTCTTTTTAAGCTGTTCCTTAAAACACTAGTGCTTAGGAAATCTATTGGAGGCAGAAGCAGTCAAGGGTAGCCTAGGGTTAGGGTTAGGCTTAGGGTTAGGCTTAGGGTACGGCTTAGGGTACGGGTTCGGTGAGGGCTTCGGGTACGGCGTAGGGTATGGGTTAGGGTTAGGGTTAGTGTTAGGGTTAGGGCTCGGTTTAGGGTACGGGTTAGGATTAGGGTACGTGTTAGGGTTAGGGTAGGGGATAGGGTTAGGGTACGCGTTAGGGTTAGGGTAGTTATTAAACCTATCCCACTCTCTAGATACCCCTTAGCACGTAAAGGAATATTATTTGGGGGTCCAGCCATGGAGAAGAGTTTAGACACTAGGATAAGATAAGGAACACACCCATTATAAAGAAATCACATTAGGATTCTCTTTTTAAGCTGTTCCTTAAAACACTAGTGCTTAGGAAATCTATTGGAGGAAGAAGCAGTCAAGGGTAGCCTAGGGTTAGGGTTAGGCTTAGGGTACGGCTTAGGGTACGGCTTACGGTACGGGTTCGGGGAGGGCTTCGGGTACGGCGTAGGGTATGGGTTAGGGTTAGGGTTAGGGTTAGTGTTAGGGTTAGGGCTCGGTTTAGGGTACGGGATAGAATTAGGGTACATGTTAGGGTTAGGGTAGGGGTTAGGTTTAGGGTACGCGTTAGGGTTAGGGTAGTTATTAAACCTATCCCACTCTCTAGATACACCTTAGCACGTAAAGGAATATTATTTGGAGTTCCAGCCATGGAGAAGAGTTTAGACACTAGGATAAGATAAGGAACAGACACATTATAAAGAAATCACATTAGGATTCTCTTTTTAAGCTGTTCCTTAAAACACTAGTGCTTAGGAAATCTATTGGAGGCAGAAGCAGTCAAGGGTAGCCTAGGGTTAGGGTTAGGCTTAGGGTATGGCTTAGGTTACGGCTTAGGGTACGGGTTTGGGGAGGGTTTCGGGTACGGCTTAGGGTATGGGTTAGGGTTAGGGTTAGGGTTAGTGTTAGGGTTAGGGCTCGGTTTAGGGTATTGGTTAGGATTAGGGTACGTGTTAGGGTTAGGGTAGGGGTTAGGGTTAGGGTACGCGTTAGTGTTAGGGTAGTTATTAAACCTATCCCACTCTCTAGATACCCCTTAGCACGTAAAGGAATATTATTTGGAGGTGCAGCCATGGAGAAGAGTTTAGACACTAGGATAAGATAAGGAACACACCCATTATAAAGAAATCACATTAGGATTCTCTTTTTAAGTTGTTCCTTAAAACACTAGTGCTTAGGAAATCTATTGGAGGCAGAAGCAGTCAAGGGTAGCCTAGGGTTAGGGTTAGGCTTGAGGTTAGGCTTAGGGTACGGCTTAGGGTACGGGTTCGGGGAGGGGTTCGGGTACGGCGTAGGGTATGGGTTAGGGTTAGGGTTAGGGTTAGTGTTAGGGTTAGGGCTCGGTTTAGGGTTTTGGTTAGGATTAGGGTACGTGTTAGTGTTAGGGTATGGGTTAGGGTTAGGGTACGCGTTAGTGTTAGGTTAGTTATTAAACCTATCCCACTCTGTAGATACCCCTTAGCACGTAAAGGAATATTATTTGGAGGTCCAGCCATGGAGAAGAGTTTAGACACTAGGATAAGATAAGGAACACACCCATTATAAAGAAATCACATTAGGATTCTCTTTTTAAGCTGTTCCTTAAAACACTAGTGCTTAGGAAATCTATTGAAGGCAGAAGCAGTCAAGGGTAGCCTAGGGTTAGGGTTAGGCTTAGGGTTAGGCTTAGGGTACGGCTTAGGGTACGGGTTCGGTGAGGGCTTCGGGTACGGCGTAGGGTATGGGTTAGGGTTAGGGTTAGGGTTAGTGTTAGGGTTAGGGCTCGGTTTAGGGTACGGGTTAGGATTAGGGTACGTGTTAGGGTTAGGGTAGGGGATAGGGTTAGGGTACGCGTTAGGGTTAGGGTAGTTATTAAACCTATCCCACTCTCTAGATACCCCTTAGCACGTAAAGGAATATTATTTGGGGGTCCAGCCATGGAGAAGAGTTTAGACACTAGGATAAGATAAGGAACACACCCATTATAAAGAAATCACATTAGGATTCTCTTTTTAAGCTGTTCCTTAAAACACTAGTGCTTAGGAAATCTATTGGAGGAAGAAGCAGTCAAGGGTAACCAAGGGTTAGGGTTAGGCTTGGGGTTAGGCTTAGGGTACGGCTTAGGGTACGGGTTCGGGGAGGGCTTCGGGTACGGCGTAGGGTATGGGTTAGGGTTAGAGTTAGGGTTAGTGTTAGGGTTAGGGCTCGGTTTAGGGTATTGGTTAGGATTAGGGTACGTGTTAGTGTTAGGGTAGGGGTTAGGGTTAGGGTACGCGTTAGTGTTAGGGTAGTTATTAAACCTATCCCACTCTCTAGATACCGCTTAGCATGTAAAGGAATATTATTTGGAGTTCCAGCCATGGAGAAGAGTTTAGACACTAGGATAAGATAAGGAACAGACACATTATAAAGAAATCACATTAGGATTCTCTTTTTAAGCTGTTCCTTAAAACACTAGTGCTTAGGAAATCTATTGGAGGCAGAAGCAGTCAAGGGTAGCCTAGGGTTAGGGTTAGGCTTAGGGTACGGCTTAGGTTACGGCTTAGGGTACGGGTTTGGGGAGGGCTTCGGGTACGGCTTAGGGTATGGATTAGGGTTAGGGTTAGGGTTAGTGTTAGGGTTAGGGCTCGGTTTAGGGTATTGGTTAGGATTAGGGTACGTGTTAGGGTTAGGGTAGGGGTTAGGGTTAGGGTACGCGTTAGTGTTAGGGTAGTTATTAAACCTATCCCACTCTCTAGATACCCCTTAGCACGTAAAGGAATATTATTTGGAGGTGCAGCCATGGAGAAGAGTTTAGACACTAGGATAAGATAAGGAACACACCCATTATAAAGAAATCACATTAGGATTCTCTTTTTAAGTTGTTCCTTAAAACACTAGTGCTTAGGAAATCTATTGGAGGCAGAAGCAGTCAAGGGTAGCCTAGGGTTAGGGTTAGGCTTGGGGTTAGGCTTAGGGTACGGCTTAGGGTACGGGTTCGGGGAGGGGTTCGGGTACGGCGTAGGGTATGGGTTAGGGTTAGGGTTAGGGTTAGTGTTAGGGTTAGGGCTCGGTTTAGGATTATGGTTAGGATTAGGGTACGTGTTAGTGTTAGGGTAGGGGTTAGGGTTAGGGTACGCGTTAGTTTTAGGTTAGTTATTAAACCTATCCCACTCTGTAGATACCCCTTAGCACGTAAAGGAATATTATTTGGAGGTCCAGCCATGGAGAACAGTTTAGACACTAGGATAAGATAAGGAACACACCCATTATAAAGAAATCACATTAGGATTCTCTTTTTAAGCTGTTCCTTAAAACACTAGTGCTTAGGAAATCTATTGGAGGCAGAAGCAGTCAAGGGTAGCCTAGGGTTAGGGTTAGGCTTAGGGTTAGGCTTAGGGTACGGCTTAGGGTACGGTTTCGGTGAGGGCTTCGGGTACGGCGTAGGGTATGGGTTAGGGTTAGGGTTAGTGTTAGGGTTAGGGCTCGGTTTAGGGTACGGGTTAGGATTAGGGTACGTGTTAGGGTTAGGGTAGGGGATAGGGTTAGGGTACGCGTTAGGGTTAGGGTAGTTATTAAACCTATCCCACTCTCTAGATACCCCTTAGCACGTAAAGGAATATTATTTGGGGGTCCAGCCATGGAGAAGAGTTTAGACACTAGGATAAGATAAGGAACACACCCATTATAAAGAAATCACATTAGGATTCTCTTTTTAAGCTGTTCCTTAAAACACTAGTGCTTAGGAAATCTATTGGAGGAAGAAGCAGTCAAGGGTAGCCTAGGGTTAGGGTTAGGCTTAGGGTACGGCTTAGGGTACGGCTTACGGTACGGGTTCGGGGAGGGCTTTGGGTACGGCGTAGGGTATGGGTTAGGGTTAGGGTTAGGGTTAGTGTTAGGGTTAGGGCTCGGTTTAGGGTACGGGATAGAATTAGGGTACATGTTAGGGTTAGGGTAGGGGTTAGGTTTAGGGTACGCGTTAGGGTTAGGGTAGTTATTAAACCTATCCCACTCTCTAGATACACCTTAGCACGTAAAGGAATATTATTTGGAGTTCCAGCCATGGAGAAGAGTTTAGACACTAGGATAAGATAAGGAACAGACACATTATAAAGAAATCACATTAGGATTCTCTTTTTAAGCTGTTCCTTAAAACACTAGTGCTTAGGAAATCTATTGGAGGCAGAAGCAGTCAAGGGTAGCCTAGGGTTAGGGTAAGGCTTAGGGTACGGCTTAGGTTACGGCTTAGGGTACGGGTTTGGGGAGGGCTTCGGGTACGGCTTAGGGTATGGGTTAGGGTTAGGGTTAGGGTTAGTGTTAGGGTTAGGGCTCGGTTTAGGGTATTGGTTAGGATTAGGGTACGTGTTAGGGTTAGGGTAGGGGTTAGGGTTAGGGTACGCGTTAGTGTTAGGGTAGTTATTAAACCTATCCCACTCTCTAGATACCCCTTAGCACGTAAAGGAATATTATTTGGAGGTGCAGCCATGGAGAAGAGTTTAGACACTAGGATAAGATAAGGAACACACCCATTATAAAGAAATCACATTAGGATTCTCTTTTTAAGTTGTTCCTTAAAACACTAGTGCTTAGGAAATCTATTGGAGGCAGAAGCAGTCAAGGGTAGCCTAGGGTTAGGGTTAGGCTTGGGGTTAGGCTTAGGGTACGGCTTAGGGTACGGGTTCGGGGAGGGCTTCGGGTACGGCGTAGGGTATGGGTTAGGGTTAGGGTTAGGGTTAGTGTTAGGGTTAGGGCTCGGTTTAGGGTATTGGTTAGGATTAGGGTACGTGTTAGTGTTAGGGTAGGGGTTAGGGTTAGGGTACGCGTTAGTGTTAGGTTAGTTATTAAACCTATCCCACTCTGTAGATACCCCTTAGCACGTAAAGGAATATTATTTGGAGGTCCAGCCATGGAGAAGAGTTTAGACACTAGGATAAGATAAGGAACACACCCATTATAAAGAAATCACATTAGGATTCTCTTTTTAAGCTGTTCCTTAAAACACTAGTGCTTAGGAAATCTATTGAAGGCAGAAGCAGTCAAGGGTAGCCTAGGGTTAGGGTTAGGCTTAGGGTTAGGCTTAGGGTACGGCTTAGGGTACGGGTTCGGTGAGGGCTTCGGGTACGGCGTAGGGTATGGGTTAGGGTTAGGGTTAGGGTTAGTGTTAGGGTTAGGGCTCGGTTTAGGGTACGGGTTAGGATTAGGGTACGTGTTAGGGTTAGGGTAGGGGATAGGGTTAGGGTACGCGTTAGGGTTAGGGTAGTTATTAAACCTATCCCACTCTCTAGATACCCCTTAGCACGTAAAGGAATATTATTTGGGGGTCCAGCCATGGAGAAGAGTTTAGACACTAGGATAAGATAAGGAACACACCCATTATAAAGAAATCACATTAGGATTCTCTTTTTAAGCTGTTCCTTAAAACACTAGTGCTTAGGAAATCTATTGGAGGAAGAAGCAGTCAAGGGTAACCAAGGGTTAGGGTTAGGCTTGGGGTTAGGCTTAGGGTACGGCTTAGGGTACGGGTTCGGGGAGGGCTTCGGGTACGGCGTAGGGTATGGGTTAGGGTTAGAGTTAGGGTTAGTGTTAGGGTTAGGGCTCGGTTTAGGGTATTGGTTAGGATTAGGGTACGTGTTAGTGTTAGGGTAGGGGTTAGGGTTAGGGTACGCGTTAGTGTTAGGGTAGTTATTAAACCTATCCCACTCTCTAGATACCGCTTAGCATGTAAAGGAATATTATTTGGAGTTCCAGCCATGGAGAAGAGTTTAGACACTAGGATAAGATAAGGAACAGACACATTATAAAGAAATCACATTAGGATTCTCTTTTTAAGCTGTTCCTTAAAACACTAGTGCTTAGGAAATCTATTGGAGGCAGAAGCAGTCAAGGGTAGCCTAGGGTTAGGGTTAGGCTTAGGGTACGGCTTAGGTTACGGCTTAGGGTACGGGTTTGGGGAGGGCTTCGGGTACGGCTTAGGGTATGGATTAGGGTTAGGGTTAGGGTTAGTGTTAGGGTTAGGGCTCGGTTTAGGGTATTGGTTAGGATTAGGGTACGTGTTAGGGTTAGGGTAGGGGTTAGGGTTAGGGTACGCGTTAGTGTTAGGGTAGTTATTAAACATATCCCACTCTCTAGATACCCCTTAGCACGTAAAGGAATATTATTTGGAGGTGCAGCCATGGAGAAGAGTTTAGACACTAGGATAAGATAAGGAACACACCCATTATAAAGAAATCACATTAGGATTCTATTTTTAAGCTGTTCCTTAAAACACTAGTGCTTAGGAAATCTATTGGAGGAAGAAGCAGTCAAGGGTAGCCTAGGGTTAGGGTTAGGCTTAGGGTACGGCTTAGGGTACGGCTTAGGGTACGGGTTCGGGGAGGTCTTTGGGTACGGCGTAGGGTATGGGTTAGGGTTAGGGTTAGTGTTAGGGTTAGGGCTCGGTTTAGGGTACGGGATAGAATTAGGGTACATGTTAGGGGTAGGGTAGGGGTTAGGTTTAGGGTACGCGTTAGGGTTAGGGTAGTTATTAAACCTATCCCACTCTCTAGATACACCTTAGCACGTAAAGGAATATTATTTGGGGGTCCAGCCATGGAGAAGAGTTTAGACACTAGGATAAGATAAGGAACACACCCATTATAAAGAAATCACATTAGGATTCTCTTTTTAAGCTGTTCCTTAAAACACTAGTGCTTAGGAAAGCTATTGGAGGCAGAAGCAGTGAAGGGTAACCAAGGGTTAGGGTTAGGCTTGGGGTTAGGCTTAGGGTACGGCTTAGGGTACGGGTTCGGGGAGGGCTTCGGGTACGGCGTAGGGTATGGGTTAGGGTTAGGGTTAGGGTTAGTGTTAGGGTTAGGGCTCGGTTTAGGGTATTGGTTAGGATTAGGGTACTTGTTAGTGTTAGGGTAGGGGTTAGGGTTAGGGTACGCGTTAGTGTTAGGGTAGTTATTAAACCTATCCCACTCTCTAGATACCGCTTAGCACGTAAAGGAATATTATTTGGAGTTCCAGCCATGGAGAAGAGTTTAGACACAAGGATAAGATAAGGAAGAGACACATTATAAAGAAATCACATTAGGATTCTCTTTTTCAGCTGTTCCTTAAAACACTAGTGCTTAGGAAATCTATTGGAGGCAGAAGCAGTCAAGGGTAGCCTAGGGTTAGGGTTAGGCTTAGGGTACGGCTTAGGGTACGGCTTAGGGTACGGGTTTGGGGAGGGCTTCGGGTACGGCTTAGGGTATGGGTTAGTGTTAGGGTTAGGGTTAGTGTTAGGGTTAGGGCTCGGCTTAGGGTATTGGTTAGGATTAGGGTACGTGTTAGGGTTAGGGTAGGGGTTAGGGTTAGGGTACGCGTTAGTGTTAGGGTATTTATTAAACCTATCCCAATCTCTAGATACCCCTTAGCACGTAAAGGAATATTATTTGGAGGTCCAGCCATGGAGAAGAGTTTAGACACTAGGATAAGATAAGGAACACACCCATTATAAAGAAATCACATTAGGATTCTCTTTTTAAGCTGTTCCTTAAAACACTAGTGCTTAGGAAATCTATTGGAGGCAGAAGCAGTGAAGGGTAGCCTAGGGTTAGGGTTAGGCTTAGGGTACGGCTTAGGGTACGGCTTAGGGTACGGCTTAGGGTACTGGTTCGGTGAGGGCTTCGGGTACGGCGTAGGGTATGGGTTAGGGTTAGGGTTAGGGTTAGTGTTAGGGTTAGGGCTCGGTTTAGGGTTTTCGTTAGGATTAGGGTACGTGTTAGTGTTAGGGTAGGGGTTAGGGTTAGGGTACGCGTTAGTGTTAGGGTAGTTATTAAACCTATCCCACTCTCTAGATACCGCTTAGCACGTCAATGAATATTATTTGGAGTTCCAGCCATGGAGAAGAGTTTAGACACTAGGATAAGATAAGGAACAGACACATTATAAAGAAATCACATTAGGATTCTCTTTTTAAGCTGTTCCTTAAAACACTAGTGCTTAGGAAATCTATTGGAGGCAGAAGCAGTCAAGGGTAGCCTAGGGTTAGGGTTAGGCTTAGGGTACGGCTTAGGTTACAGCTTAGGGTACGGGTTTGGGGAGGGCTTCGGGTACGGCTTAGGGTATGGGTTAGGGTTAGGGTTAGGGTTAGTGTTAGGGTTAGGGCTCGGTTTAGGGTATTGGTTAGGATTAGGGTACGTGTTAGGGTTAGGGTAGGGGTTAGGGTTAGGGTACGCGTTAGTGTTAGGGTAGTTATTAAACCTATCCCACTCTCTAGATACCCCTTAGCACGTAAAGGAATATTATTTGGAGGTCCAGCCATGGAGAAGAGTTTAGACACTAGGATAAGATAAGGAACACACCCATTATAAAGAAATCACATTAGGATTCTCTTTTTAAGTTGTTCCTTAAAACACTAGTGCTTAGGAAATCTATTGGAGGCAGAAGCAGTCAAGGGTAGCCTAGGGTTAGGGTTAGGCTTGGGGTTAGGCTTAGGGTACGGCTTAGGGTACGGGTTCGGGGAGGGGTTCGGGTACGGCGTAGGGTATGGGTTAGGGTTAGGGTTAGGGTTAGTGTTAGGGTTAGGGCTCGGTTTAGGGTTTTGGTTAGGATTAGGGTACGTGTTAGTGTTAGGGTAGGGGTTAGGGTTACGGTACGCGTTAGTGTTAGGTTAGTTATTAAACCTATCCCACTCTGTAGATACCCCTTAGCACGTAAAGGAATATTATTTGGAGGTCCAGCCATGGAGAAGAGTTTAGACACTAGGATAAGATAAGGAACACACCCATTATAAAGAAATCACATTAGGATTCTCTTTTTAAGCTGTTCCTTAAAACACTAGTGCTTAGGAAATCTATTGGAGGCAGAAGCAGTCAAGGGTAGCCTAGGGATAGGGTTAGGCTTAGGGTTAGGCTTAGGGTACGGCTTAGGGTACGGGTTCGGTGAGGGCTTCGGGTACGGCGTAGGGTATGGGTTAGGGTTAGGGTTAGTGTTAGGGTTAGGGCACGGTTTAGGGTACGGGTTAGGATTAGGGTACGTGTTAGGGTTAGGGTAGGGGATAGGGTTAGGGTACGCGTTAGGGTTAGGGTAGTTATTAAACCTATCCCACTCTCTAGATACCCCTTAGCACGTAAAGGAATATTATTTGGGGGTCCAGCCATGGAGAAGAGTTTAGACACTAGGATAAGATAAGGAACACACCCATTATAAAGAAATCACATTAGGATTCTCTTTTTAAGCTGTTCCTTAAAACACTAGTGCTTAGGAAATCTATTGGAGGAAGAAGCAGTCAAGGGTAGCCTAGGGTTAGGGTTAGGCTTAGGGTACGGCTTAGGGTACGGCTTACGGTACGGGTTCGGTGAGGGCTTCGGGTACGGCGTAGGGTATGGGTTAGGGTTAGGGTTAGGGTTAGTGTTAGGGTTAGGGCTCGGTTTAGGGTATTGGTTAGGATTAGGGTACGTGTTAGTGTTAGGGTAGGGGTTAGGGTTAGGGTACGCGTTAGTGTTAGGGTAGTTATTAAACCTATCCCACTCTCTAGATACCGCTTAGCATGTAAAGGAATATTATTTGGAGTTCCAGCCATGGAGAAGAGTTTAGACACTAGGATAAGATAAGGAACAGACACATTATAAAGAAATCACATTAGGATTCTCTTTTTAAGCTGTTCCTTAAAACACTAGTGCTTAGGAAATCTATTGGAGGCAGAAGCAGTCAAGGGTAGCCTAGGGTTAGGGTTAGGCTTAGGGTATGGCTTAGGTTACGGCTTAGGGTACGGGTTTGGGGAGGGTTTCGGGTACGGCTTAGGGTATGGGTTAGGGTTAGGGTTAGGGTTAGTGTTAGGGTTAGGGCTCGGTTTAGGGTATTGGTTAGGATTAGGGTACGTGTTAGGGTTAGGGTAGGGGTTAGGGTTAGGGTACGCGTTAGTGTTAGGGTAGTTATTAAACCTATCCCACTCTCTAGATACCCCTTAGCACGTAAAGGAATATTATTTGGAGGTGCAGCCATGGAGAAGAGTTTAGACACTAGGATAAGATAAGGAACACACCCATTATAAAGAAATCACATTAGGATTCTCTTTTTAAGTTGTTCCTTAAAACACTAGTGCTTAGGAAGTCTATTGGAGGCAGAAGCAGTCAAGGGTAGCCTAGGGTTAGGGTTAGGCTTAGGGTTAGGCTTAGGGTACGGGTTCGGTGAGGGCTTCGGGTACGGCGTAGGGTATGGGTTAGGGTTAGGGTTAGGGTTAGTGTTAGGGTTAGGGCTCGGTTTAGGGTACGTGTTAGGATTAGGGTACGTGTTAGGGTTAGGGTAGGGAATAGGGTTAGGGTACGCGTTAGGGTTAGGGTAGTTATTAAACCTATCCCACTCTCTAGATACCCCTTAGCACGTAAAGGAATATTATTTGGGGGTCCAGCCATGGAGAAGAGTTTAGACACTAGGATAAGATAAGGAACACACCCATTATAAAGAAATCACATTAGGATTCTCTTTTTAAGCTGTTCCTTAAAACACTAGTGCTTAGGAAATCTATTGGAGGAAGAAGCAGTCAAGGGTAACCAAGGGTTAGGGTTAGGCTTGGGGTTAGGCTTAGGGTACGGCTTAGGGTACGGGTTCGGGGAGGGCTTCGGGTACGGCGTAGGGTATGGGTTAGGGTTAGAGTTAGGGTTAGTGTTAGGGTTAGGGCTCGGTTTAGGGTATTGGTTAGGATTAGGGTACGTGTTAGTGTTAGGGTAGGGGTTAGGGTTAGGGTACGCGTTAGTGTTAGGGTAGTTATTAAACCTATCCCACTCTCTAGATACCGCTTAGCATGTAAAGGAATATTATTTGGAGTTCCAGCCATGGAGAAGAGTTTAGACACTAGGATAAGATAAGGAACAGACACATTATAAAGAAATCACATTAGGATTCTCTTTTTAAGCTGTTCCTTAAAACACTAGTGCTTAGGAAATCTATTGGAGGCAGAAGCAGTCAAGGGTAGCCTAGGGTTAGGGTTAGGCTTAGGGTATGGCTTAGGTTACGGCTTAGGGTACGGGTTTGGGGAGGGTTTCGGGTACGGCTTAGGGTATGGGTTAGGGTTAGGGTTAGGGTTAGTGTTAGGGTTAGGGCTCGGTTTAGGGTATTGGTTAGGATTAGGGTACGTGTTAGGGTTAGGGTAGGGGTTAGGGTTAGGGTACGCGTTAGTGTTAGGGTAGTTATTAAACCTATCCCACTCTCTAGATACCCCTTAGCACGTAAAGGAATATTATTTGGAGGTGCAGCCATGGAGAAGAGTTTAGACACTAGGATAAGATAAGGAACACACCCATTATAAAGAAATCACATTAGGATTCTCTTTTTAAGCTGTTCCTTAAAACACTAGTGCTTAGGAAATCTATTGAAGGCAGAAGCAGTCAAGGGTAGCCTAGGGTTAGGGTTAGGCTTAGGGTTAGGCTTTGGGTACGGCTTAGGGTACGGGTTCGGTGAGGGCTTCGGGTACGGCGTAGGGTATGGGTTAGGGTTAGGGTTAGGGTTAGTGTTAGGGTTAGGGCTCGGTTTAGGGTACGTGTTAGGATTAGGGTACGTGTTAGGGTTAGGGTAGGGAATAGGGTTAGGGTACGCGTTAGGGTTAGGGTAGTTATTAAACCTATCCCACTCTCTAGATACCCCTTAGCACGTAAAGGAATATTATTTGGGGGTCCAGCCATGGAGAAGAGTTTAGACACTAGGATAAGATAAGGAACACACCCATTATAAAGAAATCACATTAGGATTCTCTTTTTAAGCTGTTCCTTAAAACACTAGTGCTTAGGAAATCTATTGGAGGAAGAAGCAGTCAAGGGTAACCAAGGGTTAGGGTTAGGCTTGGGGTTAGGCTTAGGGTACGGCTTAGGGTACGGGTTCGGGGAGGGCTTCGGGTACGGCGTAGGGTATGGGTTAGGGTTAGAGTTAGGGTTAGTGTTAGGGTTAGGGCTCGGTTTAGGGTATTGGTTAGGATTAGGGTACGTGTTAGTGTTAGGGTAGGGGTTAGGGTTAGGGTACGCGTTAGTGTTAGGGTAGTTATTAAACCTATCCCACTCTCTAGATACCGCTTAGCATGTAAAGGAATATTATTTGGAGTTCCAGCCATGGAGAAGAGTTTAGACACTAGGATAAGATAAGGAACAGACACATTATAAAGAAATCACATTAGGATTCTCTTTTTAAGCTGTTCCTTAAAACACTAGTGCTTAGGAAATCTATTGGAGGCAGAAGCAGTCAAGGGTAGCCTAGGGTTAGGGTTAGGCTTAGGGTATGGCTTAGGTTACGGCTTAGGGTACGGGTTTGGGGAGGGTTTCGGGTACGGCTTAGGGTATGGGTTAGGGTTAGGGTTAGGGTTAGTGTTAGGGTTAGGGCTCGGTTTAGGGTATTGGTTAGGATTAGGGTACGTGTTAGGGTTAGGGTAGGGGTTAGGGTTAGGGTACGCGTTAGTGTTAGGGTAGTTATTAAACCTATCCCACTCTCTAGATACCCCTTAGCACGTAAAGGAATATTATTTGGAGGTGCAGCCATGGAGAAGAGTTTAGACACTAGGATAAGATAAGGAACACACCCATTATAAAGAAATCACATTAGGATTCTCTTTTTAAGTTGTTCCTTAAAACACTAGTGCTTAGGAAGTCTATTGGAGGCAGAAGCAGTCAAGGGTAGCCTAGGGTTAGGGTTAGGCTTAGGGTTAGGCTTAGGGTACGGGTTCGGTGAGGGCTTCGGGTACGGCGTAGGGTATGGGTTAGGGTTAGGGTTAGGGTTAGTGTTAGGGTTAGGGCTCGGTTTAGGGTACGTGTTAGGATTAGGGTACGTGTTAGGGTTAGGGTAGGGAATAGGGTTAGGGTACGCGTTAGGGTTAGGGTAGTTATTAAACCTATCCCACTCTCTAGATACCCCTTAGCACGTAAAGGAATATTATTTGGGGGTCCAGCCATGGAGAAGAGTTTAGACACTAGGATAAGATAAGGAACACACCCATTATAAAGAAATCACATTAGGATTCTCTTTTTAAGCTGTTCCTTAAAACACTAGTGCTTAGGAAATCTATTGGAGGAAGAAGCAGTCAAGGGTAACCAAGGGTTAGGGTTAGGCTTGGGGTTAGGCTTAGGGTACGGCTTAGGGTACGGGTTCGGGGAGGGCTTCGGGTACGGCGTAGGGTATGGGTTAGGGTTAGAGTTAGGGTTAGTGTTAGGGTTAGGGCTCGGTTTAGGGTATTGGTTAGGATTAGGGTACGTGTTAGTGTTAGGGTAGGGGTTAGGGTTAGGGTACGCGTTAGTGTTAGGGTAGTTATTAAACCTATCCCACTCTCTAGATACCGCTTAGCATGTAAAGGAATATTATTTGGAGTTCCAGCCATGGAGAAGAGTTTAGACACTAGGATAAGATAAGGAACAGACACATTATAAAGAAATCACATTAGGATTCTCTTTTTAAGCTGTTCCTTAAAACACTAGTGCTTAGGAAATCTATTGGAGGCAGAAGCAGTCAAGGGTAGCCTAGGGTTAGGGTTAGGCTTAGGGTATGGCTTAGGTTACGGCTTAGGGTACGGGTTTGGGGAGGGTTTCGGGTACGGCTTAGGGTATGGGTTAGGGTTAGGGTTAGGGTTAGTGTTAGGGTTAGGGCTCGGTTTAGGGTATTGGTTAGGATTAGGGTACGTGTTAGGGTTAGGGTAGGGGTTAGGGTTAGGGTACGCGTTAGTGTTAGGGTAGTTATTAAACCTATCCCACTCTCTAGATACCCCTTAGCACGTAAAGGAATATTATTTGGAGGTGCAGCCATGGAGAAGAGTTTAGACACTAGGATAAGATAAGGAACACACCCATTATAAAGAAATCACATTAGGATTCTCTTTTTAAGTTGTTCCTTAAAACACTAGTGCTTAGGAAATCTATTGGAGGCAGAAGCAGTCAAGGGTAGCCTAGGGTTAGGGTTAGGCTTGAGGTTAGGCTTAGGGTACGGCTTAGGGTACGGGTTCGGGGAGGGGTTCGGGTACGGCGTAGGGTATGGGTTAGGGTTAGGGTTAGGGTTAGTGTTAGGGTTAGGGCTCGGTTTAGGGTTTTGGTTAGGATTAGGGTACGTGTTAGTGTTAGGGTATGGGTTAGGGTTAGGGTACGCGTTAGTGTTAGGTTAGTTATTAAACCTATCCCACTCTGTAGATACCCCTTAGCACGTAAAGGAATATTATTTGGAGGTCCAGCCATGGAGAAGAGTTTAGACACTAGGATAAGATAAGGAACACACCCATTATAAAGAAATCACATTAGGATTCTCTTTTTAAGCTGTTCCTTAAAACACTAGTGCTTAGGAAATCTATTGAAGGCAGAAGCAGTCAAGGGTAGCCTAGGGTTAGGGTTAGGCTTAGGGTTAGGCTTTGGGTACGGCTTAGGGTACGGGTTCGGTGAGGGCTTCGGGTACGGCGTAGGGTATGGGTTAGGGTTAGGGTTAGGGTTAGTGTTAGGGTTAGGGCTCGGTTTAGGGTACGTGTTAGGATTAGGGTACGTGTTAGGGTTAGGGTAGGGAATAGGGTTAGGGTACGCGTTAGGGTTAGGGTAGTTATTAAACCTATCCCACTCTCTAGATACCCCTTAGCACGTAAAGGAATATTATTTGGGGGTCCAGCCATGGAGAAGAGTTTAGACACTAGGATAAGATAAGGAACACACCCATTATAAAGAAATCACATTAGGATTCTCTTTTTAAGCTGTTCCTTAAAACACTAGTGCTTAGGAAATCTATTGGAGGAAGAAGCAGTCAAGGGTAACCAAGGGTTAGGGTTAGGCTTGGGGTTAGGCTTAGGGTACGGCTTAGGGTACGGGTTCGGGGAGGGCTTCGGGTACGGCGTAGGGTATGGGTTAGGGTTAGAGTTAGGGTTAGTGTTAGGGTTAGGGCTCGGTTTAGGGTATTGGTTAGGATTAGGGTACGTGTTAGTGTTAGGGTAGGGGTTAGGGTTAGGGTACGCGTTAGTGTTAGGGTAGTTATTAAACCTATCCCACTCTCTAGATACCGCTTAGCATGTAAAGGAATATTATTTGGAGTTCCAGCCATGGAGAAGAGTTTAGACACTAGGATAAGATAAGGAACAGACACATTATAAAGAAATCACATTAGGATTCTCTTTTTAAGCTGTTCCTTAAAACACTAGTGCTTAGGAAATCTATTGGAGGCAGAAGCAGTCAAGGGTAGCCTAGGGTTAGGGTTAGGCTTAGGGTACGGCTTAGGGTACGGCTTAGGGTACGGGTTCGGGGAGGGCTTCGGGTACAGCGTAGGGTATGGGTTAGGGTTAGGGTTATGGTTAGTGTTAGGGTTAGGGCTCGGTTTAGGGTATTGGTTAGGATTAGGGTACGTGTTAGTGTTAGGGTAGGGGTTAGGGTTAGGGTACGCGTTAGTGTTAGGGTAGTTATTAAACCTATCCCACTCCCTAGATACCGCTTAGCACGTAAAGGAATATTATTTGGAGGTCCAGCCATGCAGAAGAGTTTAGACACTTTGATAAATAAGGAACACACCCATTATAAAGAAATCACATTAGGATTCTCTTTTTAAGCTGTTCCTTAAAACACTAGTGCTTAGGAAATCTATTGGAGGCAGAAGCAGTCAAGAGTAGCCTACGGTTAGGGTTAGGCTTGGGGTTAGGCTTAGGGTACGGCTTAGGGTACGGGTTCGGGGAGGGCTTCGGGTACGGCATAGGGTATGGGTTAGGGTTAGGGTTAATGTTAGGGTTAGGGCTCCGATTAGGGTACGTGTTAGGATTAGGGTACATGTTAGGGTTAGGGTAGGGGTTAGGGTTAGGGTACGCGTTAGGGTTAGGGTAGATATTAAACCTATCCCACTCTCTAGATACACCTTAGCACGTCAAGGAATATTATTTGGCGGTCCAGCCATGGAGAAGAGTTTAGACACTAGGATAAGATAAGGAACACACCCATTATAAAGAAATCACAATAGGATTCTCTTTTTAAGATGTTCCCTAAAACACTAGTGCTTAGGAAATCTATTGGAGGCAGAAGCAGTCAAGGGTAGCCTAGGGTTAGAGTTAGGCTTAGGGTACGGCTTAGGGTACGGCTTAGGGTATGGGTTCGGGGAGGGATTCGGGTATGGCGTAGGATATGGGTTAGGGTTAGGGTTAGGGTTAGTGTTAGGGTTAGGGCTCGGTTTAGGGTATTGGTTAGGATTAGGGTACGTGTTAGGGTTAGGGTAGGGGTTAGGGTTAGGGTACGCGTTAGTGTTAGGGTAGTTATTAAAGCTATCCCACTCTCTAGATACCCCTTAGCACATAAGGAATATTATTTGGAGGTCCAGCCATGGAGAAGAGTTTAGACACTAGGATAAGATAAGGAACACACCCATTATAAAGAAATCACATTAGGATTCTCTTTTTAAGTTGTTCCTTAAAACACTAGTGCTTAGGAAATCTATTGGAGGCAGAAGCAGTCAAGGGTAGCCTAGGGTTAGGGTTATGCTTAGAGTACGGCTTAGGGTACGGCTTAGGGTACGGGTTCGGGGAGGGCTTCGGGTACGGCGTAGGGTATGGGTTAGGGTTAGGGTTAGGGTTAGTGTTAGGGTTAGGGCTCGGTTTAGGGTACGGGTTAGCATTAGGGTACATGTTAGGGTTAGGGTAGGGGTTAGGGTTAGGGTACGCGTTAGGGTTAGGGTAGTTATTAAACCTATCCCACTCTCTAGATACACCTTAGCACGTAAAGGAATATTATTTGGGGGTCCAGCCATGGAGAAGAATTTAGACACTAGGATAAGATAAGGAACAAACCCATTATAAAGAAATCACATTAGGATTCTCTTTTTAAGCTGTTCCTTAAAACACTAGTGCTTAGGAAATCTATTGGAGGCAGAAGCAGTCAAGGGTAGCCTAGGGTTAGGGTTAGGCTTAGGGTACGGCTTAGGGTACGGCTTAGGGTACGGGTTCGGGGAGGGCTTCGGGTACGGCGTAGGGTATGGGTTAGGGTTAGGGTTAGGGTTAGGGTTAGGGCTCCGATTAGGGTACGTGTTAGGATTAGGGTACATGTTAGGGTTAGGGTAGGGGTTAGGGTTAGGGTACGCGTTAGGGTTAGGGTAGTTATTAAACCTATCCCACTCTCTAGATACACCTTAGCACGTCAAGGAATATTATTTGGGGGTCCAGCCATGGAGAAGAGTTTAGACACTAGGATAAGATAAGGAACACACCCATTATAAAGAAATCACAATAGGATTCTCTTTTTAAGATGTTCCTTAAAACACTAGTGATTAGGAAATCTATTGGAGGCAGAAGCAGTCAAGAGTAGCCTACGGTTAGGGTTAGGCTTGGGGTTAGGCTTAGGGTACGGCTTAGGGTACGGGTTCGGGGAGGGCTTCGGGTACGGCATAGGGTATGGGTTAGGGTTAGGGTTAGTGTTAGGGTTAGGGCTCCGATTAGGGTACGTTTTAGGATTAGGGTACATGTTAGGGTTAGGGTAGGGGTTAGGGTTAGGGTACGCGTTAGGGTTAGGGTAGTTATTAAACCTATCCCACTCTCTAGATACACCTTAGCACGTCAAGGAATATTATTTGTGGGTCCAGCCATGGAGAAGAGTTTAGACACTAGGATAAGATAAGGAACACACCCATTATAAAGAAATCACAATAGGATTCTCTTTTTAAGATGTTCCTTAAAACACTAGTGATTAGGAAATCTATTGGAGGCAGAAGCAGTCAAGAGTAGCCTACGGTTAGGGTTAGGCTTGGGGTTAGGCTTAGGGTACGGCTTAGGGTACGGGTTCGGGGAGGGCTTCGGGTACGGCATAGGGTATGGGTTAGGGTTAGGGTTAGTGTTAGGGTTAGGGCTCCGATTAGGGTACGTTTTAGGATTAGGGTACATGTTAGGGTTAGGGTAGGGGTTAGGGTTAGGGTACGCGTTAGGGTTAGGGTAGTTATTAAACCTATCCCACTCTCTAGATACACCTTAGCACGTCAAGGAATATTATTTGGGGGTCCAGCCATGGAGAAGAGTTTAGACACTAGGATAAGATAAGGAACACACCCATTATAAAGAAATCACAATAGGATTCTCTTTTTAAGATGTTCCTTAAAACACTAGTGCTTAGGAAATCTATTGGAGGCAGAAGCAGTCAAGTGTAGCCTAGGGTTAGGGTTAGGCTTAGGGTACGGCTTAGGGTACGGCTTAGGGTACGGGTTCGGGGAGGGATTCGGGTATGGCGTAGGGTATGGGTTAGGGTTAGGGTTAGGGTTAGTGTTAGGGTTAGGGCTCGGTTTAGGGTATTGGTTAGGATTAGGGTACGTGTTAGGGTTAGGGTAGGGGTTAGGGTTGGGGTACGCGTTAGTGTTAGGGTAGTTATTAAAGCTATCCCACTCTCTAGATACCCCTTAGCACATAAGGAATATTATTTGGAGGTCCAGCCATGGAGAAGAGTTTAGACACTAGGATAAGATAAGGAACACACCCATTATAAAGAAATCACATTAGGATTCTCTTTTTAAGCTGTTCCTTAAAACACTAGTGCTTAGGAAATCTATTGGAGGCAGAAGCAGTCAAGGGTAGCCTAGGGTTAGGGTTAGGCTTAGGGTACGGCTTAGGGTACGGCTTAGGGTACGGGTTCGGGGAGGGCTTCGGATACGGCGTAGGGTATGGGTTAGGGTTAGGGTTAGTGTTAGGGTTAGGGCTCGGTTTAGGGTATTGGTTAGGATTAGGGTACGTGTTATGGTTAGGGTAGGGGTTAGGGTTAGGGTACGCGTTAGTGTTAGGGTAGTTATTAAACCTAACCCACTCTCTAGATACCCCTTAGCACGTAAAGGAATATTATTTGGAGGTCCAGCCATGGAGAAGAGTTTAGACACTAGGATAAGATAAGGAACACACCCATTATAAAGAAATCACATTAGGATTCTCTTTTTAAGCTGTTCCTTAAAACACTAGTGCTTAGGAAATCTATTGGAGGCAGAAGCAGTCAAGGGTAGCCTAGGGTTAGGGTTAGGCTTAGGGTACGGCTTAGGGTACGGCTTAGGGTACGGGTTCGGGGAGGGCTTCGGGTACGGCGTAGGGTATGGGTTAGGGTTAGGGTTAGGGTTAGTGTTAGGGTTAGGGCTCGGTTTAGGGTATTGGTTAGGATTAGGGTACGTGTTAGTGTTAGGGTAGGGGTTAGGGTTAGGGTACGCGTTAGTGTTAGGGTAGTTATTAAACCTATCCCACTCCCTAGATACCGCTTAGCACGTAAAGGAATATTATTTGGAGGTCCAGCCATGCAGAAGAGTTTAGACACTTTGATAAATAAGGAACACACCCATTATAAAGAAATCACATTAGGATTCTCTTTTTAAGCTGTTCCTTAAAACACTAGTGCTTAGGAAATCTATTGGAGGCAGAAGCAGTCAAGAGTAGCCTACGGTTAGGGTTAGGCTTGGGGTTAGGCTTAGGGTACGGCTTAGGGTACGGGTTCGGGAAGGGCTTCGGGTACGGCATAGGGTATGGGTTAGGGTTAGGGTTAGTGTTAGGGTTAGGGCTCCGATTAAGGTACGTGTTAGGATTAGGGTACATGTTAGGGTTAGGGTAGGGGTTAGGGTTAGGGTACGCGTTAGGGTTAGGGTAGTTATTAAACCTATCCCACTCTCTAGATACACCTTAGCACGTCAAGGAATATTATTTGGCGGTCCAGCCATGGAGAAGAGTTTAGACACTAGGATAAGATAAGGAACACACCCATTATAAAGAAATCACAATAGGATTCTCTTTTTAAGATGTTCCTTAAAACACTAGTGCTTAGGAAATCTATTGGAGGCAGAAGCAGTCAAGGGTAGCCTAGGGTTAGGGTTAGGCTTAGGGTACGGCTTAGGGTACGGCTTAGGGTACGGGTTCGGGGAGGGATTCGGGTATGGCGTAGGATATGGGTTAGGGTTAGGGTTAGGGTTAGTGTTAGGGTTAGGGCTCGGTTTAGGGTATTGGTTAGGATTAGGGTACGTGTTAGGGTTAGGGTAGGGGTTAGGGTTAGGGTACGCGTTAGTGTTAGGGTAGTTATTAAACCTATCCCACTCTCTAGATACCGCTTAGCATGTAAAGGAATATTATTTGGAGTTCCAGCCATGGAGAAGAGTTTAGACACTAGGATAAGATAAGGAACAGACACATTATAAAGAAATCACATTAGGATTCTCTTTTTAAGCTGTTCCTTAAAACACTAGTGCTTAGGAAATCTATTGGAGGCAGAAGCAGTCAAGGGTAGCCTAGGGTTAGGGTTAGGCTTAGGGTACGGCTTAGGGTACGGCTTAGGGTACGGGTTCGGGGAGGGCTTCGGGTACAGCGTAGGGTATGGGTTAGGGTTAGGGTTAGGGTTAGTGTTAGGGTTAGGGCTCGGTTTAGGGTATTGGTTAGGATTAGGGTACGTGTTAGTGTTAGGGTAGGGGTTAGGGTTAGGGTACGCGTTAGTGTTAGGGTAGTTATTAAACCTATCCCACTCCCTAGATACCGCTTAGCACGTAAAGGAATATTATTTGGAGGTCCAGCCATGCAGAAGAGTTTAGACACTTTGATAAATAAGGAACACACCCATTATAAAGAAATCACATTAGGATTCTCTTTTTAAGCTGTTCCTTAAAACACTAGTGCTTAGGAAATCTATTGGAGGCAGAAGCAGTCAAGAGTAGCCTACGGTTAGGGTTAGGCTTGGGGTTAGGCTTAGGGTACGGCTTAGGGTACGGGTTCGGGGAGGGCTTCGGGTACGGCATAGGGTATGGGTTAGGGTTAGGGTTAATGTTAGGGTTAGGGCTCCGATTAGGGTACGTGTTAGGATTAGGGTACATGTTAGGGTTAGGGTAGGGGTTAGGGTTAGGGTACGCGTTAGGGTTAGGGTAGTTATTAAACCTATCCCACTCTCTAGATACACCTTAGCACGTCAAGGAATATTATTTGGCGGTCCAGCCATGGAGAAGAGTTTAGACACTAGGATAAGATAAGGAACACACCCATTATAAAGAAATCACATTAGGATTCTCTTTTTAAGCTGTTCCTTAAAACACTAGTGCTTAGGAAATCTATTGGAGGCAGAAGCAGTCAAGGGTAGCCTAGGGTTAGGGTTAGGCTTAGGGTACGGCTTAGCGTACGGCTTAGGGTACGGGTTCGGGGAGGGCTTCGGGTACGGCGTAGGGTATGGGTTAGGGTTAGGGTTAGGGTTAGTGTTAGGGTTAGGGCTCGGTTTAGGGTATTGGTTAGGATTAGGGTACGTGTTAGTGTTAGGGTAGGGGTTAGGGTTAGGGTACGCGGTAGTGTTAGGGTAGTTATTAAACCTATCCCACACTCTAGATACCCCTTAGCACGTAAAGGAATATTATTTGGAGGTCCAGCCATGGAGAAGTGTTTAGACACTAGGATAAGATAAGGAACACACCCATTATAAAGAAATCACATTAGGATTCTCTTTTTAAGTTGTTCCTTAAAACACTAGTGCTTAGGAAATCTATTGGAGGCAGAAGCAGTCAAGGGTAGCCTAGGGTTAGGGTTAGGCTTAGAGTACGGCTTAGGGTACGGCTTAGGGTACGGGTTCGGGGAGGGCTTCGGGTACGGCGTAGGGTATGGGTTAGGGTTAGGGTTAGGGTTAGTGTTAGGGTTAGGTCTCGGTTTAGGGTACGGGTTAGCATTAGGGTACATGTTAGGGTTAGGGTAGGGGTTAGGGTTAGGGTACGCGTTAGGGTTAGGGTAGTTATTAAACCTATCCCACTCTCTAGATACACCTTAGCACGTAAAGGAATATTATTTGGGGGTCCAGCCATGGAGAAGAGTTTAGACACTAGGATAAGATAAGGAACACCCCCATTATAAAGAAATCACATTAGGATTCTCTTTTTAAGCTGTTCCTTAAAACACTAGTGCTTAGGAAATCTATTGGAGGCAGAAGCAGTCAAGGGTAGCCTAGGGTTAGGGTTAGGCTTAGGGTACGGCTTAGGGTACGGCTTAGGGTACGGGTTCGGGGAGGGCTTCGGGTACGGCGTAGGGTATGGGTTAGGGTTAGGGTTAGGGTTAGTGTTAGGGTTAGGGCTCGGTTTAGGGTATTGGTTAGGATTAGGGTACGTGTTAGTGTTAGGGTAGGGGTTAGGGTTAGGGTACGCGTTAGTGTTAGGGTAGTTATTAAACCTATCCCACTCCCTAGATACCGCTTAGCACATAAAGGAATATTATTTGGAGGTCCAGCCATGCAGAAGAGATTAGACACTTTGATAAATAAGGAACACACCCATTATAAAGAAATCACATTAGGATTCTCTTTTTAAGCTGTTCCTTAAAACACTAGTGCTTAGGAAATCTATTGGAGGCAGAAGCAGTCAAGAGTAGCCTACGGTTAGGGTTAGGCTTGGGGTTAGGCTTAGGGTACGGCTTAGGGTACGGGTTCGGGGAGGGCTTCGGGTACGGCATAGGGTATGGGTTAGGGTTAGGGTTAGTGTTAGGGTTAGGGCTCCGATTAGGGTACGTGTTAGGATTAGGGTACATGTTAGGGTTAGGGTTGGGGTTAGGGTTAGGGTACGCGTTAGGGTTAGGGTAGTTATTAAACCTATCCCACTCTCTAGATACACCTTAGCACGTCAAGGAATATTATTTGGGGGTCCAGCCATGGAGAAGAGTTTAGACACTAGGATAAGATAAGGAACACACCCATTATAAAGAAATCACAATAGGATTCTCTTTTTAAGATGTTCCTTAAAACACTAGTGCTTAGGAAATCTATTGGAGGCAGAAGCAGTCAAGAGTAGCCTACGGTTAGGGTTAGGCTTGGGGTTAGGCTTAGGGTACGGCTTAGGGTACGGGTTCGGGGAGGGCTTCGGGTACGGCATAGGGTATGGGTTAGGGTTAGGGTTAGTGTTAGGGTTAGGGCTCCGATTAGGGTACGTTTTAGGATTAGGGTACATGTTAGGGTTAGGGTAGGGGTTAGGGTTAGGGTACGCGTTAGGGTTAGGGTAGTTATTAAACCTATCCCACTCTCTAGATACACCTTAGCACGTCAAGGAATATTATTTGGGGGTCCAGCCATGGAGAAGAGTTTAGACACTAGGATAAGATAAGGAACACACCCATTATAAAGAAATCACAATAGGATTCTCTTTTTAAGATGTTCCTTAAAACACTAGTGCTTAGGAAATCTATTGGAGGCAGAAGCAGTCAAGGGTAGCCTAGGGTTAGGGTTAGGCTTAGGGTACGGCTTAGGGTACGGCTTAGGGTACGGGTTCGGGGAGGGATTCGGGTATGGCGTAGGGTATGGGTTAGGGTTAGGGTTAGGGTTAGTGTTAGGGTTAGGGCTCGGTTTAGGGTATCGGTTAGGATTAGGGTACGTGTTAGGGTTAGGGTAGGGGTTAGGGTTGGGATACGCGTTAGGGTTAGGGTAGTTATTAAAGCTATCCCACTCTCTAGATACCCCTTAGCACATAAGGAATATTATTTGGAGGTCCAGCCATGGAGAAGAGTTTAGACACTAGGATAAGATAAGCAACACACCCATTATAAAGAAATCACATTAGGATTCTCTTTTTAAGCTGTTCCTTAAAACACTAGTGCTTAGGAAAGCTATTGGAGGCAGAAGCAGTCAAGGGTAACCAAGGGTTAGGGTTAGGCTTGGGGTTAGGCTTAGGGTACGGCTTAGGGTACGGGTTCGGGGAGGGCTTCGGGTACGGCGTAGGGTATGGGTTAGGGTTAGGGTTAGTGTTAGGGTTAGGGCTCGGTTTAGGGTATTGTTTAGGATTAGGGTACGTGTTAGTGTTAGGGTAGGGGTTAGAGTTAGGGTACGCGTTAGTGTTAGGGTAGTTATTAAACCTATCCCACTCTCTAGATACCGCTTAGCACGTAAAGGAATATTATTTGGAGTTCCAGCCATGGAGAAGAGTTTAGACACTAGGATAAGATAAGGAACAGACACATTATAAAGAAATCACATTAGGATTCTCTTTTTAAGCTGTTCCTTAAAACACTAGTGCTTAGGAAATCTATTGGAGGCAGAAGCAGTCAAGGGTAGCCTAGGGTTAGGGTTAGGCTTAGGGTACGGCTTAGGTTACGGCTTAGGGTACGGGTTTGGGGAGGGCTTCGGGTACGGCTTAGGGTATGGGTTAGGGTTAGGGTTAGGGTTAGTGTTAGGGTTAGGGCTCGGTTTAGGTTATTGGTTAGGATTAGGGTACGTGTTAGGGTTAGGGTAGGGGTTAGGGTTAGGGTACGCGTTAGTGTTAGGGTAGTTATTAAACCTATCCCATTCTCTAGATACCCCTTAGCACGTAAAGGAATATTATTTGGAGGTCCAGACATGGAGAAGAGTTTAGACACTAGGATAAGATAAGGAACACACCCATTATAAAGAAATCACATTAGGATTCTCTTTTTAAGCTGTTCCTTAAAACACTAGTGCTTAGGAAATCTATTGGAGGAAGAAGCAGTCAAGGGTAGCCTAGGGTTAGGGTTAGGCTTAGGGTACGGCTTAGGGTACGGCTTACGGTACGGGTTCGGGGAGGGCTTTGGGTACGGCGTAGGGTATGGGTTAGGGTTAGGGTTAGGGTTAGTGTTAGGGTTAGGGCTCGGTTTAGGGTACGGGATAGAATTAGGGTACATGTTAGGGTTAGGGTAGGGGTTAGGTTTAGGGTACGCGTTAGGGTTAGGGTAGTTATTAAACCTATCCCACTCTCTAGATACACCTTAGCACGTAAAGGAATATTATTTGGAGTTCCAGCCATGGAGAAGAGTTTAGACACTAGGATAAGATAAGGAACAGACACATTATAAAGAAATCACATTAGGATTCTCTTTTTAAGCTGTTCCTTAAAACACTAGTGCTTAGGAAATCTATTGGAGGCAGAAGCAGTCAAGGGTAGCCTAGGGTTAGGGTTAGGCTTAGTGTACGGCTTAGGGTACGGCTTAGGGTACGGTTTTAGGGAGGGCTTCGGGTATGGCTTAGGGTATGGGTTAGGGTTAGGGTTAGGGTTAGTGTTAGGGTTAGGGCTCGGTTTAGGGTATTGGTTAGGATTAGGGTACGTGTTAGGGTTAGGGTAGGGGTTAGGGTTAGGGTACGTGTTAGTGTTAGGGTAGTTATTAAACCTATCCCACTCTCTAGATACCCCTTAGCACGTAAAGGAATATTATTTGGAGGTGCAGCCATGGAGAAGAGTTTAGACACTAGGATAAGATAAGGAACACACCCATTATAAAGAAATCACATTAGGATTCTCTTTTTAAGTTGTTCCTTAAAACACTAGTGCTTAGGAAATCTATTGGAGGCAGAAGCAGTCAAGGGTAGCCTAGGGTTAGGGTTAGGCTTGGGGTTAGGCTTAGGGTACGGCTTAGGGTACGGGTTCGGGGAGGGGTTTGGGTACGGCGTAGGGTATGGGTTAGGGTTAGTGTTAGGGTTAGTGTTAGGGTTAGGGCTCGGTTTAGAGTTTTGGTTAGGATTAGGGTACGTGTTAGTATTAGGGTAGGGGTTAGGGTTAGGGTACGCGTTAGTGTTAGGTTAGTTATTAAACCTATCCCACTCTGTAGATACCCCTTAGCACGTAAAGGAATATTATTTGGAGGTCCAGCCATGGAGAAGAGTTTAGACACTAGGATAAGATAAGGAACACACCCATTATAAAGAAATCACATTAGGATTCTCTTTTTAAGTTGTTCCTTAAAACACTAGTGCTTAGGAAATCTATTGGAGGCAGAAGCAGTCAAGGGTAGCCTAGGGTTAGGGTTAGGCTTGGGGTTAGGCTTAGGGTATGGCTTAGGGTACGGGTTCGGGGAGGGCTTCGGGTACGGCGTAGGGTATGGGTTAGGGTTAGGGTTAGGGTTAGTGTTAGGGTTAGGGCTCGGTTTAGGGTACGGGTTAGGATTAGGGTACGTGTTAGGGTTAGGGTAGGGGATAGGGTTAGGGTACGCGTTAGGGTTAGGGTAGTTATTAAACCTATCCCACTCTCTAGATACCCCTTAGCACGTAAAGGAATATTATTTGGGGGTCCAGCCATGGAGAAGAGTTTAGACACTAGGATACGATAAGGAACACACCCATTATAAAGAAATCACATTAGGATTCTATTTTTAAGCTGTTCCTTAAAACACTAGTGCTTAGGAAATCTATTGGAGGAAGAAGCAGTCAAGGGTAGCCTAGGGTTAGGGTTAGGCTTAGGGTACGGCTTAGGGTACGGCTTAGGGTACGGGTTCGGGGAGGGCTTTGGGTACGGCGTAGGGTATGGGTTAGGTTTAGGGTTAGTGTTAGGGTTAGGGCTCGGTTTAGGGTACGGGATAGAATTAGGGTACATGTTAGGGGTAGGGTAGGGGTTAGGTTTAGGGTACGCGTTAGGGTTAGGGTAGTTATTAAACCTATCCCACTCTCTAGATACACCTTAGCACGTAAAGGAATATTATTTGGGGGTCCAGCCATGGAGAAGAGTTTAGACACTAGGATAAGATAAGGAACACACCCATTATAAAGAAATCACATTAGGATTCTCTTTTTAAGCTGTTCCTTAAAACACTAGTGCTTAGGAAAGCTATTGGAGGCAGAAGCAGTGAAGGGTAACCAAGGGTTAGGGTTAGGCTTGGGGTTAGGCTTAGGGTACGGCTTAGGGTACGGGTTCGGGGAGGGCTTCGGGTACGGCGTAGGGTATGGGTTAGGGTTAGGGTTAGGGTTAGTGTTAGGGTTAGGGCTCGGTTTAGGGTATTGGTTAGGATTAGGGTACTTGTTAGTGTTAGGGTAGGGGTTAGGGTTAGGGTACGCGTTAGTGTTAGGGTAGTTATTAAACCTATCCCACTCTCTAGATACCGCTTAGCACGTAAAGGAATATTATTTGGAGTTCCAGCCATGGAGAAGAGTTTAGACACTAGGATAAGATAAGGAACAGACACATTATAAAGAAATCACATTAGGATTCTCTTTTTAAGCTGTTCCTTAAAACACTAGTGCTTAGGAAATCTATTGGAGGCAGAAGCAGTCAAGGTTAGCCTAGGGTTAGGGTTAGGCTTAGGGTACGGCTTAGGGTACGGCTTAGGGTACGGGTTTGGGGAGGGCTTCGGGTACGGCTTAGGGTATGGGTTAGTGTTAGGGTTAGGGTTAGTGTTCGGGTTAGGGCTCGGTTTAGGGTATTGGTTAGGATTAGGGTACGAGTTAGTGTTAGGGTAGGGGTTAGGGTTATGGTACGCGTTAGTGTTAGGGTAGTTATTAAACCTATCCCACTCTCTAGATACCCCTCAGCACGTAAAGGAATATTATTTGGTGGTCCAGCCATGGAGAAGAGTTTAGACACTAGGATAAGATAAGGAACACACCCATTATAAAGAAATCACATTAGGATTCTCTTTTTAAGTTGTTCCTTAAAACACTAGTGCTTAGGAAATCTATTGGAGGCAGAAGCAGTCAAGGGTAGCCTAGGGTTAGGGTTAGGCTTAGGGTACGGCTTAGGGTACGGCTTAGGGTACGGGTTCGGGGAGGGCTTCGGGTACGGCGTAGGGTATGGGTTAGGGTTAGGGTTAGGGTTAGTGTTAGGGTTAGGGCTCGGTTTAGGGTATTGGTTAGGATTAGGGTACGTGTTAGGGTTAGGTTAGGGGTTAGGGTTAGGGTACGCGTTAGTGTTAGGGTAGTTATTAAACCTATCCCACTCTCTAGATACCCCTTAGCACGTAAAGGAATATTATTTGGAGGTGCAGCCATGGAGAAGAGTTTAGACACTAGGATAAGATAAGGAACACACCCATTATAAAGAAATCACATTAGGATTCTCTTTTTAAGTTGTTCCTTAAAACACTAGTGCTTAGGAAATCTATTGGAGGCAGAAGCAGTCAAGGGTAGCCTAGGGTTAGGGTTAGGCTTGGGGTTAGGCTTAGGGTACGGCTTAGGGTATGGGTTCGGGGAGGGGTTCGGGTACGGCGTAGGGTATGGGTTAGGGTTAGGGTTAGGATTAGTGTTAAGGTTAGGGCTCGGTTTAGGGTATTGGTTAGGATTAGGGTACGTGTTAGTGTTAGGGTAGGGGTTAGGGTTAGGGTACGCATTAGTGTTAGGTTAGTTATTAATCCTATCCCACTCTGTAGATACCCCTTAGCACGTAAAGGAATATTATTTGGAGGTCCAGCCATGGAGAAGAGTTTAGACACTAGGATAAGATAAGGAACACACCCATTATAAAGAAATCACATTAGGATTCTCTTTTTAAGCTGTTCCTTAAAACACTAGTGCTTAGGAAATCTATTGGAGGCAGAAGCAGTCAAGGGTAGCCTAGGGTTAGGGTTAGGCTTAGGGTTAGGCTTAGGGTACGGCTTAGGGTATGGGTTCGGTGAGGGCTTCTGGTACGGCGTAGGGTATGGGTTAGGGTTAGGGTTAGGGTTAGTGTTAGGGTTAGGGCTCGGTTTAGGGTACGGGTTAGGATTAGGGTACGTGTTAGGGTTAGGGTAGGGGATAGGTTTAGGGTACGCGTTAGGGTTAGGGTAGTTATTAAACCTATCCCACTCTCTAGATACCCCTTAGCACGTAAAGGAATATTATTTGGGGGTCCAGCCATGGAGAAGAGTTTAGACATTAGGATAAGATAAGGAACACAACCATTATAAAGAAATCACATTAGGATTCTCTTTTTAAGCTGTTCCTTAAAACACTAGTGCTTAGGAAATCTATTGGAGGAAGAAGCAGTCAAGGGTAGCCTAGGGTTAGGGTTAGGCTTAGAGTACGGCTTAGGGTACGGCTTAGGGTACGGGTTCGGGGAGGGCTTTGGGTCCGGCGTAGTGTATGGGTTAGGGTTAGGGTTAGGGTTAGTGTTAGGGTTAGGGCTCGGTTTAGGGTACGGGATAGAATTAGGGTACATGTTAGGGTTAGGGTAGGGGTTAGGGTTAGGGTACGCGTTAGGGTTAGGGTAGTTATTAAACCTATACCACTCTTTATATACACCTTAGCACGTAAAGGAATATTATTCGGGGGTCCAGCCATGGAGAAGAGTTTACACACTAGGATAAGATAAGGAACACACCCATTATAAAGAAATCACATTAGGATTCTCTTTTTAAGCTGTTCCTTAAAACACTAGTGCTTAGGAAAGCTATTGGAGGCAGAAGCAGTCAAGGGTAACCAAGGGTTAGGGTTAGGCTTGGGGTTAGGCTTAGGGTACGGCTTAGGGTACGGGTTCGGGGAGGGCTTCGGGTACGGCGTAGGGTATGGGTTAGGGTTAGGGTTAGGGTTAGTGTTAGGGTTAGGGCTCGGTTTAGGGTATTGGTTAGGATTAGGGTACGTGTTAGTGTTAGGGTAGGGGTTAGGGTTAGGGTACGCGTTAGTGTTAGGGTAGTTATTAAACCTATCCCACTCTCTAGATACCGCTTAGCACGTAAAGGAATATTATTTGGAGTTCCAGCCATGGAGAAGAGTTTAGACACTAGGATAAGATAAGGAACAGACACATTATAAAGAAATCACATTAGGATTCTCTTTTTAAGCTGTTCCTTAAAACACTAGTGCTTAGGAAATCTATTGGAGGCAGAAGCAGTCAAGGGTAGCCTAGGGTTAGGGTTAGGCTTAGGGTACGGCTTAGGTTACGGCTTAGGGTACGGGTTTGGGGAGGGCTTCGGGTACGGCTTAGGGTATGGATTAGGGTTAGGGTTAGGGTTAGTGTTAGGGTTAGGGCTCGGTTTAGGGTATTGGTTAGGATTAGGGTACGTGTTAGGGTTAGGGTAGGGGTTAGGGTTAGGGTACGCGTTAGTGTTAGGGTAGTTATTAAACCTATCCCACTCTCTAGATACCCCTTAGCACGTAAAGGAATATTATTTGGAGGTGCAGCCATGGAGAAGAGTTTAGACACTAGGATAAGATAAGGAACACACCCATTATAAAGAAATCACATTAGGATTCTCTTTTTAAGTTGTTCCTTAAAACACTAGTGCTTAGGAAATCTATTGGAGGCAGAAGCAGTCAAGGGTAGCCTAGGGTTAGGGTTAGGCTTGGGGTTAGGCTTAGGGTACGGCTTAGGGTACGGGTTCGGGGAGGGGTTCGGGTACGGCGTAGGGTATGGGTTAGGGTTAGGGTTAGGGTTAGTGTTAGGGTTAGGGCTCGGTTTAGGATTTTGGTTAGGATTAGGGTACGTGTTAGTGTTAGGGTAGGGGTTAGGGTTAGGGTACGCGTTAGTTTTAGGTTAGTTATTAAACCTATCCCACTCTGTAGATACCCCTTAGCACGTAAAGGAATATTATTTGGAGGTCCAGCCATGGAGAAGAGTTTAGACACTAGGATAAGATAAGGAACACACCCATTATAAAGAAATCACATTAGGATTCTCTTTTTAAGCTGTTCCTTAAAACACTAGTGCTTAGGAAATCTATTGGAGGCAGAAGCAGTCAAGGGTAGCCTAGGGTTAGGGTTAGGCTTAGGGTTAGGCTTAGGGTACGGCTTAGGGTACGGGTTCGGTGAGGGCTTCGGGTACGGCGTAGGGTATGGGTTAGGGTTAGGGTTAGTGTTAGGGTTAGGGCTCGGTTTAGGGTACGGGTTAGGATTAGGGTACGTGTTAGGGTTAGGGTAGGGGATAGGGTTAGGGTACGCGTTAGGGTTAGGGTAGTTATTAAACCTATCCCACTCTCTAGATACCCCTTAGCACGTAAAGGAATATTATTTGGGGGTCCAGCCATGGAGAAGAGTTTAGACACTAGGATAAGATAAGGAACACACCCATTATAAAGAAATCACATTAGGATTCTCTTTTTAAGCTGTTCCTTAAAACACTAGTGCTTAGGAAATCTATTGGAGGAAGAAGCAGTCAAGGGTAGCCTAGGGTTAGGGTTAGGCTTAGGGTACGGCTTAGGGTACGGCTTACGGTACGGGTTCGGGGAGGGCTTTGGGTACGGCGTAGGGTATGGGTTAGGGTTAGGGTTAGGGTTAGTGTTAGGGTTAGGGCTCGGTTTAGGGTACGGGATAGAATTAGGGTACATGTTAGGGTTAGGGTAGGGGTTAGGTTTAGGGTACGCGTTAGGGTTAGGGTAGTTATTAAACCTATCCCACTCTCTAGATACACCTTAGCACGTAAAGGAATATTATTTGGAGTTCCAGCCATGGAGAAGAGTTTAGACACTAGGATAAGATAAGGAACAGACACATTATAAAGAAATCACATTAGGATTCTCTTTTTAAGCTGTTCCTTAAAACACTAGTGCTTAGGAAATCTATTGGAGGCAGAAGCAGTCAAGGGTAGCCTAGGGTTAGGGTTAGGCTTAGGGTACGGCTTAGGTTACGGCTTAGGGTACGGGTTTGGGGAGGGCTTCGGGTACGGCTTAGGGTATGGGTTAGGGTTAGGGTTAGGGTTAGTGTTAGGGTTAGGGCTCGGTTTAGGGTATTGGTTAGGATTAGGGTACGTGTTAGTGTTAGGGTAGGGGTTAGGGTTAGGGTACGCGTTAGTGTTAGGGTAGTTATTAAACCTATCCCACTCTCTAGATACCCCTTAGCACGTAAAGGAATATTATTTGGAGGTGCAGCCATGGAGAAGAGTTTAGACACTAGGATAAGATAAGGAACACACCCATTATAAAGAAATCACATTAGGATTCTCTTTTTAAGTTGTTCCTTAAAACACTAGTGCTTAGGAAATCTATTGGAGGCAGAAGCAGTCAAGGGTAGCCTAGGGTTAGGGTTAGGCTTGGGGTTAGGCTTAGGGTACGGCTTAGTGTACGGGTTCGGGGAGGGCTTCGGGTACGGCGTAGGGTATGGGTTAGGGTTAGGGTTAGGGTTAGTGTTAGGGTTAGGGCTCGGTTTAGGGTTTTGGTTAGGATTAGGGTACGTGTTAGTGTTAGGGTAGGGGTTAGGGTTAGGGTACGCGTTAGTGTTAGGTTAGTTATTAAACCTATCCCACTCTGTAGATACCCCTTAGCACGTAAAGGAATATTATTTGGAGGTCCAGCCATGGAGAAGAGTTTAGACACTAGGATAATATAAGGAACACACCCATTATAAAGAAATCACATTAGGATTCTCTTTTTAAGCTGTTCCTTAAAACACTAGTGCTTAGGAAATCTATTGGAGGCAGAAGCAGTCAAGGGTAGCCTAGGGTTAGGGTTAGGCTTAGGGTTAGGCTTAGGGTACGGCTTAGGGTACGGGTTCGGTGAGGGCTTCGGGTACGGCGTAGGGTATGGGTTAGGGTTAGGGTTAGGGTTAGTGTTAGGGTTAGGGCTCGGTTTAGGGTACGGGTTAGGATTAGGGTACGTGTTAGGGTTAGGGTAGGGGATAGGGTTAGGGTACGCGTTAGGGTTAGGGTAGTTATTAAACCTATCCCACTCTCTAGATACCCCTTAGCACGTAAAGGAATATTATTTGGGGGTCCAGCCATGGAGAAGAGTTTAGACACTAGGATAAGATAAGGAACACACCCATTATAAAGAAATCACATTAGGATTCTCTTTTTAAGCTGTTCCTTAAAACACTAGTGCTTAGGAAAGCTATTGGAGGCAGAAGCAGTGAAGGGTAACCAAGGGTTAGGGTTAGGCTTGGGGTTAGGCTTAGGGTACGGCTTAGGGTACGGGTTTGGGGAGGGCTTCGGGTACGGCTTAGGGTATGGGTTAGTGTTAGGGTTAGGGTTAGTGTTAGTGTTAGGGCTCGGCTTAGGGTATTGGTTAGGATTAGGGTACGTGTTAGGGTTAGGGTAGGGGTTAGGGTTAGGGTACGCGTTAGTGTTAGGGTATTTATTAAACCAATCCCAATCTCTAGATACCCCTTAGCACGTAAAGGAATATTATTTGGAGGTCCAGCCATGGAGAAGAATTTAGACACTAGGATAAGATAAGGAACACACCCATTATAAAGAAATCACATTAGGATTCTCTTTTTAAGCTGTTCCTTAAAACACTAGTGCTTAGGAAATCTATTGGAGGCAGAAGCAGTGAAGGGTAGCCTAGGGTTAGGGTTAGGCTTAGGGTACGGCTTAGTTTACGGCTTAGCGTACGGCTTAGGGTACTGGTTCGGTGAGGGCTTCGGGTATGGCGTAGGGTATGGGTTAGGGTTAGGGTTAGGGTTAGTGTTAGGGTTAGGGCTCGGTTTAGGGTTTTCGTTAGGATTAGGGTACGTGTTAGTGTTAGGGTAGGGGTTAGGGTTAGGGTACGCGTTAGTGTTAGGGTAGTTATTAAACCTATCCCACTCTCTAGATACCGCTTAGCACGTCAAGGAATATTATTTGGAGTTCCAGCCATGGAGAAGAGTTTAGACACTAGGATAAGATAAGGAACAGACACATTATAAAGAAATCACATTAGGATTCTCTTTTTAAGCTGTTCCTTAAAACACTAGTGCTTAGGAAATCTATTGGAGTCAGAAGCAGTCAAGGGTAGCCTAGGGTTAGGGTTAGGCTTAGGGTACGGCTTAGGTTACAGCTTAGGGTACGGGTTTGGGGAGGGCTTCGGGTACGGCTTAGGGTATGGGTTAGGGTTAGGGTTAGGGTTAGTGTTAGGGTTAGGGCTCGGTTTAGGGTATTGGTTAGGATTAGGGTACGTGTTAGGGTTAGGGTAGGGGTTAGGGTTAGGGTACGCGTTAGTGTTAGGGTAGTTATTAAACCTATCCCACTCTCTAGATACCCCTTAGCACGTAAAGGAATATTATTTGGAGGTCCAGCCATGGAGAAGAGTTTAGACACTAGGATAAGATAAGGAACACACCCATTATAAAGAAATCACATTAGGATTCTCTTTTTAAGTTGTTCCTTAAAACACTAGTGCTTAGGAAATCTATTGGAGGCAGAAGCAGTCAAGGGTAGCCTAGGGTTAGGGTTAGGCTTGGGGTTAGGCTTAGGGTACGGCTTAGGGTACGGGTTCGGGGAGGGGTTCGGGTACGGCGTAGGGTATGGGTTAGGGTTAGGGTTAGGGTTAGTGTTAGGGTTAGGGCTCGGTTTAGGGTTTTGGTTAGGATTAGGGTACGTGTTAGTGTTAGGGTAGGGGTTAGGGTTACGGTACGCGTTAGTGTTAGGTTAGTTATTAAACCTATCCCACTCTGTAGATACCCCTTAGCACGTAAAGGAATATTATTTGGAGGTCCAGCCATGGAGAAGAGTTTAGACACTAGGATAAGATAAGGAACACACCCATTATAAAGAAATCACATTAGGATTCTCTTTTTAAGCTGTTCCTTAAAACACTAGTGCTTAGGAAATCTATTGGAGGCAGAAGCAGTCAAGGGTAGCCTAGGGATAGGGTTAGGCTTAGGGTTAGGCTTAGGGTACGGCTTAGGGTACGGGTTCGGTGAGGGCTTCGGGTACGGCGTAGGGTATGGGTTAGGGTTAGGGTTAGTGTTAGGGTTAGGGCACGGTTTAGGGTACGGGTTAGGATTAGGGTACGTGTTAGGGTTAGGGTAGGGGATAGGGTTAGGGTACGCGTTAGGGTTAGGGTAGTTATTAAACCTATCCCACTCTCTAGATACCCCTTAGCACGTAAAGGAATATTATTTGGGGGTCCAGCCATGGAGAAGAGTTTAGACACTAGGATAAGATAAGGAACACACCCATTATAAAGAAATCACATTAGGATTCTCTTTTTAAGCTGTTCCTTAAAACACTAGTGCTTAGGAAATCTATTGGAGGAAGAAGCAGTCAAGGGTAGCCTAGGGTTAGGGTTAGGCTTAGGGTACGGCTCAGGGTACGGCTTACGGTACGGGTTCGGTGAGGGCTTCGGTTACGGCGTAGGGTATGGGTTAGGGTTAGGGTTAGGGTTAGTGTTAGGGTTAGGGCTCGGTTTAGGGTACGGGATAGAATTAGGGTACATGTTAGGGTTAGGGTAGGGGTTAGGTTTAGGGTACGCGTTATGGTTAGGGTAGTTATTAAACCTATCCCACTCTCTAGATACACCTTAGCACGTAAAGGAATATTATTTGGAGTTCCAGCCACGGAGAAGAGTTTAGACACTAGGATAAGATAAGGAACAGACACATTATAAAGAAATCACATTAGGATTCTCTTTTTAAGCTGTTCCTTAAAACACTAGTGCTTAGGAAATCTATTGGAGGCAGAAGCAGTCAAGGGTAGCCTAGGGTTAGGGTTAGGCTTAGGGTATGGCTTAGGTTACGGCTTAGGGTACGGGTTTGGGGAGGGTTTCGGGTACGGCTTAGGGTATGGGTTAGGGTTAGGGTTAGGGTTAGTGTTAGGGTTAGGGCTCGGTTTAGGGTATTGGTTAGGATTAGGGTACGTGTTAGGGTTAGGGTAGGGGTTAGGGTTAGGGTACGCGTTAGTGTTAGGGTAGTTATTAAACCTATCCCACTCTCTAGATACCCCTTAGCACGTAAAGGAATATTATTTGGAGGTGCAGCCATGGAGAAGAGTTTAGACACTAGGATAAGATAAGGAACACACCCATTATAAAGAAATCACATTAGGATTCTCTTTTTAAGTTGTTCCTTAAAACACTAGTGCTTAGGAAATCTATTGGAGGCAGAAGCAGTCAAGGGTAGCCTAGGGTTAGGGTTAGGCTTGAGGTTAGGCTTAGGGTACGGCTTAGGGTACGGGTTCGGGGAGGGGTTCGGGTACGGCGTAGGGTATGGGTTAGGGTTAGGGTTAGGGTTAGTGTTAGGGTTAGGGCTCGGTTTAGGGTTTTGGTTAGGATTAGGGTACGTGTTAGTGTTAGGGTATGGGTTAGGGTTAGGGTACGCGTTAGTGTTAGGTTAGTTATTAAACCTATCCCACTCTGTAGATACCCCTTAGCACGTAAAGGAATATTATTTGGAGGTCCAGCCATGGAGAAGAGTTTAGACACTAGGATAAGATAAGGAACACACCCATTATAAAGAAATCACATTAGGATTCTCTTTTTAAGCTGTTCCTTAAAACACTAGTGCTTAGGAAATCTATTGAAGGCAGAAGCAGTCAAGGGTAGCCTAGGGTTAGGGTTAGGCTTAGGGTTAGGCTTAGGGTACGGCTTAGGGTACGGGTTCGGTGAGGGCTTCGGGTACGGCGTAGGGTATGGGTTAGGGTTAGGGTTAGGGTTAGTGTTAGGGTTAGGGCTCGGTTTAGGGTACGGGTTAGGATTAGGGTACGTGTTAGGGTTAGGTTAGGGGATAGGGTTAGGGTACGCGTTAGGGTTAGGGTAGTTATTAAACCTATCCCACTCTCCAGATACCCCTTAGCACGTAAAGGAATATTATTTGGGGGTCCAGCCATGGAGAAGAGTTTAGACACTAGGATAAGATAAGGAACACACCCATTATAAAGAAATCACATTAGGATTCTCTTTTTAAGCTGTTCCTTAAAACACTAGTGCTTAGGAAATCTATTGGAGGAAGAAGCAGTCAAGGGTAACCAAGGGTTAGGGTTAGGCTTGGGGTTAGGCTTAGGGTACGGCTTAGGGTACGGGTTCGGGGAGGGCTTCGGGTACGGCGTAGGGTATGGGTTAGGGTTAGGGTTAGGGTTGGTGTTAGGGTTAGGGCTCGGTTTAGGGTATTGGTTAGGATTAGGGTACGTGTTAGTGTTAGGGTAGGGGTTAGGGTTAGGGTACGCGTTAGTGTTAGGGTAGTTATTAAACCTATCCCACTCTCTAGATACCGCTTAGCATGTAAAGGAATATTATTTGGAGTTCCAGCCATGGAGAAGAGTTTAGACACTAGGATAAGATAAGGAACAGACACATTATAAAGAAATCACATTAGGATTCTCTTTTTAAGCTGTTCCTTAAAACACTAGTGCTTAGGAAATCTATTGGAGGCAGAAGCAGTCAAGGGTAGCCTAGGGTTAGGGTTAGGCTTAGGGTACGGCTTAGGGTACGGCTTAGGGTACGGGTTTGGGGAGGGCTTCGGGTAAGGCTTAGGGTATGGGTTAGGGTTAGGGTTAGGGTTAGTGTTAGGGTTAGGGCTCGGCTTAGGGTATTGGTTAGGATCAGGGTACGTGTTAGGGTTAGGGTAGGGGTTAGGGTTAGGGTACGCGTTAGTGTTAGGGTATTTATTAAACCTATCCCAATCTCTAGATACCCCTTAGCACGTAAAGGAATATTATTTGGAGGTCCAGCCATGGAGAAGAGTTTAGACACTAGGATAAGATAAGGAACACACCCATTATAAAGAAATCACATTAGGATACTCTTTTTAAGCTGTTCCTTAAAACACTAGTGCTTAGGAAATCTATTGGAGGCAGAAGCAGTCAAGGGTAGCCTAGGGTTAGGGTTAGGCTTGGGGTTAGGCTTAGGGTACGGCTTAGGGTACGGGTTCGGGGAGGGCTTCGGGTACGGCGTAGGGTATGGGTTAGGGTTAGGGTTAGGGTTAGTGTTAGGGTTAGGGCTCGGTTTAGGGTTTTGGTTAGGATTAGGGTACGTGTTAGTGTTAGGGTAGGGGTTAGGGTTAGGGTACGCGTTAGTGTTAGGTTAGTTATTAAACCTATCCCACTCTGTAGATACCCCTTAGCACGTAAAGGAATATTATTTGGAGGTCCAGCCATGGAGAAGAGTTTAGACACTAGGATAATATAAGGAACACACCCATTATAAAGAAATCACATTAGGATTCTCTTTTTAAGCTGTTCCTTAAAACACTAGTGCTTAGGAAATCTATTGGAGGCAGAAGCAGTCAAGGGTAGCCTAGGGTTAGGGTTAGGCTTAGGGTTAGGCTTAGGGTACGGCTTAGGGTACGGGTTCGGTGAGGGCTTCGGGTACGGCGTAGGGTATGGGTTAGGGTTAGGGTTAGGGTTAGTGTTAGGGTTAGGGCTCGGTTTAGGGTACGGGTTAGGATTAGGGTACGTGTTAGGGTTAGGGTAGGGGATAGGGTTAGGGTACGCGTTAGGGTTAGGGTAGTTATTAAACCTATCCCACTCTCTAGATACCCCTTAGCACGTAAAGGAATATTATTTGGGGGTCCAGCCATGGAGAAGAGTTTAGACACTAGGATACGATAAGGAACACACCCATTATAAAGAAATCACATTAGGATTCTATTTTTAAGCTGTTCCTTAAAACACTAGTGCTTAGGAAATCTATTGGAGGAAGAAGCAGTCAAGGGTAGCCTAGGGTTAGGGTTAGGCTTAGGGTACGGCTTAGGGTACGGCTTAGGGTACGGGTTCGGGGAGGGCTTTGGGTACGGCGTAGGGTATGGGTTAGGGTTAGGGTTAGTGTTAGGGTTAGGGCTCGGTTTAGGGTACGGGATAGAATTAGGGTACATGTTAGGGGTAGGGTAGGGGTTAGGTTTAGGGTACGCGTTAGGGTTAGGGTAGTTATTAAACCTATCCCACTCTCTAGATACACCTTAGCACGTAAAGGAATATTATTTGGGGGTCCAGCCATGGAGAAGAGTTTAGACACTAGGATAAGATAAGGAACACACCCATTATAAAGAAATCACATTAGGATTCTCTTTTTAAGCTGTTCCTTAAAACACTAGTGCTTAGGAAAGCTATTGGAGGCAGAAGCAGTGAAGGGTAAACAAGGGTTAGGGTTAGGCTTGGGGTTAGGCTTAGGTTACGGCTTAGGGTACGGGTTCGGGGAGGGCTTCGGGTATGGCGTAGGGTATGGGTTAGGGTTAGGGTTAGGGTTAGTGTTAGGGTTAGGGCTCGGTTTAGGGTATTGGTTAGGATTAGTGTACTTGTTAGTGTTAGGGTAGGGGTTAGGGTTAGGGTACGCGTTAGTGTTAGGGTAGTTATTAAACCTATCCCACTCTCTAGATACCGCTTAGCACGTAAAGGAATATTATTTGGAGTTCCAGCCATGGAGAAGAGTTTAGACACTAGGATAAGATAAGGAACAGACACATTATAAAGAAATCACATTAGGATTCTCTTTTTAAGCTGTTCCTTAAAACACTAGTGCTTAGGAAATCTATTGGAGGCAGAAGCAGTCAAGGGTAGCCTAGGGTTAGGGTTAGGCTTAGGGTACGGCTTAGGGTACGGGTTCGGGGAGGGCTTCGGGTACGGCGTAGGGTATGGGTTAGGGTTAGGGTTAGGGTTAGTGTTAGGGTTAGGGCTCGGTTTAGGGTTTTGGTTAGGATTAGGGTACGTGTTAGTGTTAGGGTAGGGGTTAGGGTTACGGTACGCGTTAGTGTTAGGTTAGTTATTAAACCTATCCCACTCTGTAGATACCCCTTAGCACGTAAAGGAATATTATTTGGAGGTCCAGCCATGGAGAAGAGTTTAGACACTAGGATAAGATAAGGAACACACCCATTATAAAGAAATCACATTAGGATTCTCTTTTTAAGCTGTTCCTTAAAACACTAGTGCTTAGGAAATCTATTGGAGGCAGAAGCAGTCAAGGGTAGCCTAGGGATAGGGTTAGGCTTAGGGTTAGGCTTAGGGTACGGCTTAGGGTACGGGTTCGGTGAGGGCTTCGGGTACGGCGTAGGGTATGGGTTAGGGTTAGGGTTAGTGTTAGGGTTAGGGCACGGTTTAGGGTACGGGTTAGGATTAGGGTACGTGTTAGGGTTAGGGTAGGGGATAGGGTTAGGGTACGCGTTAGGGTTAGGGTAGTTATTAAACCTATCCCACTCTCTAGATACCCCTTAGCACGTAAAGGAATATTATTTGGGGGTCCAGCCATGGAGAAGAGTTTAGACACTAGGATAAGATAAGGAACACACCCATTATAAAGAAATCACATTAGGATTCTCTTTTTAAGCTGTTCCTTAAAACACTAGTGCTTAGGAAATCTATTGGAGGAAGAAGCAGTCAAGGGTAGCCTAGGGTTAGGGTTAGGCTTAGGGTACGGCTTAGGGTACGGCTTACGGTACGGGTTCGGTGAGGGCTTCGGGTACGGCGTAGGGTATGGGTTAGGGTTAGGGTTAGGGTTAGTGTTAGGGTTAGGGCTCGGTTTAGGGTACGGGATAGAATTAGGGTACATGTTAGGGTTAGGGTAGGGGTTAGGGTTAGGGTACGCGTTAGTGTTAGGGTAGTTATTAAACCTATCCCACTCTCTAGATACCCCTTAGCACGTAAAGGAATATTATTTGGAGGTGCAGCCATGGAGAAGAGTTTAGACACTAGGATAAGATAAGGAACACACCCATTATAAAGAAATCACATTAGGATTCTCTTTTTAAGTTGTTCCTTAAAACACTAGTGCTTAGGAAATCTATTGGAGGCAGAAGCAGTCAAGGGTAGCCTAGGGTTAGGGTTAGGCTTGAGGTTAGGCTTAGGGTACGGCTTAGGGTACGGGTTCGGGGAGGGGTTCGGGTACGGCGTAGGGTATGGGTTAGGGTTAGGGTTAGGGTTAGTGTTAGGGTTAGGGCTCGGTTTAGGGTTTTGGTTAGGATTAGGGTACGTGTTAGTGTTAGGGTATGGGTTAGGGTTAGGGTACGCGTTAGTGTTAGGTTAGTTATTAAACCTATCCCACTCTGTAGATACCCCTTAGCACGTAAAGGAATATTATTTGGAGGTCCAGCCATGGAGAAGAGTTTAGACACTAGGATAAGATAAGGAACACACCCATTATAAAGAAATCACATTAGGATTCTCTTTTTAAGCTGTTCCTTAAAACACTAGTGCTTAGGAAATCTATTGAAGGCAGAAGCAGTCAAGGGTAGCCTAGGGTTAGGGTTAGGCTTAGGGTTAGGCTTAGGGTACGGCTTAGGGTACGGGTTCGGTGAGGGCTTCGGGTACGGCGTAGGGTATGGGTTAGGGTTGGGGTTAGGGTTAGTGTTAGGGTTAGGGCTCGGTTTAGGGTACGGGTTAGGATTAGGGTACGTGTTAGGGTTAGGGTAGGGGATAGGGTTAGGGTACGCGTTAGGGTTAGGGTAGTTATTAAACCTATCCCACTCTCTAGATACCCCTTAGCACGTAAAGGAATATTATTTGGGGGTCCAGCCATGGAGAAGAGTTTAGACACTAGGATAAGATAAGGAACACACCCATTATAAAGAAATCACATTAGGATTCTCTTTTTAAGCTGTTCCTTAAAACACTAGTGCTTAGGAAATCTATTGGAGGAAGAAGCAGTCAAGGGTAACCAAGGGTTAGGGTTAGGCTTGGGGTTAGGCTTAGGGTACGGCTTAGGGTACGGGTTCGGGGAGGGCTTCGGGTACGGCGTAGGGTATGGGTTAGGGTTAGGGTTAGGGTTAGTGTTAGGGTTAGGGCTCGGTTTAGGGTATTGGTTAGGATTAGGGTACGTGTTAGTGTTAGGGAAGGGGTTAGGGTTAGGGTACGCGTTAGTGTTAGGGTAGTTATTAAACCTATCCCACTCTCTAGATACCGCTTAGCATGTAAAGGAATATTATTTGGAGTTCCAGCCATGGAGAAGAGTTTAGACACTAGGATAAGATAAGGAACAGACACATTATAAAGAAATCACATTAGGATTCTCTTTTTAAGCTGTTCCTTAAAACACTAGTGCTTAGGAAATCTATTGGAGGCAGAAGCAGTCAAGGGTAGCCTAGGGTTAGGGTTAGGCTTAGGGTACGGCTTAGGGTACGGCTTAGGGTACGGGTTTGGGGAGGGCTTCGGGTAAGGCTTAGGGTATGGGTTAGGGTTAGGGTTAGGGTTAGTGTTAGGGTTAGGGCTCGGCTTAGGGTATTGGTTAGGATCAGGGTACGTGTTAGGGTTAGGGTAGGGGTTAGGGTTAGGGTACGCGTTAGTGTTAGGGTATTTATTAAACCTATCCCAATCTCTAGATACCCCTTAGCACGTAAAGGAATATTATTTGGAGGTCCAGCCATGGAGAAGACTTTAGACACTAGGATAAGATAAGGAACACACCCATTATAAAGAAATCACATTAGGATTCTCTTTTTAAGCTGTTCCTTAAAACACTAGTGCTTAGGAAATCTATTGGAGGCAGAAGCAGTGAAGGGTAGCCTAGGGTTAGGGTACGGCTTAGGGTACGGCTTAGGGTACGGCTTAGGGTACGGGTTCGGGGAGGGGTTCGGGTACGGCGTAGGGTATGGGTTAGGGTTAGGGTTAGGGTTAGTGTTAGGGTTAGGGGTCGTTTTAGGGTACGGGTTAGGTTTAGGGTACGTGTTAGGGTTAGGGTAGGGGATAGGGTTAGGGTACGCGTTAGGGTTAGGGTAGTTATTAAACCTATCCCACTCTCTAGATACCCCTTAGCACGTAAAGGAATATTATTTGGGGGTCCAGCCATGGAGAAGAGTTTAGACACTAGGATACGATAAGGAACACACCCATTATAAAGAAATCACATTAGGATTCTATTTTTAAGCTGTTCCTTAAAACACTAGTGCTTAGGAAATCTATTGGAGGAAGAAGCAGACAAGGGTAGCCTAGGGTTAGGGTTAGGCTTAGGGTACGGCTTAGGGTACGGCTTAGGGTAAGGGTTCGGGGAGGGCTTTGGGTACGGCGTAGGGTATGGGTTAGGGTTAGGGTTAGTGTTAGGGTTAGGGCTCGGTTTAGGGTACGGGATAGAATTAGGGTACATGTTAGGGGTAGGGTAGGGGTTAGGTTTAGGGTACGCGTTAGGGTTAGGGTAGTTATTAAACCTATCCCACTCTCTAGATACACCTTAGCACGTAAAGGAATATTATTTGGGGGTCCAGCCATGGAGAAGAGTTTAGACACTAGGATAAGATAAGGAACACACCCATTATAAAGAAATCACATTAGGATTCTCTTTTTAAGCTGTTCCTTAAAACACTAGTGCTTAGGAAAGCTATTGGAGGCAGAAGCAGTGAAGGGTAAACAAGGGTTAGGGTTAGGCTTGGGGTTAGGCTTAGGTTACGGCTTAGGGTACGGGTTCGGGGAGGGCTTCGGGTACGGCGTAGGGTATGGGTTAGGGTTAGGGTTAGGGTTAGTGTTAGGGTTAGGGCTCGGTTTAGGGTATTGGTTAGGATTAGGGTACTTGTTAGTGTTAGGGTAGGGGTTAGGGTTAGGGTACGCGTTAGTGTTAGGGTAGTTATTAAACCTATCCCACTCTCTAGATACCGCTTAGCACGTAAAGGAATATTATTTGGAGTTCCAGCCATGGAGAAGAGTTTAGACACTAGGATAAGATAAGGAACAGACACATTATAAAGAAATCACATTAGGATTCTCTTTTTAAGCTGTTCCTTAAAACACTAGTGCTTAGGAAATCTATTGGAGGCAGAAGCAGTCAAGGGTAGCCTAGGGTTAGGGTTAGGCTTAGGGTACGGCTTAGGGTACGGGTTCGGGGAGGGCTTCGGGTACGGCGTAGGGTATGGGTTAGGGTTAGGGTTAGGGTTAGTGTTAGGGTTAGGGCTCGGTTTAGGGTATTGGTTAGGATTAGGGTACTTGTTAGTGTTAGGGTAGGGGTTAGGGTTAGGGTACGCGTTAGTGTTAGGGTAGTTATTAAACCTATCCCACTCTCTAGATACCCCTTAGCACGTAAAGGAATATTATTTGGAGGTCCAGCCATGGAGAAGAGTTTAGACACTAGGATAAGATAAGGAACACACCCCTTATAAAGAAATCACATTAGGATTCTCTTTTTAAGCTGTTCCTTAAAACACTAGTGCTTAGGAAATCTATTGGAGGCAGAAGCAGTGAAGGGTAGCCTAGGGTTAGGGTACGGCTTAGGGTACGGCTTAGGGTACGGCTTAGGGTACGGGTTCGGGGAGGGGTTCGGGTACGGCGTAGGGTATGGGTTAGGGTTAGGGTTAGGGTTAGTGTTAGGGTTAGGGCTCGGTTTAGGGTATTGGTTAGGATTAGGGTACGTGTTAGGGTTGGGGTAGGGGTTAGGGTTAGGGTACGCGTTAGTGTTAGGGTAGTTATTAAACCTATCCCACTCTCTAGATACCCCTTAGCACGTAAAGGAATATTATTTGGAGGTGCAGCCATGGAGAAGAGTTTAGACACTAGGATAAGATAAGGAACACACCCATTATAAAGAAATCACATTAGGATTCTCTTTTTAAGTTGTTCCTTAAAACACTAGTGCTTAGGAAATCTATTGGAGGCAGAAGCAGTCAAGGGTAGCCTAGGGTTAGGGTTAGGCTTGGGGTTAGGCTTAGGGTACGGCTTAGGGTACGGGTTCGGGGAGGGCTTCGGGTACGGCGTAGGGTATGGGTTAGGGTTAGGGTTAGGGTTAGTGTTAGGGTTAGGGCTCGGTTTAGGGTTTTGGTTAGGATTAGGGTACGTGTTAGTGTTAGGGTAGGGGTTAGGGTTAGGGTACGCGTTAGTGTTAGGTTAGTTATTAAACCTATCCCACTCTGTAGATACCCCTTAGCACGTAAAGGAATATTATTTGGAGGTCCAGCCATGGAGAAGAGTTTAGACACTAGGATAAGATAAGGAACACACCCATTATAAAGAAATCACATTAGGATTCTCTTTTTAAGCTGTTCCTTAAAACACTAGTGCTTAGGAAATCTATTGGAGGCAGAAGCAGTCAAGGGTAGCCTAGGGTTAGGGTTAGGCTTAGGGTTAGGCTTAGGGTACGGCTTAGGGTACGGGTTCGGTGAGGGCTTCGGGTACGGCGTAGGGTATGGGTTAGGGTTAGGGTTAGGGTTAGTGTTAGGGTTAGTGGTCGGTTTAGGGTACGGGTTAGGATTAGGGTACGTGTTAGGGTTAGGGTAGGGGATAGGGTTAGGGTACGCGTTAGGGTTAGGGTAGTTATTAAACCTATCCCACTCTCTAGATACCCCTTAGCACGTAAAGTAATATTATTTTGGGGTCCAGCCATGGAGAAGAGTTTAGACACTAGGATACGATAAGGAACACACCCATTATAAAGAAATCACATTAGGATTCTATTTTTAAGCTGTTCCTTAAAACACTAGTGCTTAGGAAATCTATTGGAGGAAGAAGCAGTCAAGGGTAGCCTAGGGTTAGGGTTAGGCTTAGGGTACGGCTTAGGGTACGGCTTAGGGTACGGGTTCGGGGAGGGCTTTGGGTACGGCGTAGGGTATGGGTTAGGGTTAGGGTTAGTGTTAGGGTTAGGGCTCGGTTTAGGGTACGGGATAGAATTAGGGTACATGTTAGGGGTAGGGTAGGGGTTAGGTTTAGGGTACGCGTTAGGGTTAGGGTAGTTATTAAACCTATCCCACTCTCTAGATACACCTTAGCACGTAAAGGAATATTATTTGGGGGTCCAGCCATGGAGAAGAGTTTAGACACTAGGATAAGATAAGGAACACACCCATTATAAAGAAATCACATTAGGATTCTCTTTTTAAGCTGTTCCTTAAAACACTAGTGCTTAGGAAAGCTATTGGAGGCAGAAGCAGTCAAGGGTAACCAAGGGTTAGGGTTAGGCTTGGGGTTAGGCTTAGGGTACGGCTTAGGGTACGGGTTCGGGGAGGGCTTCGGGTACGGCGTAGGGTATGGGTTAGGGTTAGGGTTAGGGTTACTGTTAGGGTTAGGGCTCGGTTTAGGGTATTGGTTAGGATTAGGGTACTTGTTAGTGTTAGGGTAGGGGTTAGGGTTAGGGTACGCGTTAGTGTTAGGGTAGTTATTAAACCTATCCCACTCTCTAGATACCCCTTAGCACGTAAAGGAATATTATTTGGAGGTCCAGCCATGGAGAAGAGTTTAGACACTAGGATAAGATAAGGAACACACCCATTATAAAGAAATCACATTAGGATTCTCTTTTTAAGCTGTTCCTTAAAACACTAGTGCTTAGGAAATCTATTGGAGGCAGAAGCAGTGAAGGGTAGCCTAGGGTTAGGGTACGGCTTAGGGTACGACTTAGGGTACGGCTTAGGGTACGGGTTCGGGGAGGGGTTCGGGTACGGCGTAGGGTATGGGTTAGGGTTAGGGTTAGGGTTAGTGTTAGGGTTAGGGCTCGGTTTAGGGTATTGCTTAGGATTAGGGTACGTGTTAGGGTTAGGGTAGGGGTTAGGGTTAGGGTACGCGTTAGTGTTAGGGTAGTTATTAAACCTATCCCACTCTCTAGATACCCCTTAGCACGTAAAGGAATATTATTTGGAGGTGCAGCCATGGAGAAGAGTTTAGACACTAGGATAAGATAAGGAACACACCCATTATAAAGAAATCACATTAGGATTCTCTTTTTAAGTTGTTCCTTAAAACACTAGTGCTTAGGAAATCTATTGGAGGCAGAAGCAGTCAAGGGTAGCCTAGGGTTAGGGTTAGGCTTGGGGTTAGGCTTAGGGTACGGCTTAGGGTACGGGTTCGGGGAGGGCTTCGGGTACGGCGTAGGGTATGGGTTAGGGTTAGGGTTAGGGTTAGTGTTAGGGTTAGGGCTCGGTTTAGGGTTTTGGTTAGGATTAGGGTACGTGTTAGTGTTAGGGTAGGGGTTAGGGTTAGGGTACGCGTTAGTGTTAGGTTAGTTATTAAACCTATCCCACTCTGTAGATACCCCTTAGCACGTAAAGGAATATTATTTGGAGGTCCAGCCATGGAGAAGAGTTTAGACACTAGGATAAGATAAGGAACACACCCATTATAAAGAAATCACATTAGGATTCTCTTTTTAAGCTGTTCCTTAAAACACTAGTGCTTAGGAAATCTATTGGAGGCAGAAGCAGTCAAGGGTAGCCTAGGGTTAGGGTTAGGCTTAGGGTTAGGCTTAGGGTACGGCTTAGGGTACGGGTTCGGTGAGGGCTTCGGGTACGGCGTAGGGTATGGGTTAGGGTTAGGGTTAGGGTTAGTGTTAGGGTTAGTGGTCGGTTTAGGGTACGGGTTAGGATTAGGGTACGTGTTAGGGTTAGGGTAGGGGATAGGGTTAGGGTACGCGTTAGGGTTAGGGTAGTTATTAAACCTATCCCACTCTCTAGATACCCCTTAGCACGTAAAGTAATATTATTTTGGGGTCCAGCCATGGAGAAGAGTTTAGACACTAGGATACGATAAGGAACACACCCATTATAAAGAAATCACATTAGGATTCTATTTTTAAGCTGTTCCTTAAAACACTAGTGCTTAGGAAATCTATTGGAGGAAGAAGCAGTCAAGGGTAGCCTAGGGTTAGGGTTAGGCTTAGGGTACGGCTTAGGGTACGGCTTAGGGTACGGGTTCGGGGAGGGCTTTGGGTACGGCGTAGGGTATGGGTTAGGGTTAGGGTTAGTGTTAGGGTTAGGGCTCGGTTTAGGGTACGGGATAGAATTAGGGTACATGTTAGGGGTAGGGTAGGGGTTAGGTTTAGGGTACGCGTTAGGGTTAGGGTAGTTATTAAACCTATCCCACTCTCTAGATACACCTTAGCACGTAAAGGAATATTATTTGGGGGTCCAGCCATGGAGAAGAGTTTAGACACTAGGATAAGATAAGGAACACACCCATTATAAAGAAATCACATTAGGATTCTCTTTTTAAGCTGTTCCTTAAAACACTAGTGCTTAGGAAAGCTATTGGAGGCAGAAGCAGTCAAGGGTAACCAAGGGTTAGGGTTAGGCTTGGGGTTAGGCTTAGGGTACGGCTTAGGGTACGGGTTCGGGGAGGGCTTCGGGTACGGCGTAGGGTATGGGTTAGGGTTAGGGTTAGGGTTACTGTTAGGGTTAGGGCTCGGTTTAGGGTATTGGTTAGGATTAGGGTACTTGTTAGTGTTAGGGTAGGGGTTAGGGTTAGGGTACGCGTTAGTGTTAGGGTAGTTATTAAACCTATCCCACTCTCTAGATACCCCTTAGCACGTAAAGGAATATTATTTGGAGTTCCAGCCATGGAGAAGAGTTTAGACACTAGGATAAGATAAGGAACAGACACATTATAAAGAAATCACATTAGGATTCTCTTTTTAAGCTGTTCCTTAAAACACTAGTGCTTAGGAAATCTATTGGAGGCAGAAGCAGTCAAGGGTAGCCTAGGGTTAGGGTTAGGCTTAGGGTACGGCTTAGGGTACGGGTTCGGGGAGGGCTTCGGGTACGGCGTAGGGTATGGGTTAGGGTTAGGGTTAGGGTTAGTGTTAGGGTTAGGGCTCGGTTTAGGGTTTTGGTTAGGATTAGGGTACGTGTTAGTGTTAGGGTAGGGGTTAGGGTTACGGTACGCGTTAGTGTTAGGTTAGTTATTAAACCTATCCCACTCTGTAGATACCCCTTAGCACGTAAAGGAATATTATTTGGAGGTCCAGCCATGGAGAAGAGTTTAGACACTAGGATAAGATAAGGAACACACCCATTATAAAGAAATCACATTAGGATTCTCTTTTTAAGCTGTTCCTTAAAACACTAGTGCTTAGGAAATCTATTGGAGGCAGAAGCAGTCAAGGGTAGCCTAGGGATAGGGTTAGGCTTAGGGTTAGGCTTAGGGTACGGCTTAGGGTACGGGTTCGGTGAGGGCTTCGGGTACGGCGTAGGGTATGGGTTCGGGTTAGGGTTAGTGTTAGGGTTAGGGCACGGTTTAGGGTACGGGTTAGGATTAGGGTACGTGTTAGGGTTAGGGTAGGGGATAGGGTTAGGGTACGCGTTAGGGTTAGGGTAGTTATTAAACCTATCCCACTCTCTAGATACCCCTTAGCACGTAAAGGAATATTATTTGGGGGTCCAGCCATGGAGAAGAGTTTAGACACTAGGATAAGATAAGGAACACACCCATTATAAAGAAATCACATTAGGATTCTCTTTTTAAGCTGTTCCTTAAAACACTAGTGCTTAGGAAATCTATTGGAGGAAGAAGCAGTCAAGGGTAGCCTAGGGTTAGGGTTAGGCTTAGGGTACGGCTTAGGGTACGGCTTACGGTACGGGTTCGGTGAGGGCTTCGGGTACGGCGTAGGGTATGGGTTAGGGTTAGGGTTAGGGTTAGTGTTAGGGTTAGGGCTCGGTTTAGGGTACGGGATAGAATTAGGGTACATGTTAGGGTTAGGGTAGGGGTTAGGTTTAGGGTACGCGTTATGGTTAGGGTAGTTATTAAACCTATCCCACTCTCTAGATACACCTTAGCACGTAAAGGAATATTATTTGGAGTTCCAGCCATGGAGAAGAGTTTAGACACTAGGATAAGATAAGGAACAGACACATTATAAAGAAATCACATTAGGATTCTCTTTTTAAGCTGTTCCTTAAAACACTAGTGCTTAGGAAATCTATTGGAGGCAGAAGCAGTCAAGGGTAGCCTAGGGTTTGGGTTAGGCTTAGGGTATGGCTTAGGTTACGGCTTAGGGTACGGGTTTGGGGAGGGCTTCGGGTACGGCTTAGGGTATGGGTTAGGGTTAGGGTTAGGGTTAGTGTTAGGGTTAGGGCTCGGTTTAGGGTATTGGTTAGGATTAGGGTACGTGTTAGGGTTAGGGTAGGGGTTAGGGTTAGGGTACGCGTTAGTGTTAGGGTAGTTATTAAACCTATCCCACTCTCTAGATACCCCTTAGCACGTAAAGGAATATTATTTGGAGGTGCAGCCATGGAGAAGAGTTTAGACACTAGGATAAGATAAGGAACACACCCATTATAAAGAAATCACATTAGGATTCTCTTTTTAAGTTGTTCCTTAAAACACTAGTGCTTAGGAAATCTATTGGAGGCAGAAGCAGTCAAGGGTAGCCTAGGGTTAGGGTTAGGCTTGAGGTTAGGCTTAGGGTACGGCTTAGGGTACGGGTTCGGGGAGGGGTTCGGGTACGGCGTAGGGTATGGGTTAGGGTTAGGGTTAGGGTTAGTGTTAGGGTTAGGGCTCGGTTTAGGGTTTTGGTTAGGATTAGGGTACGTGTTAGTGTTAGGGTATGGGTTAGGGTTAGGGTACGCGTTAGTGTTAGGTTAGTTATTAAACCTATCCCACTCTGTAGATACCCCTTAGCACGTAAAGGAATATTATTTGGAGGTCCAGCCATGGAGAAGAGTTTAGACACTAGGATAAGATAAGGAACACACCCATTATAAAGAAATCACATTAGGATTCTCTTTTTAAGCTGTTCCTTAAAACACTAGTGCTTAGGAAATCTATTGAAGGCAGAAGCAGTCAAGGGTAGCCTAGGGTTAGGGTTAGGCTTAGGGTTAGGCTTAGGGTACGGCTTAGGGTACGGGTTCGGTGAGGGCTTCGGGTACGGCGTAGGGTATGGGTTAGGGTTGGGGTTAGGGTTAGTGTTAGGGTTAGGGCTCGGTTTAGGGTACGGGTTAGGATTAGGGTACGTGTTAGGGTTAGGGTAGGGGATAGGGTTAGGGTACGCGTTAGGGTTAGGGTAGTTATTAAACCTATCCCACTCTCTAGATACCCCTTAGCACGTAAAGGAATATTATTTGGGGGTCCAGCCATGGAGAAGAGTTTAGACACTAGGATAAGACAAGGAACACACCCATTATAAAGAAATCACATTAGGATTCTCTTTTTAAGCTGTTCCTTAAAACACTAGTGCTTAGGAAATCTATTGGAGGAAGAAGCAGTCAAGGGTAACCAAGGGTTAGGGTTAGGCTTGGGGTTAGGCTTAGGGTACGGCTTAGGGTACGGGTTCGGGGAGGGCTTCGGGTACGGCGTAGGGTATGGGTTAGGGTTAGGGTTAGGGTTAGTGTTAGGGTTAGGGCTCGGTTTAGGGTATTGGTTAGGATTAGGGTACGTGTTAGTGTTAGGGTAGGGGTTAGGGTTAGGGTACGCGTTAGTGTTAGGGTAGTTATTAAACCTATCCCACTCTCTAGATACCGCTTAGCATGTAAAGGAATATTATTTGGAGTTCCAGCCATGGAGAAGAGTTTAGACACTAGGATAAGATAAGGAACAGACACATTATAAAGAAATCACATTAGGATTCTCTTTTTAAGCTGTTCCTTAAAACACTAGTGCTTAGGAAATCTATTGGAGGCAGAAGCAGTGAAGGGTAGCCTAGGGTTAGGGTACGGCTTAGGGTACGGCTTAGGGTACGGCTTAGGGTACGGGTTCGGGGAGGGGTTCGGGTACGGCGTAGGGTATGGGTTAGGGTTAGGGTTAGGGTTAGTGTTAGGGTTAGGGCTCGGTTTAGGGTATTGGTTAGGATTAGGGTACGTGTTAGGGTTAGGGTAGGGGTTAGGGTTAGGGTACGCGTTAGTGTTAGGGTAGTTATTAAACCTATCCCACTCTCTAGATACCCCTTAGCACGTAAAGGAATATTATTTGGAGGTCCAGCCATGGAGAAGAGTTTAGACACTAGGATAAGATAAGGAACACACCCATTATAAAGAAATCACATTAGGATTCTCTTTTTAAGCTGTTCCTTAAAACACTAGTGCTTAGGAAATCTATTGGAGGCAGAAGCAGTCAAGGGTAGCCTAGGGTTAGGGTTAGGCTTAGGGTTAGGCTTAGGGTACGGCTTAGGGTACGGGTTCGGTGAGGGCTTCGGGTACGGCGTAGGGTATGGGTTAGGGTTAGGGTTAGGGTTAGTGTTAGGGTTAGTGGTCGGTTTAGGGTACGGGTTAGGATTAGGGTACGTGTTAGGGTTAGGGTAGGGGATAGGGTTAGGGTACGCGTTAGGGTTAGGGTAGTTATTAAACCTATCCCACTCTCTAGATACCCCTTAGCACGTAAAGTAATATTATTTTGGGGTCCAGCCATGGAGAAGAGTTTAGACACTAGGATACGATAAGGAACACACCCATTATAAAGAAATCACATTAGGATTCTATTTTTAAGCTGTTCCTTAAAACACTAGTGCTTAGGAAATCTATTGGAGGAAGAAGCAGTCAAGGGTAGCCTAGGGTTAGGGTTAGGCTTAGGGTACGGCTTAGGGTACGGCTTAGGGTACGGGTTCGGGGAGGGCTTTGGGTACGGCGTAGGGTATGGGTTAGGGTTAGGGTTAGTGTTAGGGTTAGGGCTCGGTTTAGGGTACGGGATAGAATTAGGGTACATGTTAGGGGTAGGGTAGGGGTTAGGTTTAGGGTACGCGTTAGGGTTAGGGTAGTTATTAAACCTATCCCACTCTCTAGATACACCTTAGCACGTAAAGGAATATTATTTGGGGGTCCAGCCATGGAGAAGAGTTTAGACACTAGGATAAGATAAGGAACACACCCATTATAAAGAAATCACATTAGGATTCTCTTTTTAAGCTGTTCCTTAAAACACTAGTGCTTAGGAAAGCTATTGGAGGCAGAAGCAGTCAAGGGTAACCAAGGGTTAGGGTTAGGCTTGGGGTTAGGCTTAGGGTACGGCTTAGGGTACGGGTTCGGGGAGGGCTTCGGGTACGGCGTAGGGTATGGGTTAGGGTTAGGGTTAGGGTTACTGTTAGGGTTAGGGCTCGGTTTAGGGTATTGGTTAGGATTAGGGTACTTGTTAGTGTTAGGGTAGGGGTTAGGGTTAGGGTACGCGTTAGTGTTAGGGTAGTTATTAAACCTATCCCACTCTCTAGATACCCCTTAGCACGTAAAGGAATATTATTTGGAGTTCCAGCCATGGAGAAGAGTTTAGACACTAGGATAAGATAAGGAACAGACACATTATAAAGAAATCACATTAGGATTCTCTTTTTAAGCTGTTCCTTAAAACACTAGTGCTTAGGAAATCTATTGGAGGCAGAAGCAGTCAAGGGTAGCCTAGGGTTAGGGTTAGGCTTAGGGTACGGCTTAGGGTACGGGTTCGGGGAGGGCTTCGGGTACGGCGTAGGGTATGGGTTAGGGTTAGGGTTAGGGTTAGTGTTAGGGTTAGGGCTCGGTTTAGGGTTTTGGTTAGGATTAGGGTACGTGTTAGTGTTAGGGTAGGGGTTAGGGTTACGGTACGCGTTAGTGTTAGGTTAGTTATTAAACCTATCCCACTCTGTAGATACCCCTTAGCACGTAAAGGAATATTATTTGGAGGTCCAGCCATGGAGAAGAGTTTAGACACTAGGATAAGATAAGGAACACACCCATTATAAAGAAATCACATTAGGATTCTCTTTTTAAGCTGTTCCTTAAAACACTAGTGCTTAGGAAATCTATTGGAGGCAGAAGCAGTCAAGGGTAGCCTAGGGATAGGGTTAGGCTTAGGGTTAGGCTTAGGGTACGGCTTAGGGTACGGGTTCGGTGAGGGCTTCGGGTACGGCGTAGGGTATGGGTTCGGGTTAGGGTTAGTGTTAGGGTTAGGGCACGGTTTAGGGTACGGGTTAGGATTAGGGTACGTGTTAGGGTTAGGGTAGGGGATAGGGTTAGGGTACGCGTTAGGGTTAGGGTAGTTATTAAACCTATCCCACTCTCTAGATACCCCTTAGCACGTAAAGGAATATTATTTGGGGGTCCAGCCATGGAGAAGAGTTTAGACACTAGGATAAGATAAGGAACACACCCATTATAAAGAAATCACATTAGGATTCTCTTTTTAAGCTGTTCCTTAAAACACTAGTGCTTAGGAAATCTATTGGAGGAAGAAGCAGTCAAGGGTAGCCTAGGGTTAGGGTTAGGCTTAGGGTACGGCTTAGGGTACGGCTTACGGTACGGGTTCGGTGAGGGCTTCGGGTACGGCGTAGGGTATGGGTTAGGGTTAGGGTTAGGGTTAGTGTTAGGGTTAGGGCTCGGTTTAGGGTACGGGATAGAATTAGGGTACATGTTAGGGTTAGGGTAGGGGTTAGGTTTAGGGTACGCGTTATGGTTAGGGTAGTTATTAAACCTATCCCACTCTCTAGATACACCTTAGCACGTAAAGGAATATTATTTGGAGTTCCAGCCATGGAGAAGAGTTTAGACACTAGGATAAGATAAGGAACAGACACATTATAAAGAAATCACATTAGGATTCTCTTTTTAAGCTGTTCCTTAAAACACTAGTGCTTAGGAAATCTATTGGAGGCAGAAGCAGTCAAGGGTAGCCTAGGGTTTGGGTTAGGCTTAGGGTATGGCTTAGGTTACGGCTTAGGGTACGGGTTTGGGGAGGGCTTCGGGTACGGCTTAGGGTATGGGTTAGGGTTAGGGTTAGGGTTAGTGTTAGGGTTAGGGCTCGGTTTAGGGTATTGGTTAGGATTAGGGTACGTGTTAGGGTTAGGGTAGGGGTTAGGGTTAGGGTACGCGTTAGTGTTAGGGTAGTTATTAAACCTATCCCACTCTCTAGATACCCCTTAGCACGTAAAGGAATATTATTTGGAGGTGCAGCCATGGAGAAGAGTTTAGACACTAGGATAAGATAAGGAACACACCCATTATAAAGAAATCACATTAGGATTCTCTTTTTAAGTTGTTCCTTAAAACACTAGTGCTTAGGAAATCTATTGGAGGCAGAAGCAGTCAAGGGTAGCCTAGGGTTAGGGTTAGGCTTGAGGTTAGGCTTAGGGTACGGCTTAGGGTACGGGTTCGGGGAGGGGTTCGGGTACGGCGTAGGGTATGGGTTAGGGTTAGGGTTAGGGTTAGTGTTAGGGTTAGGGCTCGGTTTAGGGTTTTGGTTAGGATTAGGGTACGTGTTAGTGTTAGGGTATGGGTTAGGGTTAGGGTACGCGTTAGTGTTAGGTTAGTTATTAAACCTATCCCACTCTGTAGATACCCCTTAGCACGTAAAGGAATATTATTTGGAGGTCCAGCCATGGAGAAGAGTTTAGACACTAGGATAAGATAAGGAACACACCCATTATAAAGAAATCACATTAGGATTCTCTTTTTAAGCTGTTCCTTAAAACACTAGTGCTTAGGAAATCTATTGAAGGCAGAAGCAGTCAAGGGTAGCCTAGGGTTAGGGTTAGGCTTAGGGTTAGGCTTAGGGTACGGCTTAGGGTACGGGTTCGGTGAGGGCTTCGGGTACGGCGTAGGGTATGGGTTAGGGTTGGGGTTAGGGTTAGTGTTAGGGTTAGGGCTCGGTTTAGGGTACGGGTTAGGATTAGGGTACGTGTTAGGGTTAGGGTAGGGGATAGGGTTAGGGTACGCGTTAGGGTTAGGGTAGTTATTAAACCTATCCCACTCTCTAGATACCCCTTAGCACGTAAAGGAATATTATTTGGGGGTCCAGCCATGGAGAAGAGTTTAGACACTAGGATAAGACAAGGAACACACCCATTATAAAGAAATCACATTAGGATTCTCTTTTTAAGCTGTTCCTTAAAACACTAGTGCTTAGGAAATCTATTGGAGGAAGAAGCAGTCAAGGGTAACCAAGGGTTAGGGTTAGGCTTGGGGTTAGGCTTAGGGTACGGCTTAGGGTACGGGTTCGGGGAGGGCTTCGGGTACGGCGTAGGGTATGGGTTAGGGTTAGGGTTAGGGTTAGTGTTAGGGTTAGGGCTCGGTTTAGGGTATTGGTTAGGATTAGGGTACGTGTTAGTGTTAGGGTAGGGGTTAGGGTTAGGGTACGCGTTAGTGTTAGGGTAGTTATTAAACCTATCCCACTCTCTAGATACCGCTTAGCATGTAAAGGAATATTATTTGGAGTTCCAGCCATGGAGAAGAGTTTAGACACTAGGATAAGATAAGGAACAGACACATTATAAAGAAATCACATTAGGATTCTCTTTTTAAGCTGTTCCTTAAAACACTAGTGCTTAGGAAATCTATTGGAGGCAGAAGCAGTCAAGGGTAGCCTAGGGTTAGGGTTAGGCTTAGGGTACGGCTTAGGGTACGGCTTAGGGTACGGGTTTGGGGAGGGCTTCGGGTAAGGCTTAGGGTATGGGTTAGTGTTAGGGTTAGGGTTAGTGTTAGGGTTAGGGCTCGGCTTAGGGTATTGGTTAGGATCAGGGTACGTGTTAGGGTTAGGGTAGGGGTTAGGGTTAGGGTACGCGTTAGTGTTAGGGTATTTATTAAACCTATCCCAATCTCTAGATACCCCTTAGCACGTAAAGGAATATTATTTGGAGGTCCAGCCATGGAGAAGACTTTAGACACTAGGATAAGATAAGGAACACACCCATTATAAAGAAATCACATTAGGATTCTCTTTTTAAGCTGTTCCTTAAAACACTAGTGCTTAGGAAATCTATTGGAGGCAGAAGCAGTGAAGGGTAGCCTAGGGTTAGGGTACGGCTTAGGGTACGGCTTAGGGTACGGCTTAGGGTACGGGTTCGGGGAGGGGTTCGGGTACGGCGTAGGGTATGGGTTAGGGTTAGGGTTAGGGTTAGTGTTAGGGTTAGGGGTTGGTTTAGGGTACGGGTTAGGTTTAGGGTACGTGTTAGGGTTAGGGTAGGGGATAGGGTTAGGGTACGCGTTAGGGTTAGGGTAGTTATTAAACCTATCCCACTCTCTAGATACCCCTTAGCACGTAAAGGAATATTATTTGGGGGTCCAGCCATGGAGAAGAGTTTAGACACTAGGATACGATAAGGAACACACCCATTATAAAGAAATCACATTAGGATTCTATTTTTAAGCTGTTCCTTAAAACACTAGTGCTTAGGAAATCTATTGGAGGAAGAAGCAGACAAGGGTAGCCTAGGGTTAGGGTTAGGCTTAGGGTACGGCTTAGGGTACGGCTTAGGGTACGGGTTCGGGGAGGGCTTTGGGTACGGCGTAGGGTATGGGTTAGGGTTAGGGTTAGTGTTAGGGTTAGGGCTCGGTTTAGGGTACGGGATAGAATTAGGGTACTTGTTAGGGGTAGGGTAGGGGTTAGGTTTAGGGTACGCGTTAGGGTTAGGGTAGTTATTAAACCTATCCCACTCTCTAGATACACCTTAGCACGTAAAGGAATATTATTTGGGGGTCCAGCCATGGAGAAGAGTTTAGACACTAGGATAAGATAAGGAACACACCCATTATAAAGAAATCACATTAGGATTCTCTTTTTAAGCTGTTCCTTAAAACACTAGTGCTTAGGAAAGCTATTGGAGGCAGAAGCAGTGAAGGGTAAACAAGGGTTAGGGTTAGGCTTGGGGTTAGGCTTAGGTTACGGCTTAGGGTACGGGTTCGGGGAGGGCTTCGGGTACGGCGTAGGGTATGGGTTAGGGTTAGGGTTAGGGTTAGTGTTAGGGTTAGGGCTCGGTTTAGGGTATTGGTTAGGATTAGGGTACTTGTTAGTGTTAGGGTAGGGGTTAGGGTTAGGGTACGCGTTAGTGTTAGGGTAGTTATTAAACCTATCCCACTCTCTAGATACCGCTTAGCACGTAAAGGAATATTATTTGGAGTTCCAGCCATGGAGAAGAGTTTAGACACTAGGATAAGATAAGGAACAGACACATTATAAAGAAATCACATTAGGATTCTCTTTTTAAGCTGTTCCTTAAAACACTAGTGCTTAGGAAATCTATTGGAGGCAGAAGCAGTCAAGGGTAGCCTAGGGTTAGGGTTAGGCTTAGGGTACGGCTTAGGGTACGGGTTCGGGGAGGGCTTCGGGTACGGCGTAGGGTATGGGTTAGGGTTAGGGTTAGGGTTAGTGTTAGGGTTAGGGCTCGGTTTAGGGTATTGGTTAGGATTAGGGTACTTGTTAGTGTTAGGGTAGGGGTTAGGGTTAGGGTACGCGTTAGTGTTAGGGTAGTTATTAAACCTATCCCACTCTCTAGATACCCCTTAGCACGTAAAGGAATATTATTTGGAGGTCCAGCCATGGAGAAGAGTTTAGACACTAGGATAAGATAAGGAACACACCCCTTATAAAGAAATCACATTAGGATTCTCTTTTTAAGCTGTTCCTTAAAACACTAGTGCTTAGGAAATCTATTGGAGGCAGAAGCAGTGAAGGGTAGCCTAGGGTTAGGGTACGGCTTAGGGTACGGCTTAGGGTACGGCTTAGGGTACGGGTTCGGGGAGGGGTTCGGGTACGGCGTAGGGTATGGGTTAGGGTTAGGGTTAGGGTTAGTGTTAGGGTTAGGGCTCGGTTTAGGGTATTGGTTAGGATTAGGGTACGTGTTAGGGTTGGGGTAGGGGTTAGGGTTAGGGTACGCGTTAGTGTTAGGGTAGTTATTAAACCTATCCCACTCTCTAGATACCCCTTAGCACGTAAAGGAATATTATTTGGAGGTGCAGCCATGGAGAAGAGTTTAGACACTAGGATAAGATAAGGAACACACCCATTATAAAGAAATCACATTAGGATTCTCTTTTTAAGTTGTTCCTTAAAACACTAGTGCTTAGGAAATCTATTGGAGGCAGAAGCAGTCAAGGGTAGCCTAGGGTTAGGGTTAGGCTTGGGGTTAGGCTTAGGGTACGGCTTAGGGTACGGGTTCGGGGAGGGCTTCGGGTACGGCGTAGGGTATGGGTTAGGGTTAGGGTTAGGGTTAGTGTTAGGGTTAGGGCTCGGTTTAGGGTTTTGGTTAGGATTAGGGTACGTGTTAGTGTTAGGGTAGGGGTTAGGGTTAGGGTACGCGTTAGTGTTAGGTTAGTTATTAAACCTATCCCACTCTGTAGATACCCCTTAGCACGTAAAGGAATATTATTTGGAGGTCCAGCCATGGAGAAGAGTTTAGACACTAGGATAAGATAAGGAACACACCCATTATAAAGAAATCACATTAGGATTCTCTTTTTAAGCTGTTCCTTAAAACACTAGTGCTTAGGAAATCTATTGGAGGCAGAAGCAGTCAAGGGTAGCCTAGGGTTAGGGTTAGGCTTAGGGTTAGGCTTAGGGTACGGCTTAGGGTACGGGTTCGGTGAGGGCTTCGGGTACGGCGTAGGGTATGGGTTAGGGTTAGGGTTAGGGTTAGTGTTAGGGTTAGTGGTCGGTTTAGGGTACGGGTTAGGATTAGGGTACGTGTTAGGGTTAGGGTAGGGGATAGGGTTAGGGTACGCGTTAGGGTTAGGGTAGTTATTAAACCTATCCCACTCTCTAGATACCCCTTAGCACGTAAAGTAATATTATTTTGGGGTCCAGCCATGGAGAAGAGTTTAGACACTAGGATACGATAAGGAACACACCCATTATAAAGAAATCACATTAGGATTCTATTTTTAAGCTGTTCCTTAAAACACTAGTGCTTAGGAAATCTATTGGAGGAAGAAGCAGTCAAGGGTAGCCTAGGGTTAGGGTTAGGCTTAGGGTACGGCTTAGGGTACGGCTTAGGGTACGGGTTCGGGGAGGGCTTTGGGTACGGCGTAGGGTATGGGTTAGGGTTAGGGTTAGTGTTAGGGTTAGGGCTCGGTTTAGGGTACGGGATAGAATTAGGGTACATGTTAGGGGTAGGGTAGGGGTTAGGTTTAGGGTACGCGTTAGGGTTAGGGTAGTTATTAAACCTATCCCACTCTCTAGATACACCTTAGCACGTAAAGGAATATTATTTGGGGGTCCAGCCATGGAGAAGAGTTTAGACACTAGGATAAGATAAGGAACACACCCATTATAAAGAAATCACATTAGGATTCTCTTTTTAAGCTGTTCCTTAAAACACTAGTGCTTAGGAAAGCTATTGGAGGCAGAAGCAGTCAAGGGTAACCAAGGGTTAGGGTTAGGCTTGGGGTTAGGCTTAGGGTACGGCTTAGGGTACGGGTTCGGGGAGGGCTTCGGGTACGGCGTAGGGTATGGGTTAGGGTTAGGGTTAGGGTTACTGTTAGGGTTAGGGCTCGGTTTAGGGTATTGGTTAGGATTAGGGTACTTGTTAGTGTTAGGGTAGGGGTTAGGGTTAGGGTACGCGTTAGTGTTAGGGTAGTTATTAAACCTATCCCACTCTCTAGATACCCCTTAGCACGTAAAGGAATATTATTTGGAGGTCCAGCCATGGAGAAGAGTTTAGACACTAGGATAAGATAAGGAACACACCCATTATAAAGAAATCACATTAGGATTCTCTTTTTAAGCTGTTCCTTAAAACACTAGTGCTTAGGAAATCTATTGGAGGCAGAAGCAGTGAAGGGTAGCCTAGGGTTAGGGTACGGCTTAGGGTACGACTTAGGGTACGGCTTAGGGTACGGGTTCGGGGAGGGGTTCGGGTACGGCGTAGGGTATGGGTTAGGGTTAGGGTTAGGGTTAGTGTTAGGGTTAGGGCTCGGTTTAGGGTATTGCTTAGGATTAGGGTACGTGTTAGGGTTAGGGTAGGGGTTAGGGTTAGGGTACGCGTTAGTGTTAGGGTAGTTATTAAACCTATCCCACTCTCTAGATACCCCTTAGCACGTAAAGGAATATTATTTGGAGGTGCAGCCATGGAGAAGAGTTTAGACACTAGGATAAGATAAGGAACACACCCATTATAAAGAAATCACATTAGGATTCTCTTTTTAAGTTGTTCCTTAAAACACTAGTGCTTAGGAAATCTATTGGAGGCAGAAGCAGTCAAGGGTAGCCTAGGGTTAGGGTTAGGCTTGGGGTTAGGCTTAGGGTACGGCTTAGGGTACGGGTTCGGGGAGGGCTTCGGGTACGGCGTAGGGTATGGGTTAGGGTTAGGGTTAGGGTTAGTGTTAGGGTTAGGGCTCGGTTTAGGGTTTTGGTTAGGATTAGGGTACGTGTTAGTGTTAGGGTAGGGGTTAGGGTTAGGGTACGCGTTAGTGTTAGGTTAGTTATTAAACCTATCCCACTCTGTAGATACCCCTTAGCACGTAAAGGAATATTATTTGGAGGTCCAGCCATGGAGAAGAGTTTAGACACTAGGATAAGATAAGGAACACACCCATTATAAAGAAATCACATTAGGATTCTCTTTTTAAGCTGTTCCTTAAAACACTAGTGCTTAGGAAATCTATTGGAGGCAGAAGCAGTCAAGGGTAGCCTAGGGTTAGGGTTAGGCTTAGGGTTAGGCTTAGGGTACGGCTTAGGGTACGGGTTCGGTGAGGGCTTCGGGTACGGCGTAGGGTATGGGTTAGGGTTAGGGTTAGGGTTAGTGTTAGGGTTAGTGGTCGGTTTAGGGTACGGGTTAGGATTAGGGTACGTGTTAGGGTTAGGGTAGGGGATAGGGTTAGGGTACGCGTTAGGGTTAGGGTAGTTATTAAACCTATCCCACTCTCTAGATACCCCTTAGCACGTAAAGTAATATTATTTTGGGGTCCAGCCATGGAGAAGAGTTTAGACACTAGGATACGATAAGGAACACACCCATTATAAAGAAATCACATTAGGATTCTATTTTTAAGCTGTTCCTTAAAACACTAGTGCTTAGGAAATCTATTGGAGGAAGAAGCAGTCAAGGGTAGCCTAGGGTTAGGGTTAGGCTTAGGGTACGGCTTAGGGTACGGCTTAGGGTACGGGTTCGGGGAGGGCTTTGGGTACGGCGTAGGGTATGGGTTAGGGTTAGGGTTAGTGTTAGGGTTAGGGCTCGGTTTAGGGTACGGGATAGAATTAGGGTACATGTTAGGGGTAGGGTAGGGGTTAGGTTTAGGGTACGCGTTAGGGTTAGGGTAGTTATTAAACCTATCCCACTCTCTAGATACACCTTAGCACGTAAAGGAATATTATTTGGGGGTCCAGCCATGGAGAAGAGTTTAGACACTAGGATAAGATAAGGAACACACCCATTATAAAGAAATCACATTAGGATTCTCTTTTTAAGCTGTTCCTTAAAACACTAGTGCTTAGGAAAGCTATTGGAGGCAGAAGCAGTCAACGGTAACCAAGGGTTAGGGTTAGGCTTGGGGTTAGGCTTAGGGTACGGCTTAGGGTACGGGTTCGGGGAGGGCTTCGGGTACGGCGTAGGGTATGGGTTAGGGTTAGGGTTAGGGTTACTGTTAGGGTTAGGGCTCGGTTTAGGGTATTGGTTAGGATTAGGGTACTTGTTAGTGTTAGGGTAGGGGTTAGGGTTAGGGTACGCGTTAGTGTTAGGGTAGTTATTAAACCTATCCCACTCTCTAGATACCCCTTAGCACGTAAAGGAATATTATTTGGAGGTCCAGCCATGGAGAAGAGTTTAGACACTAGGATAAGATAAGGAACACACCCATTATAAAGAAATCACATTAGGATTCTCTTTTTAAGCTGTTCCTTAAAACACTAGTGCTTAGGAAATCTATTGGAGGCAGAAGCAGTGAAGGGTAGCCTAGGGTTAGGGTACGGCTTAGGGTACGGCTTAGGGTACGGCTTAGGGTACCGGTTCGGGGAGGGGTTCGGGTACGGCGTAGGGTATGGGTTAGGGTTAGGGTTAGGGTTAGTGTTAGGGTTAGGGCTCGGTTTAGGGTATTGCTTAGGATTAGGGTACGTGTTAGGGTTAGGGTAGGGGTTAGGGTTAGGGTACGCGTTAGTGTTAGGGTAGTTATTAAACCTATCCCACTCTCTAGATACCCCTTAGCACGTAAAGGAATATTATTTGGAGGTGCAGCCATGGAGAAGAGTTTAGACACTAGGATAAGATAAGGAACACACCCATTATAAAGAAATCACATTAGGATTCTCTTTTTAAGTTGTTCCTTAAAACACTAGTGCTTAGGAAATCTATTGGAGGCAGAAGCAGTCAAGGGTAGCCTAGGGTTAGGGTTAGGCTTGGGGTTAGGCTTAGGGTACGGCTTAGGGTACGGGTTCGGGGAGGGCTTCGGGTACGGCGTAGGGTATGGGTTAGGGTTAGGGTTAGGGTTAGTGTTAGGGTTAGGGCTCGGTTTAGGGTTTTGGTTAGGATTAGGGTACGTGTTAGTGTTAGGGTAGGGGTTAGGGTTAGGGTACGCGTTAGTGTTAGGTTAGTTATTAAACCTATCCCACTCTGTAGATACCCCTTAGCACGTAAAGGAATATTATTTGGAGGTCCAGCCATGGAGAAGAGTTTAGACACTAGGATAATATAAGGAACACACCCATTATAAAGAAATCACATTAGGATTCTCTTTTTAAGCTGTTCCTTAAAACACTAGTGCTTAGGAAATCTATTGGAGGCAGAAGCAGTCAAGGGTAGCCTAGGGTTAGGGTTAGGCTTAGGGTTAGGCTTAGGGTACGGCTTAGGGTACGGGTTCGGTGAGGGCTTCGGGTACGGCGTAGGGTATGGGTTAGGGTTAGGGTTAGGGTTAGTGTTAGGGTTAGGGCTCGGTTTAGGGTACGGGTTAGGATTAGGGTACGTGTTAGGGTTAGGGTAGGGGATAGGGTTAGGGTACGCGTTAGGGTTAGGGTAGTTATTAAACCTATCCCACTCTCTAGATACCCCTTAGCACGTAAAGGAATATTATTTGGGGGTCCAGCCATGGAGAAGAGTTTAGACACTAGGATACGATAAGGAACACACCCATTATAAAGAAATCACATTAGGATTCTATTTTTAAGCTGTTCCTTAAAACACTAGTGCTTAGGAAATCTATTGGAGGAAGAAGCAGTCAAGGGTAGCCTAGGGTTAGGGTTAGGCTTAGGGTACGGCTTAGGGTACGGCTTAGGGTACGGGTTCGGGGAGGGCTTTGGGTACGGCGTAGGGTATGGGTTAGGGTTAGGGTTAGTGTTAGGGTTAGGGCTCGGTTTAGGGTACGGGATAGAATTAGGGTACATGTTAGGGGTAGGGTAGGGGTTAGGTTTAGGGTACGCGTTAGGGTTAGGGTAGTTATTAAACCTATCCCACTCTCTAGATACACCTTAGCACGTAAAGGAATATTATTTGGGGGTCCAGCCATGGAGAAGAGTTTAGACACTAGGATAAGATAAGGAACACACCCATTATAAAGAAATCACATTAGGATTCTCTTTTTAAGCTGTTCCTTAAAACACTAGTGCTTAGGAAAGCTATTGGAGGCAGAAGCAGTGAAGGGTAAACAAGGGTTAGGGTTAGGCTTGGGGTTAGGCTTAGGTTACGGCTTAGGGTACGGGTTCGGGGAGGGCTTCGGGTACGGCGTAGGGTATGGGTTAGGGTTAGGGTTAGGGTTAGTGTTAGGGTTAGGGCTCGGTTTAGGGTATTGGTTAGGATTAGGGTACTTGTTAGTGTTAGGGTAGGGGTTAGGGTTAGGGTACGCGTTAGTGTTAGGGTAGTTATTAAACCTATCCCACTCTCTAGATACCGCTTAGCACGTAAAGGAATATTATTTGGAGTTCCAGCCATGGAGAAGAGTTTAGACACTAGGATAAGATAAGGAACAGACACATTATAAAGAAATCACATTAGGATTCTCTTTTTAAGCTGTTCCTTAAAACACTAGTGCTTAGGAAATCTATTGGAGGCAGAAGCAGTCAAGGGTAGCCTAGGGTTAGGGTTAGGCTTAGGGTACGGCTTAGGGTACGGGTTCGGGGAGGGCTTCGGGTACGGCGTAGGGTATGGGTTAGGGTTAGGGTTAGGGTTAGTGTTAGGGTTAGGGCTCGGTTTAGGGTTTTGGTTAGGATTAGGGTACGTGTTAGTGTTAGGGTAGGGGTTAGGGTTACGGTACGCGTTAGTGTTAGGTTAGTTATTAAACCTATCCCACTCTGTAGATACCCCTTAGCACGTAAAGGAATATTATTTGGAGGTCCAGCCATGGAGAAGAGTTTAGACACTAGGATAAGATAAGGAACACACCCATTATAAAGAAATCACATTAGGATTCTCTTTTTAAGCTGTTCCTTAAAACACTAGTGCTTAGGAAATCTATTGGAGGCAGAAGCAGTCAAGGGTAGCCTAGGGATAGGGTTAGGCTTAGGGTTCGGCTTAGGGTACGGCTTAGGGTACGGGTTCGGTGAGGGCTTCGGGTACGGCGTAGGGTATGGGTTAGGGTTAGGGTTAGTGTTAGGGTTAGGGCACGGTTTAGGGTACGGGTTAGGATTAGGGTACGTGTTAGGGTTAGGGTAGGGGATAGGGTTAGGGTACGCGTTAGGGTTAGGGTAGTTATTAAACCTATCCCACTCTCTAGATACCCCTTAGCACGTAAAGGAATATTATTTGGGGGTCCAGCCATGGAGAAGAGTTTAGACACTAGGATAAGATAAGGAACACACCCATTATAAAGAAATCACATTAGGATTCTCTTTTTAAGCTGTTCCTTAAAACACTAGTGCTTAGGAAATCTATTGGAGGAAGAAGCAGTCAAGGGTAGCCTAGGGTTAGGGTTAGGCTTAGGGTACGGCTTAGGGTACGGCTTACGGTACGGGTTCGGTGAGGGCTTCGGGTACGGCGTAGGGTATGGGTTAGGGTTAGGGTTAGGGTTAGTGTTAGGGTTAGGGCTCGGTTTAGGGTACGGGATAGAATTAGGGTACATGTTAGGGTTAGGGTAGGGGTTAGGGTTAGGGTACGCGTTAGTGTTAGGGTAGTTATTAAACCTATCCCACTCTCTAGATACCCCTTAGCACGTAAAGGAATATTATTTGGAGGTGCAGCCATGGAGAAGAGTTTAGACACTAGGATAAGATAAGGAACACACCCATTATAAAGAAATCACATTAGGATTCTCTTTTTAAGTTGTTCCTTAAAACACTAGTGCTTAGGAAATCTATTGGAGGCAGAAGCAGTCAAGGGTAGCCTAGGGTTAGGGTTAGGCTTGAGGTTAGGCTTAGGGTACGGCTTAGGGTACGGGTTCGGGGAGGGGTTCGGGTACGGCGTAGGGTATGGGTTAGGGTTAGGGTTAGGGTTAGTGTTAGGGTTAGGGCTCGGTTTAGGGTTTTGGTTAGGATTAGGGTACGTGTTAGTGTTAGGGTATGGGTTAGGGTTAGGGTACGCGTTAGTGTTAGGTTAGTTATTAAACCTATCCCACTCTGTAGATACCCCTTAGCACGTAAAGGAATATTATTTGGAGGTCCAGCCATGGAGAAGAGTTTAGACACTAGGATAAGATAAGGAACACACCCATTATAAAGAAATCACATTAGGATTCTCTTTTTAAGCTGTTCCTTAAAACACTAGTGCTTAGGAAATCTATTGAAGGCAGAAGCAGTCAAGGGTAGCCTAGGGTTAGGGTTAGGCTTAGGGTTAGGCTTAGGGTACGGCTTAGGGTACGGGTTCGGTGAGGGCTTCGGGTACGGCGTAGGGTATGGGTTAGGGTTGGGGTTAGGGTTAGTGTTAGGGTTAGGGCTCGGTTTAGGGTACGGGTTAGGATTAGGGTACGTGTTAGGGTTAGGGTAGGGGATAGGGTTAGGGTACGCGTTAGGGTTAGGGTAGTTATTAAACCTATCCCACTCTCTAGATACCCCTTAGCACGTAAAGGAATATTATTTGGGGGTCCAGCCATGGAGAAGAGTTTAGACACTAGGATAAGATAAGGAACACACCCATTATAAAGAAATCACATTAGGATTCTCTTTTTAAGCTGTTCCTTAAAACACTAGTGCTTAGGAAATCTATTGGAGGAAGAAGCAGTCAAGGGTAACCAAGGGTTAGGGTTAGGCTTGGGGTTAGGCTTAGGGTACGGCTTAGGGTACGGGTTCGGGGAGGGCTTCGGGTACGGCGTAGGGTATGGGTTAGGGTTAGGGTTAGGGTTAGTGTTAGGGTTAGGGCTCGGTTTAGGGTATTGGTTAGGATTAGGGTACGTGTTAGTGTTAGGGTAGGGGTTAGGGTTAGGGTACGCGTTAGTGTTAGGGTAGTTATTAAACCTATCCCACTCTCTAGATACCGCTTAGCATGTAAAGGAATATTATTTGGAGTTCCAGCCATGGAGAAGAGTTTAGACACTAGGATAAGATAAGGAACAGACACATTATAAAGAAATCACATTAGGATTCTCTTTTTAAGCTGTTCCTTAAAACACTAGTGCTTAGGAAATCTATTGGAGGCAGAAGCAGTCAAGGGTAGCCTAGGGTTAGGGTTAGGCTTAGGGTACGGCTTAGGGTACGGCTTAGGGTACGGGTTTGGGGAGGGCTTCGGGTAAGGCTTAGGGTATGGGTTAGGGTTAGGGTTAGGGTTAGTGTTAGGGTTAGGGCTCGGCTTAGGGTATTGGTTAGGATCAGGGTACGTGTTAGGGTTAGGGTAGGGGTTAGGGTTAGGGTACGCGTTAGTGTTAGGGTATTTATTAAACCTATCCCAATCTCTAGATACCCCTTAGCACGTAAAGGAATATTATTTGGAGGTCCAGCCATGGAGAAGACTTTAGACACTAGGATAAGATAAGGAACACACCCATTATAAAGAAATCACATTAGGATTCTCTTTTTAAGCTGTTCCTTAAAACACTAGTGCTTAGGAAATCTATTGGAGGCAGAAGCAGTGAAGGGTAGCCTAGGGTTAGGGTACGGCTTAGGGTACGGCTTAGGGTACGGCTTAGGGTACGGGTTCGGGGAGGGGTTCGGGTACGGCGTAGGGTATGGGTTAGGGTTAGGGTTAGGGTTAGTGTTAGGGTTAGGGGTCGTTTTAGGGTACGGGTTAGGTTTAGGGTACGTGTTAGGGTTAGGGTAGGGGATAGGGTTAGGGTACGCGTTAGGGTTAGGGTAGTTATTAAACCTATCCCACTCTCTAGATACCCCTTAGCACGTAAAGGAATATTATTTGGGGGTCCAGCCATGGAGAAGAGTTTAGACACTAGGATACGATAAGGAACACACCCATTATAAAGAAATCACATTAGGATTCTATTTTTAAGCTGTTCCTTAAAACACTAGTGCTTAGGAAATCTATTGGAGGAAGAAGCAGACAAGGGTAGCCTAGGGTTAGGGTTAGGCTTAGGGTACGGCTTAGGGTACGGCTTAGGGTAAGGGTTCGGGGAGGGCTTTGGGTACGGCGTAGGGTATGGGTTAGGGTTAGGGTTAGTGTTAGGGTTAGGGCTCGGTTTAGGGTACGGGATAGAATTAGGGTACATGTTAGGGGTAGGGTAGGGGTTAGGTTTAGGGTACGCGTTAGGGTTAGGGTAGTTATTAAACCTATCCCACTCTCTAGATACACCTTAGCACGTAAAGGAATATTATTTGGGGGTCCAGCCATGGAGAAGAGTTTAGACACTAGGATAAGATAAGGAACACACCCATTATAAAGAAATCACATTAGGATTCTCTTTTTAAGCTGTTCCTTAAAACACTAGTGCTTAGGAAAGCTATTGGAGGCAGAAGCAGTGAAGGGTAAACAAGGGTTAGGGTTAGGCTTGGGGTTAGGCTTAGGTTACGGCTTAGGGTACGGGTTCGGGGAGGGCTTCGGGTACGGCGTAGGGTATGGGTTAGGGTTAGGGTTAGGGTTAGTGTTAGGGTTAGGGCTCGGTTTAGGGTATTGGTTAGGATTAGGGTACTTGTTAGTGTTAGGGTAGGGGTTAGGGTTAGGGTACGCGTTAGTGTTAGGGTAGTTATTAAACCTATCCCACTCTCTAGATACCGCTTAGCACGTAAAGGAATATTATTTGGAGTTCCAGCCATGGAGAAGAGTTTAGACACTAGGATAAGATAAGGAACAGACACATTATAAAGAAATCACATTAGGATTCTCTTTTTAAGCTGTTCCTTAAAACACTAGTGCTTAGGAAATCTATTGGAGGCAGAAGCAGTCAAGGGTAGCCTAGGGTTAGGGTTAGGCTTAGGGTACGGCTTAGGGTACGGGTTCGGGGAGGGCTTCGGGTACGGCGTAGGGTATGGGTTAGGGTTAGGGTTAGGGTTAGTGTTAGGGTTAGGGCTCGGTTTAGGGTATTGGTTAGGATTAGGGTACTTGTTAGTGTTAGGGTAGGGGTTAGGGTTAGGGTACGCGTTAGTGTTAGGGTAGTTATTAAACCTATCCCACTCTCTAGATACCCCTTAGCACGTAAAGGAATATTATTTGGAGGTCCAGCCATGGAGAAGAGTTTAGACACTAGGATAAGATAAGGAACACACCCCTTATAAAGAAATCACATTAGGATTCTCTTTTTAAGCTGTTCCTTAAAACACTAGTGCTTAGGAAATCTATTGGAGGCAGAAGCAGTGAAGGGTAGCCTAGGGTTAGGGTACGGCTTAGGGTACGGCTTAGGGTACGGCTTAGGGTACGGGTTCGGGGAGGGGTTCGGGTACGGCGTAGGGTATGGGTTAGGGTTAGGGTTAGGGTTAGTGTTAGGGTTAGGGCTCGGTTTAGGGTATTGGTTAGGATTAGGGTACGTGTTAGGGTTGGGGTAGGGGTTAGGGTTAGGGTACGCGTTAGTGTTAGGGTAGTTATTAAACCTATCCCACTCTCTAGATACCCCTTAGCACGTAAAGGAATATTATTTGGAGGTGCAGCCATGGAGAAGAGTTTAGACACTAGGATAAGATAAGGAACACACCCATTATAAAGAAATCACATTAGGATTCTCTTTTTAAGTTGTTCCTTAAAACACTAGTGCTTAGGAAATCTATTGGAGGCAGAAGCAGTCAAGGGTAGCCTAGGGTTAGGGTTAGGCTTGGGGTTAGGCTTAGGGTACGGCTTAGGGTACGGGTTCGGGGAGGGCTTCGGGTACGGCGTAGGGTATGGGTTAGGGTTAGGGTTAGGGTTAGTGTTAGGGTTAGGGCTCGGTTTAGGGTTTTGGTTAGGATTAGGGTACGTGTTAGTGTTAGGGTAGGGGTTAGGGTTAGGGTACGCGTTAGTGTTAGGTTAGTTATTAAACCTATCCCACTCTGTAGATACCCCTTAGCACGTAAAGGAATATTATTTGGAGGTCCAGCCATGGAGAAGAGTTTAGACACTAGGATAAGATAAGGAACACACCCATTATAAAGAAATCACATTAGGATTCTCTTTTTAAGCTGTTCCTTAAAACACTAGTGCTTAGGAAATCTATTGGAGGCAGAAGCAGTCAAGGGTAGCCTAGGGTTAGGGTTAGGCTTAGGGTTAGGCTTAGGGTACGGCTTAGGGTACGGGTTCGGTGAGGGCTTCGGGTACGGCGTAGGGTATGGGTTAGGGTTAGGGTTAGGGTTAGTGTTAGGGTTAGTGGTCGGTTTAGGGTACGGGTTAGGATTAGGGTACGTGTTAGGGTTAGGGTAGGGGATAGGGTTAGGGTACGCGTTAGGGTTAGGGTAGTTATTAAACCTATCCCACTCTCTAGATACCCCTTAGCACGTAAAGTAATATTATTTTGGGGTCCAGCCATGGAGAAGAGTTTAGACACTAGGATACGATAAGGAACACACCCATTATAAAGAAATCACATTAGGATTCTATTTTTAAGCTGTTCCTTAAAACACTAGTGCTTAGGAAATCTATTGGAGGAAGAAGCAGTCAAGGGTAGCCTAGGGTTAGGGTTAGGCTTAGGGTACGGCTTAGGGTACGGCTTAGGGTACGGGTTCGGGGAGGGCTTTGGGTACGGCGTAGGGTATGGGTTAGGGTTAGGGTTAGTGTTAGGGTTAGGGCTCGGTTTAGGGTACGGGATAGAATTAGGGTACATGTTAGGGGTAGGGTAGGGGTTAGGTTTAGGGTACGCGTTAGGGTTAGGGTAGTTATTAAACCTATCCCACTCTCTAGATACACCTTAGCACGTAAAGGAATATTATTTGGGGGTCCAGCCATGGAGAAGAGTTTAGACACTAGGATAAGATAAGGAACACACCCATTATAAAGAAATCACATTAGGATTCTCTTTTTAAGCTGTTCCTTAAAACACTAGTGCTTAGGAAAGCTATTGGAGGCAGAAGCAGTCAAGGGTAACCAAGGGTTAGGGTTAGGCTTGGGGTTAGGCTTAGGGTACGGCTTAGGGTACGGGTTCGGGGAGGGCTTCGGGTACGGCGTAGGGTATGGGTTAGGGTTAGGGTTAGGGTTACTGTTAGGGTTAGGGCTCGGTTTAGGGTATTGGTTAGGATTAGGGTACTTGTTAGTGTTAGGGTAGGGGTTAGGGTTAGGGTACGCGTTAGTGTTAGGGTAGTTATTAAACCTATCCCACTCTCTAGATACCCCTTAGCACGTAAAGGAATATTATTTGGAGGTCCAGCCATGGAGAAGAGTTTAGACACTAGGATAAGATAAGGAACACACCCATTATAAAGAAATCACATTAGGATTCTCTTTTTAAGCTGTTCCTTAAAACACTAGTGCTTAGGAAATCTATTGGAGGCAGAAGCAGTGAAGGGTAGCCTAGGGTTAGGGTACGGCTTAGGGTACGACTTAGGGTACGGCTTAGGGTACGGGTTCGGGGAGGGGTTCGGGTACGGCGTAGGGTATGGGTTAGGGTTAGGGTTAGGGTTAGTGTTAGGGTTAGGGCTCGGTTTAGGGTATTGCTTAGGATTAGGGTACGTGTTAGGGTTAGGGTAGGGGTTAGGGTTAGGGTACGCGTTAGTGTTAGGGTAGTTATTAAACCTATCCCACTCTCTAGATACCCCTTAGCACGTAAAGGAATATTATTTGGAGGTGCAGCCATGGAGAAGAGTTTAGACACTAGGATAAGATAAGGAACACACCCATTATAAAGAAATCACATTAGGATTCTCTTTTTAAGTTGTTCCTTAAAACACTAGTGCTTAGGAAATCTATTGGAGGCAGAAGCAGTCAAGGGTAGCCTAGGGTTAGGGTTAGGCTTGGGGTTAGGCTTAGGGTACGGCTTAGGGTACGGGTTCGGGGAGGGCTTCGGGTACGGCGTAGGGTATGGGTTAGGGTTAGGGTTAGGGTTAGTGTTAGGGTTAGGGCTCGGTTTAGGGTTTTGGTTAGGATTAGGGTACGTGTTAGTGTTAGGGTAGGGGTTAGGGTTAGGGTACGCGTTAGTGTTAGGTTAGTTATTAAACCTATCCCACTCTGTAGATACCCCTTAGCACGTAAAGGAATATTATTTGGAGGTCCAGCCATGGAGAAGAGTTTAGACACTAGGATAAGATAAGGAACACACCCATTATAAAGAAATCACATTAGGATTCTCTTTTTAAGCTGTTCCTTAAAACACTAGTGCTTAGGAAATCTATTGGAGGCAGAAGCAGTCAAGGGTAGCCTAGGGTTAGGGTTAGGCTTAGGGTTAGGCTTAGGGTACGGCTTAGGGTACGGGTTCGGTGAGGGCTTCGGGTACGGCGTAGGGTATGGGTTAGGGTTAGGGTTAGGGTTAGTGTTAGGGTTAGTGGTCGGTTTAGGGTACGGGTTAGGATTAGGGTACGTGTTAGGGTTAGGGTAGGGGATAGGGTTAGGGTACGCGTTAGGGTTAGGGTAGTTATTAAACCTATCCCACTCTCTAGATACCCCTTAGCACGTAAAGTAATATTATTTTGGGGTCCAGCCATGGAGAAGAGTTTAGACACTAGGATACGATAAGGAACACACCCATTATAAAGAAATCACATTAGGATTCTATTTTTAAGCTGTTCCTTAAAACACTAGTGCTTAGGAAATCTATTGGAGGAAGAAGCAGTCAAGGGTAGCCTAGGGTTAGGGTTAGGCTTAGGGTACGGCTTAGGGTACGGCTTAGGGTACGGGTTCGGGGAGGGCTTTGGGTACGGCGTAGGGTATGGGTTAGGGTTAGGGTTAGTGTTAGGGTTAGGGCTCGGTTTAGGGTACGGGATAGAATTAGGGTACATGTTAGGGGTAGGGTAGGGGTTAGGTTTAGGGTACGCGTTAGGGTTAGGGTAGTTATTAAACCTATCCCACTCTCTAGATACACCTTAGCACGTAAAGGAATATTATTTGGGGGTCCAGCCATGGAGAAGAGTTTAGACACTAGGATAAGATAAGGAACACACCCATTATAAAGAAATCACATTAGGATTCTCTTTTTAAGCTGTTCCTTAAAACACTAGTGCTTAGGAAAGCTATTGGAGGCAGAAGCAGTCAAGGGTAACCAAGGGTTAGGGTTAGGCTTGGGGTTAGGCTTAGGGTACGGCTTAGGGTACGGGTTCGGGGAGGGCTTCGGGTACGGCGTAGGGTATGGGTTAGGGTTAGGGTTAGGGTTACTGTTAGGGTTAGGGCTCGGTTTAGGGTATTGGTTAGGATTAGGGTACTTGTTAGTGTTAGGGTAGGGGTTAGGGTTAGGGTACGCGTTAGTGTTAGGGTAGTTATTAAACCTATCCCACTCTCTAGATACCCCTTAGCACGTAAAGGAATATTATTTGGAGTTCCAGCCATGGAGAAGAGTTTAGACACTAGGATAAGATAAGGAACAGACACATTATAAAGAAATCACATTAGGATTCTCTTTTTAAGCTGTTCCTTAAAACACTAGTGCTTAGGAAATCTATTGGAGGCAGAAGCAGTCAAGGGTAGCCTAGGGTTAGGGTTAGGCTTAGGGTACGGCTTAGGGTACGGGTTCGGGGAGGGCTTCGGGTACGGCGTAGGGTATGGGTTAGGGTTAGGGTTAGGGTTAGTGTTAGGGTTAGGGCTCGGTTTAGGGTTTTGGTTAGGATTAGGGTACGTGTTAGTGTTAGGGTAGGGGTTAGGGTTACGGTACGCGTTAGTGTTAGGTTAGTTATTAAACCTATCCCACTCTGTAGATACCCCTTAGCACGTAAAGGAATATTATTTGGAGGTCCAGCCATGGAGAAGAGTTTAGACACTAGGATAAGATAAGGAACACACCCATTATAAAGAAATCACATTAGGATTCTCTTTTTAAGCTGTTCCTTAAAACACTAGTGCTTAGGAAATCTATTGGAGGCAGAAGCAGTCAAGGGTAGCCTAGGGATAGGGTTAGGCTTAGGGTTAGGCTTAGGGTACGGCTTAGGGTACGGGTTCGGTGAGGGCTTCGGGTACGGCGTAGGGTATGGGTTCGGGTTAGGGTTAGTGTTAGGGTTAGGGCACGGTTTAGGGTACGGGTTAGGATTAGGGTACGTGTTAGGGTTAGGGTAGGGGATAGGGTTAGGGTACGCGTTAGGGTTAGGGTAGTTATTAAACCTATCCCACTCTCTAGATACCCCTTAGCACGTAAAGGAATATTATTTGGGGGTCCAGCCATGGAGAAGAGTTTAGACACTAGGATAAGATAAGGAACACACCCATTATAAAGAAATCACATTAGGATTCTCTTTTTAAGCTGTTCCTTAAAACACTAGTGCTTAGGAAATCTATTGGAGGAAGAAGCAGTCAAGGGTAGCCTAGGGTTAGGGTTAGGCTTAGGGTACGGCTTAGGGTACGGCTTACGGTACGGGTTCGGTGAGGGCTTCGGGTACGGCGTAGGGTATGGGTTAGGGTTAGGGTTAGGGTTAGTGTTAGGGTTAGGGCTCGGTTTAGGGTACGGGATAGAATTAGGGTACATGTTAGGGTTAGGGTAGGGGTTAGGTTTAGGGTACGCGTTATGGTTAGGGTAGTTATTAAACCTATCCCACTCTCTAGATACACCTTAGCACGTAAAGGAATATTATTTGGAGTTCCAGCCATGGAGAAGAGTTTAGACACTAGGATAAGATAAGGAACAGACACATTATAAAGAAATCACATTAGGATTCTCTTTTTAAGCTGTTCCTTAAAACACTAGTGCTTAGGAAATCTATTGGAGGCAGAAGCAGTCAAGGGTAGCCTAGGGTTTGGGTTAGGCTTAGGGTATGGCTTAGGTTACGGCTTAGGGTACGGGTTTGGGGAGGGCTTCGGGTACGGCTTAGGGTATGGGTTAGGGTTAGGGTTAGGGTTAGTGTTAGGGTTAGGGCTCGGTTTAGGGTATTGGTTAGGATTAGGGTACGTGTTAGGGTTAGGGTAGGGGTTAGGGTTAGGGTACGCGTTAGTGTTAGGGTAGTTATTAAACCTATCCCACTCTCTAGATACCCCTTAGCACGTAAAGGAATATTATTTGGAGGTGCAGCCATGGAGAAGAGTTTAGACACTAGGATAAGATAAGGAACACACCCATTATAAAGAAATCACATTAGGATTCTCTTTTTAAGTTGTTCCTTAAAACACTAGTGCTTAGGAAATCTATTGGAGGCAGAAGCAGTCAAGGGTAGCCTAGGGTTAGGGTTAGGCTTGAGGTTAGGCTTAGGGTACGGCTTAGGGTACGGGTTCGGGGAGGGGTTCGGGTACGGCGTAGGGTATGGGTTAGGGTTAGGGTTAGGGTTAGTGTTAGGGTTAGGGCTCGGTTTAGGGTTTTGGTTAGGATTAGGGTACGTGTTAGTGTTAGGGTATGGGTTAGGGTTAGGGTACGCGTTAGTGTTAGGTTAGTTATTAAACCTATCCCACTCTGTAGATACCCCTTAGCACGTAAAGGAATATTATTTGGAGGTCCAGCCATGGAGAAGAGTTTAGACACTAGGATAAGATAAGGAACACACCCATTATAAAGAAATCACATTAGGATTCTCTTTTTAAGCTGTTCCTTAAAACACTAGTGCTTAGGAAATCTATTGAAGGCAGAAGCAGTCAAGGGTAGCCTAGGGTTAGGGTTAGGCTTAGGGTTAGGCTTAGGGTACGGCTTAGGGTACGGGTTCGGTGAGGGCTTCGGGTACGGCGTAGGGTATGGGTTAGGGTTGGGGTTAGGGTTAGTGTTAGGGTTAGGGCTCGGTTTAGGGTACGGGTTAGGATTAGGGTACGTGTTAGGGTTAGGGTAGGGGATAGGGTTAGGGTACGCGTTAGGGTTAGGGTAGTTATTAAACCTATCCCACTCTCTAGATACCCCTTAGCACGTAAAGGAATATTATTTGGGGGTCCAGCCATGGAGAAGAGTTTAGACACTAGGATAAGACAAGGAACACACCCATTATAAAGAAATCACATTAGGATTCTCTTTTTAAGCTGTTCCTTAAAACACTAGTGCTTAGGAAATCTATTGGAGGAAGAAGCAGTCAAGGGTAACCAAGGGTTAGGGTTAGGCTTGGGGTTAGGCTTAGGGTACGGCTTAGGGTACGGGTTCGGGGAGGGCTTCGGGTACGGCGTAGGGTATGGGTTAGGGTTAGGGTTAGGGTTAGTGTTAGGGTTAGGGCTCGGTTTAGGGTATTGGTTAGGATTAGGGTACGTGTTAGTGTTAGGGTAGGGGTTAGGGTTAGGGTACGCGTTAGTGTTAGGGTAGTTATTAAACCTATCCCACTCTCTAGATACCGCTTAGCATGTAAAGGAATATTATTTGGAGTTCCAGCCATGGAGAAGAGTTTAGACACTAGGATAAGATAAGGAACAGACACATTATAAAGAAATCACATTAGGATTCTCTTTTTAAGCTGTTCCTTAAAACACTAGTGCTTAGGAAATCTATTGGAGGCAGAAGCAGTCAAGGGTAGCCTAGGGTTAGGGTTAGGCTTAGGGTACGGCTTAGGGTACGGCTTAGGGTACGGGTTTGGGGAGGGCTTCGGGTAAGGCTTAGGGTATGGGTTAGGGTTAGGGTTAGGGTTAGTGTTAGGGTTAGGGCTCGGCTTAGGGTATTGGTTAGGATCAGGGTACGTGTTAGGGTTAGGGTAGGGGTTAGGGTTAGGGTACGCGTTAGTGTTAGGGTATTTATTAAACCTATCCCAATCTCTAGATACCCCTTAGCACGTAAAGGAATATTATTTGGAGGTCCAGCCATGGAGAAGACTTTAGACACTAGGATAAGATAAGGAACACACCCATTATAAAGAAATCACATTAGGATTCTCTTTTTAAGCTGTTCCTTAAAACACTAGTGCTTAGGAAATCTATTGGAGGCAGAAGCAGTGAAGGGTAGCCTAGGGTTAGGGTACGGCTTAGGGTACGGCTTAGGGTACGGCTTAGGGTACGGGTTCGGGGAGGGGTTCGGGTACGGCGTAGGGTATGGGTTAGGGTTAGGGTTAGGGTTAGTGTTAGGGTTAGGGGTCGGTTTAGGGTACGGGTTAGGTTTAGGGTACGTGTTAGGGTTAGGGTAGGGGATAGGGTTAGGGTACGCGTTAGGGTTAGGGTAGTTATTAAACCTATCCCACTCTCTAGATACCCCTTAGCACGTAAAGGAATATTATTTGGGGGTCCAGCCATGGAGAAGAGTTTAGACACTAGGATACGATAAGGAACACACCCATTATAAAGAAATCACATTAGGATTCTATTTTTAAGCTGTTCCTTAAAACACTAGTGCTTAGGAAATCTATTGGAGGAAGAAGCAGACAAGGGTAGCCTAGGGTTAGGGTTAGGCTTAGGGTACGGCTTAGGGTACGGCTTAGGGTACGGGTTCGGGGAGGGCTTTGGGTACGGCGTAGGGTATGGGTTAGGGTTAGGGTTAGTGTTAGGGTTAGGGCTCGGTTTAGGGTACGGGATAGAATTAGGGTACTTGTTAGGGGTAGGGTAGGGGTTAGGTTTAGGGTACGCGTTAGGGTTAGGGTAGTTATTAAACCTATCCCACTCTCTAGATACACCTTAGCACGTAAAGGAATATTATTTGGGGGTCCAGCCATGGAGAAGAGTTTAGACACTAGGATAAGATAAGGAACACACCCATTATAAAGAAATCACATTAGGATTCTCTTTTTAAGCTGTTCCTTAAAACACTAGTGCTTAGGAAAGCTATTGGAGGCAGAAGCAGTGAAGGGTAAACAAGGGTTAGGGTTAGGCTTGGGGTTAGGCTTAGGTTACGGCTTAGGGTACGGGTTCGGGGAGGGCTTCGGGTACGGCGTAGGGTATGGGTTAGGGTTAGGGTTAGGGTTAGTGTTAGGGTTAGGGCTCGGTTTAGGGTATTGGTTAGGATTAGGGTACTTGTTAGTGTTAGGGTAGGGGTTAGGGTTAGGGTACGCGTTAGTGTTAGGGTAGTTATTAAACCTATCCCACTCTCTAGATACCGCTTAGCACGTAAAGGAATATTATTTGGAGTTCCAGCCATGGAGAAGAGTTTAGACACTAGGATAAGATAAGGAACAGACACATTATAAAGAAATCACATTAGGATTCTCTTTTTAAGCTGTTCCTTAAAACACTAGTGCTTAGGAAATCTATTGGAGGCAGAAGCAGTCAAGGGTAGCCTAGGGTTAGGGTTAGGCTTAGGGTACGGCTTAGGGTACGGGTTCGGGGAGGGCTTCGGGTACGGCGTAGGGTATGGGTTAGGGTTAGGGTTAGGGTTAGTGTTAGGGTTAGGGCTCGGTTTAGGGTATTGGTTAGGATTAGGGTACTTGTTAGTGTTAGGGTAGGGGTTAGGGTTAGGGTACGCGTTAGTGTTAGGGTAGTTATTAAACCTATCCCACTCTCTAGATACCCCTTAGCACGTAAAGGAATATTATTTGGAGGTCCAGCCATGGAGAAGAGTTTAGACACTAGGATAAGATAAGGAACACACCCCTTATAAAGAAATCACATTAGGATTCTCTTTTTAAGCTGTTCCTTAAAACACTAGTGCTTAGGAAATCTATTGGAGGCAGAAGCAGTGAAGGGTAGCCTAGGGTTAGGGTACGGCTTAGGGTACGGCTTAGGGTACGGCTTAGGGTACGGGTTCGGGGAGGGGTTCGGGTACGGCGTAGGGTATGGGTTAGGGTTAGGGTTAGGGTTAGTGTTAGGGTTAGGGCTCGGTTTAGGGTATTGGTTAGGATTAGGGTACGTGTTAGGGTTGGGGTAGGGGTTAGGGTTAGGGTACGCGTTAGTGTTAGGGTAGTTATTAAACCTATCCCACTCTCTAGATACCCCTTAGCACGTAAAGGAATATTATTTGGAGGTGCAGCCATGGAGAAGAGTTTAGACACTAGGATAAGATAAGGAACACACCCATTATAAAGAAATCACATTAGGATTCTCTTTTTAAGTTGTTCCTTAAAACACTAGTGCTTAGGAAATCTATTGGAGGCAGAAGCAGTCAAGGGTAGCCTAGGGTTAGGGTTAGGCTTGGGGTTAGGCTTAGGGTACGGCTTAGGGTACGGGTTCGGGGAGGGCTTCGGGTACGGCGTAGGGTATGGGTTAGGGTTAGGGTTAGGGTTAGTGTTAGGGTTAGGGCTCGGTTTAGGGTTTTGGTTAGGATTAGGGTACGTGTTAGTGTTAGGGTAGGGGTTAGGGTTAGGGTACGCGTTAGTGTTAGGTTAGTTATTAAACCTATCCCACTCTGTAGATACCCCTTAGCACGTAAAGGAATATTATTTGGAGGTCCAGCCATGGAGAAGAGTTTAGACACTAGGATAAGATAAGGAACACACCCATTATAAAGAAATCACATTAGGATTCTCTTTTTAAGCTGTTCCTTAAAACACTAGTGCTTAGGAAATCTATTGGAGGCAGAAGCAGTCAAGGGTAGCCTAGGGTTAGGGTTAGGCTTAGGGTTAGGCTTAGGGTACGGCTTAGGGTACGGGTTCGGTGAGGGCTTCGGGTACGGCGTAGGGTATGGGTTAGGGTTAGGGTTAGGGTTAGTGTTAGGGTTAGTGGTCGGTTTAGGGTACGGGTTAGGATTAGGGTACGTGTTAGGGTTAGGGTAGGGGATAGGGTTAGGGTACGCGTTAGGGTTAGGGTAGTTATTAAACCTATCCCACTCTCTAGATACCCCTTAGCACGTAAAGTAATATTATTTTGGGGTCCAGCCATGGAGAAGAGTTTAGACACTAGGATACGATAAGGAACACACCCATTATAAAGAAATCACATTAGGATTCTATTTTTAAGCTGTTCCTTAAAACACTAGTGCTTAGGAAATCTATTGGAGGAAGAAGCAGTCAAGGGTAGCCTAGGGTTAGGGTTAGGCTTAGGGTACGGCTTAGGGTACGGCTTAGGGTACGGGTTCGGGGAGGGCTTTGGGTACGGCGTAGGGTATGGGTTAGGGTTAGGGTTAGTGTTAGGGTTAGGGCTCGGTTTAGGGTACGGGATAGAATTAGGGTACATGTTAGGGGTAGGGTAGGGGTTAGGTTTAGGGTACGCGTTAGGGTTAGGGTAGTTATTAAACCTATCCCACTCTCTAGATACACCTTAGCACGTAAAGGAATATTATTTGGGGGTCCAGCCATGGAGAAGAGTTTAGACACTAGGATAAGATAAGGAACACACCCATTATAAAGAAATCACATTAGGATTCTCTTTTTAAGCTGTTCCTTAAAACACTAGTGCTTAGGAAAGCTATTGGAGGCAGAAGCAGTCAAGGGTAACCAAGGGTTAGGGTTAGGCTTGGGGTTAGGCTTAGGGTACGGCTTAGGGTACGGGTTCGGGGAGGGCTTCGGGTACGGCGTAGGGTATGGGTTAGGGTTAGGGTTAGGGTTACTGTTAGGGTTAGGGCTCGGTTTAGGGTATTGGTTAGGATTAGGGTACTTGTTAGTGTTAGGGTAGGGGTTAGGGTTAGGGTACGCGTTAGTGTTAGGGTAGTTATTAAACCTATCCCACTCTCTAGATACCCCTTAGCACGTAAAGGAATATTATTTGGAGGTCCAGCCATGGAGAAGAGTTTAGACACTAGGATAAGATAAGGAACACACCCATTATAAAGAAATCACATTAGGATTCTCTTTTTAAGCTGTTCCTTAAAACACTAGTGCTTAGGAAATCTATTGGAGGCAGAAGCAGTGAAGGGTAGCCTAGGGTTAGGGTACGGCTTAGGGTACGACTTAGGGTACGGCTTAGGGTACGGGTTCGGGGAGGGGTTCGGGTACGGCGTAGGGTATGGGTTAGGGTTAGGGTTAGGGTTAGTGTTAGGGTTAGGGCTCGGTTTAGGGTATTGCTTAGGATTAGGGTACGTGTTAGGGTTAGGGTAGGGGTTAGGGTTAGGGTACGCGTTAGTGTTAGGGTAGTTATTAAACCTATCCCACTCTCTAGATACCCCTTAGCACGTAAAGGAATATTATTTGGAGGTGCAGCCATGGAGAAGAGTTTAGACACTAGGATAAGATAAGGAACACACCCATTATAAAGAAATCACATTAGGATTCTCTTTTTAAGTTGTTCCTTAAAACACTAGTGCTTAGGAAATCTATTGGAGGCAGAAGCAGTCAAGGGTAGCCTAGGGTTAGGGTTAGGCTTGGGGTTAGGCTTAGGGTACGGCTTAGGGTACGGGTTCGGGGAGGGCTTCGGGTACGGCGTAGGGTATGGGTTAGGGTTAGGGTTAGGGTTAGTGTTAGGGTTAGGGCTCGGTTTAGGGTTTTGGTTAGGATTAGGGTACGTGTTAGTGTTAGGGTAGGGGTTAGGGTTAGGGTACGCGTTAGTGTTAGGTTAGTTATTAAACCTATCCCACTCTGTAGATACCCCTTAGCACGTAAAGGAATATTATTTGGAGGTCCAGCCATGGAGAAGAGTTTAGACACTAGGATAAGATAAGGAACACACCCATTATAAAGAAATCACATTAGGATTCTCTTTTTAAGCTGTTCCTTAAAACACTAGTGCTTAGGAAATCTATTGGAGGCAGAAGCAGTCAAGGGTAGCCTAGGGTTAGGGTTAGGCTTAGGGTTAGGCTTAGGGTACGGCTTAGGGTACGGGTTCGGTGAGGGCTTCGGGTACGGCGTAGGGTATGGGTTAGGGTTAGGGTTAGGGTTAGTGTTAGGGTTAGTGGTCGGTTTAGGGTACGGGTTAGGATTAGGGTACGTGTTAGGGTTAGGGTAGGGGATAGGGTTAGGGTACGCGTTAGGGTTAGGGTAGTTATTAAACCTATCCCACTCTCTAGATACCCCTTAGCACGTAAAGTAATATTATTTTGGGGTCCAGCCATGGAGAAGAGTTTAGACACTAGGATACGATAAGGAACACACCCATTATAAAGAAATCACATTAGGATTCTATTTTTAAGCTGTTCCTTAAAACACTAGTGCTTAGGAAATCTATTGGAGGAAGAAGCAGTCAAGGGTAGCCTAGGGTTAGGGTTAGGCTTAGGGTACGGCTTAGGGTACGGCTTAGGGTACGGGTTCGGGGAGGGCTTTGGGTACGGCGTAGGGTATGGGTTAGGGTTAGGGTTAGTGTTAGGGTTAGGGCTCGGTTTAGGGTACGGGATAGAATTAGGGTACATGTTAGGGGTAGGGTAGGGGTTAGGTTTAGGGTACGCGTTAGGGTTAGGGTAGTTATTAAACCTATCCCACTCTCTAGATACACCTTAGCACGTAAAGGAATATTATTTGGGGGTCCAGCCATGGAGAAGAGTTTAGACACTAGGATAAGATAAGGAACACACCCATTATAAAGAAATCACATTAGGATTCTCTTTTTAAGCTGTTCCTTAAAACACTAGTGCTTAGGAAAGCTATTGGAGGCAGAAGCAGTCAACGGTAACCAAGGGTTAGGGTTAGGCTTGGGGTTAGGCTTAGGGTACGGCTTAGGGTACGGGTTCGGGGAGGGCTTCGGGTACGGCGTAGGGTATGGGTTAGGGTTAGGGTTAGGGTTACTGTTAGGGTTAGGGCTCGGTTTAGGGTATTGGTTAGGATTAGGGTACTTGTTAGTGTTAGGGTAGGGGTTAGGGTTAGGGTACGCGTTAGTGTTAGGGTAGTTATTAAACCTATCCCACTCTCTAGATACCCCTTAGCACGTAAAGGAATATTATTTGGAGGTCCAGCCATGGAGAAGAGTTTAGACACTAGGATAAGATAAGGAACACACCCATTATAAAGAAATCACATTAGGATTCTCTTTTTAAGCTGTTCCTTAAAACACTAGTGCTTAGGAAATCTATTGGAGGCAGAAGCAGTGAAGGGTAGCCTAGGGTTAGGGTACGGCTTAGGGTACGGCTTAGGGTACGGCTTAGGGTACGGGTTCGGGGAGGGGTTCGGGTACGGCGTAGGGTATGGGTTAGGGTTAGGGTTAGGGTTAGTGTTAGGGTTAGGGCTCGGTTTAGGGTATTGCTTAGGATTAGGGTACGTGTTAGGGTTAGGGTAGGGGTTAGGGTTAGGGTACGCGTTAGTGTTAGGGTAGTTATTAAACCTATCCCACTCTCTAGATACCCCTTAGCACGTAAAGGAATATTATTTGGAGGTGCAGCCATGGAGAAGAGTTTAGACACTAGGATAAGATAAGGAACACACCCATTATAAAGAAATCACATTAGGATTCTCTTTTTAAGTTGTTCCTTAAAACACTAGTGCTTAGGAAATCTATTGGAGGCAGAAGCAGTCAAGGGTAGCCTAGGGTTAGGGTTAGGCTTGGGGTTAGGCTTAGGGTACGGCTTAGGGTACGGGTTCGGGGAGGGCTTCGGGTACGGCGTAGGGTATGGGTTAGGGTTAGGGTTAGGGTTAGTGTTAGGGTTAGGGCTCGGTTTAGGGTTTTGGTTAGGATTAGGGTACGTGTTAGTGTTAGGGTAGGGGTTAGGGTTAGGGTACGCGTTAGTGTTAGGTTAGTTATTAAACCTATCCCACTCTGTAGATACCCCTTAGCACGTAAAGGAATATTATTTGGAGGTCCAGCCATGGAGAAGAGTTTAGACACTAGGATAAGATAAGGAACACACCCATTATAAAGAAATCACATTAGGATTCTCTTTTTAAGCTGTTCCTTAAAACACTAGTGCTTAGGAAATCTATTGGAGGCAGAAGCAGTCAAGGGTAGCCTAGGGTTAGGGTTAGGCTTAGGGTTAGGCTTAGGGTACGGCTTAGGGTACGGGTTCGGTGAGGTCTTCGGGTACGGCGTAGGGTATGGGTTAGGGTTAGGGTTAGGGTTAGTGTTAGGGTTAGGGGTCGGTTTAGGGTACGGGTTAGGATTAGGGTACGTGTTAGGGTTAGGGTAGGGGATAGGGTTAGGGTACGCGTTAGGGTTAGGGTAGTTATTAAACCTATCCCACTCTCTAGATACCCCTTAGCACGTAAAGTAATATTATTTGGGGGTCCAGCCATGGAGAAGAGTTTAGACACTAGGATACGATAAGGAACACACCCATTATAAAGAAATCACATTAGGATTCTCTTTTTAAGCTGTTCCTTAAAACACTAGTGCTTAGGAAATCTATTGGAGGAAGAAGCAGTCAAGGGTAGCCTAGGGTTAGGGTTAGGCTTAGGGTACGGCTTAGGGTACGGCTTAGGGTACGGGTTCGGGGAAGGCTTTGGGTACGGCGTAGGGTATGGGTTAGGGTTAGGGTTAGTGTTAGGGTTAGGGCTCGGTTTAGGGTACGGGATAGAATTAGGGTACATGTTAGGGGTAGGGTAGGGGTTAGGTTTAGGGTACGCGTTAGGGTTAGGGTAGTTATTAAACCTATCCCACTCTCTAGATACACCTTAGCACGTAAAGGAATATTATTTGGGGGTCCAGCCATGGAGAAGAGTTTAGACACTAGGATAAGATAAGGAACACACCCATTATAAAGAAATCACATTAGGATTCTCTTTTTAAGCTGTTCCTTAAAACACTAGTGCTTAGGAAAGCTATTGGAGGCAGAAGCAGTGAAGGGTAAACAAGGGTTAGGGTTAGGCTTGGGGTTAGGCTTAGGTTACGGCTTAGGGTACGGGTTCGGGGAGGGCTTCGGGTACGGCGTAGGGTATGGGTTAGGGTTAGGGTTAGGGTTAGTGTTAGGGTTAGGGCTCGGTTTAGGGTATTGGTTAGGATTAGGGTACTTGTTAGTGTTAGGGTAGGGGTCAGGGTAAGGGTACGCGTTAGTGTTAGGGTAGTTATTAAACCTATCCCACTCTCTAGATACCGCTTAGCACGTAAAGGAATATTATTTGGAGTTCCAGCCATGGAGAAGAGTTTAGACACTAGGATAAGATAAGGAACAGACACATTATAAAGAAATCACATTAGGATTCTCTTTTTAAGCTGTTCCTTAAAACACTAGTGCTTAGGAAATCTATTGGAGGCAGAAGCAGTCAAGGGTAGCCTAGGGTTAGGGTTAGGCTTAGGGTACGGCTTAGGGTACGGCTTAGGGTACGGGTTTGGGGAGGGCTTCTGGTACGGCTTAGGGTATGGGTTAGGGTTAGGGTTAGGGTTAGTGTTAGGGTTAGGGCTCGGCTTAGGGTATTGGTTAGGATTAGGGTACGTGTTAGGGTTAGGGTAGGGGTTAGGGTTAGGGTACGCGTTAGTGTTAGGGTATTTATTAAACCTATCCCAATCTCTAGATACCCCTTAGCACGTAAAGGAATATTATTTGGAGGTCCAGCCATGGAGAAGAGTTTAGACACTAGGATAAGATAAGGAACACACCCATTATAAAGAAATCACATTAGGATTCTCTTTTTAAGCTGTTCCTTAAAACACTAGTGCTTAGGAAATCTATTGGACCAGAAGCAGTCAAGGGTAGCCTAGGGTTAGGGTTAGGCTTAGGGTACGGCTTAGGGTACGGCTTAGGGTACGGGTTCGTGGAGGGCTTTGGGTACGGCGTAGGGTATGGGTTATGGTTAGGGTTAGGGTTAGTGTTAGGGTTACGGCTCGGTTTAGGGTATTGGTTAGGATTAGGGTACGTGTTATGGTTAGGGTTGGGGTTAGGGTTAGGGTACGCTTTAGTGTTAGGGTAGTTATTAAAACTATCCCACTCTCTAGATACCCCTTAGCACATAAAGGAATATTATTTGGAGGTCCAGCCATGGAGAAGAGTTTAGACACTAGGATAAGATAAGGAACACACCCATTATAAAGAAATCACATTAGGATTCTCTTTTTAAGCTGTTCCTTAAAATACTAGTGCTTAGGAAATCTATTGGAGGCAGAAGCAGTCAAGGGTAACCAAGGGTTAGGGTTAGGCTTGGGGTTAGGCTTAGGGTACGGCTTAGGGTACGGGTTCGGGGAGGGCTTCGGGTATGGCATAGGGTATGGGTTAGGGTTAGGGTTAGGGTTAGGGTTAGTGTTAGGGTTAGGGCTCGGTTTAGGGTATTGGTTAGGATTAGGATACGTGTTAGTGTTAGGGTATGGGTTAGGGTTAGGGTACGCGTTAGTGTTAGGGTAGTTATTAAACCTATCCCACTCTCTAGATAACCCTTAGCACGTAAAGGAATATTATTTGGAGGTCCAGCCATGGAGAAGAGGTTAGACACTAGGATAAGATAAGGAACGCACCCATTATAAAGAAATCACATTAGGATTCTCTTTTTAAGCTGTTCCTTAAAACACTAGTGCTTAGGAAATCTATTGGAGGCAGAAGCAGTCAAGGGTAGCCTAGGGTTAGGTTTAGGCTTAGGGTTAGGCTTAGGGTACGGCTTAGGGTACGGGTTCGGGGAGGGCTTCGGGTACGGCGTAGGGTATGGGTTAGGGTTAGGGTTAGGGTTAGTGTTAGGGTTAGGGCTCGGTTTAGGGTACGGGTTAGGATTAGGGTACGTGTTAGGGTTAGGGTAGGGGTTAGGGTTAGGGTACGCGTTAGTGTTAGGGTAGTTATTAAACCTATCCCACTCTCTAGATACACCTTAGCACGTCAAGGAATATTATTTGGCGGTCCAGCCATGGAGAAGAGTTTAGACACTAGGATTAGATAAGGAACACACCCATTATAAAGAAATCACATTAGGATTCTCTTTTTAAGCTGTTCCTTAAAACACTAGTGCTTAGGAAATCTATTGGAGGCAGAAGCAGTCAAGGGTAGCCTAGGGTTAGGGTTAGGCTTAGGGTACGGCTTAGGGTACGGCTTAGGGTACGGGTTCGGTGAGGGTTTCGGGTACGGCGTAGGGTATGGGTTAGGGTTAGGGTTAGGGTTAGTGTTAGGGTTAGGGCTCGGTTTAGGGTACGGGTTAGGATTATGGTACGTGTTAGGGTTAGGGTAGGGGATAGGGTTAGGGTACGCGTTAGGCTTAGGGTAGTTATTAAACCTATCCCACTCTCTAGATACCCCTTAGCACGTAAAGGAATATTATTTGGGGGTCCAGCCATGGAGAAGAGTTTAGACACTAGGATAAGATAAGGAACACACCCATTATAAAGAAATCACATTAGGATTCTCTTTTTAAGCTGTTCCTTAAAACACTAGTGCTTAGGAAATCTATTGGAGGCAGACGCAGTCAAGGGTAGCCTAGGGTTAGGGTTAGGCTTAGGGTACGGCTTAGGGTACGGCTTACGGTACGGGTTCGGTGAGGGCTTCGGGTACGGCGTAGGGTATGGGTTAGGGTTAGGGTTAGGGTTAGTGTTAGGTTTAGGGCTCGGTTTAGGGTATTGGTTAGGATTAGGGTACGTGTTAGGGTTAGGGTGGGGGTTAGGGTTATGGTACGCGTTAGTGTTAGGGGAGTTATTAAAGCTATCCCACTCTCTAGATACCCCTTAGCACGTAAAGGAATATTATTTGGAGGTACAGCCATGGAGAAGAATTTAGACACTAGGATAAGATAAGGAACACACCCATTATAAACAAATCACATTAGGATTCTCTTTTTAAGCTGTTCCTTAAAACACTAGTGCTTAGGAAATCTATTGGAGGCAGAAGCATTCAAGGGTAGCCTAGGTTTAGGGTTAGGCTTAGTGTTAGGCTTAGGGTACGGCTTAGGGTACGGGTTCGGGGAGGGCTTCTGGTACGGCGTAGGGTATGGGTTAGGGTTAGGGTTAGGGTTAGTGTTAGGGTTAGGGCTCGGTTTAGGGTATTGGTTAGGATTAGGGTACGTGTTAGCGATAGGGTAGGGGTTAGCGTTAGGGTACGCGTTAGTGTTAGGGTAGTTATTAAACCTAACCCACTCTCTAGATCCCCCTTAGCACGTAAAGGAATATTATTTGGAGGTGCAGCCATGGAGAAGAGTTTAGACACTAGGATAAGATAAGGAACACACCCATTATAAAGAAATCACATTAGGATTCTCTTTTTAAGCTGTTCCTTAAAACACTACTGCTTAGGAAATCTATTGGAGGCAGAAGCATTCAAGGGTAGCCTACGTTTAGGGTTAGGCTTAGGGTTAGGCTTAGGGTACGGCTTAGGGTACGGGTTCGGGGAGGGCTTCTGGTACGGCGTAGGGTATGGGTTACGGTTAGGGTTAGGGTTAGTGTTAGGGTTAGGGCTCGGTTTAGGGTATTGGTTAGGATTAGGGTACGAGTTAGTGTTAGGGTAGGGGTTAGGGTTAGGGTACGCGTTAGTGTTAGGGTAGTTATTAAACCTATCCCACTCTCTAGATACCCCTCAGCACGTAAAGGAATATTATTTGGAGGTCCAGCCATGGAGAAGAGTTTAGACACTAGGATAAGATAAGGAACACACACATTATAAAGAAATGACATTAGGATTCTCTTTTTAAGTTGTTCCTTAAAACACTAGTGCTTAGGAAATCTATTGGAGGCAGAAGCAGTCAAGGGTAGCCTAGGGATAGGTTTAGGCTTAGAGTACGGCTTAGGGTACAGCTTAGGGTACGGGTTCGGGGAGGGCTTCGGGTATGGCGTAGGGTATGGGTTAGGGTTAGGGTTAGGGTTAGTGTTAGGGTTAGGGCTCGGTTTAGGGTATTGGTTAGGATTAGGGTACGTGTTAGGGTTAGGGTAGGGGTTAGGGTTAGGGTACGCGTTAGTGTTAGGGTAGTTATTAAACCTATCCCAGTCTCTAGATACCCCTTAGCACGTAAAGGAATATTATTTGGAGGTCCAGCCATGGAGAAGAGTTTAGACACTAGGATAAGATAAGGAACACACCCATTATAAAGAAATCACATTAGGATTCTCTTTTTAAGCTGTTCCTTAAAACACTAGTGCTTAGGAAATCTATTGGAGGCAGAAGCAGTCAAGGGTAGCCTAGGGTTAGGGTTAGGCTTAGGGTTAGGCTTAGGGTACGGCTTAGGGTACGGATTCGGTGAGGGATTCAGGTACGGCATAGGGTATGGCTTAGGGTTAGGGTTAGGGTTAGTGTTAGGGTTAGGGCTCGGTTTAGGGTACGGGTTAGGATTAGGGTACGTGTTAGGGTTAGGGTAGGGGTTAGGGTTAGGGTACGCGTTAGGGTTAGGGTAGTTATTAAACCTATCCCACTCTCTAGATACACCTTAGCACGTAAAGGAATATTATTTCGGGGTCCAGCCATGGAGAAGAGTTTAGACACTAGGATAAGATAAGGAACACACCCATTATAAAGAAATCACATTAGGATTCTCTTTTTAAGCTGTTCCTTATAACAATAGTGTTTAGGAAATCTATTGGAGGCAGAAGCAGTCAAGGGTAGCCTAGGGTTAGGGTTAGGCTTAGCGTACGGCTTAGGGTACGGCTTAGGGTACGGGTTCGAGGAGGGCTTCGGGTACGGCGTAGGGTATGGGTTAGGGTTAGGGTTAGTGTTAGGGTTAGGGCTCGGTTTAGGGTATTGTTTAGGATTAGGGTACGTGTTAGTGTTAGGGTAGGGGTTAGAGTTAGGGTACGCGTTAGTGTTAGGGTAGTTATTAAACCTATCCCACTCTCTAGATACCGCTTAGCACGTAAAGGAATATTATTTGGAGTTCCAGCCATGGAGAAGAGTTTAGACACTAGGATAAGATAAGGAACAGACACATTATAAAGAAATCACATTAGGATTCTCTTTTTAAGCTGTTCCTTAAAACACTAGTGCTTAGGAAATCTATTGGAGGCAGAAGCAGTCAAGGGTAGCCTAGGGTTAGGGTTAGGCTTAGGGTACGGCTTAGGTTACGGCTTAGGGTACGGGTTTGGGGAGGGCTTCGGGTACGGCTTAGGGTATCGGTTAGGGTTAGGGTTAGGGTTAGTGTTAGGGTTAGGGCTCGGTTTAGGGTATTGGTTAGGATTAGGGTACGTGTTAGGGTTAGGGTAGGGGTTAGGGTTAGGGTACGCGTTAGTGTTAGGGTAGTTATTAAACCTATCCCATTCTCTAGATACCCCTTAGCACGTAAAGGAATATTATTTGGAGGTGCAGCCATGGAGAAGAGTTTAGACACTAGGATAAGATAAGGAACACACCCATTATAAAGAAATCACATTAGGATTCTCTTTTTAAGTTGTTCCTTAAAACACTAGTGCTTAGGAAATCTATTGGAGGCAGAAGCAGTCAAGGGTAGCCTAGGGTTAGGGTTAGGCTTGGGGTTAGGCTTAGGGTACGGCTTAGGGTACGGGTTCGGGGAGGGGTTCGGGTACGGCGTAGGGTATGGGTTAGGGTTAGGGTTAGGGTTAGTGTTAGGGTTAGGGCTCGGTTTAGGGTTTTGGTTAGGATTAGGGTACGTGTTAGTGTTAGGGTAGGGGTTAGGGTTAGGGTACGCGTTAGTGTTAGGTTAGTTATTAAACCTATCCCACTCTGTAGATACCCCTTAGCACGTAAAGGAATATTATTTGGAGGTCCAGCCATGGAGAAGAGTTTAGACACTAGGATAAGATAAGGAACACACCCATTATAAAGAAATCACATTAGGATTCTCTTTTTAAGCTGTTCCTTAAAACACTAGTGCTTAGGAAATCTATTGGAGGCAGAAGCAGTCAAGGGTAGCCTAGGGTTAGGGTTAGGCTTAGGGTTAGGCTTAGGGTACGGCTTAGGATACGGGTTCGGTGAGGGCTTCGGGTAAGGCGTAGGGTATGGGTTAGGGTTAGGGTTAGTGTTAGGGTTAGGGCTCGGTTTAGGGTACGGGTTAGGATTAGGGTACGTGTTAGGGTTAGGGTAGGGGATAGGGTTAGGGTACGCGTTAGGGTTAGGGTAGTTATTAAACCTATCCCACTCTCTAGATACCCCTTAGCACGTAAAGGAATATTATTTGGGGGTCCAGCCATGGAGAAGAGTTTAGACACTAGGATAAGATAAGGAACACACCCATTATAAAGAAATCACATTAGGATTCTCTTTTTAAGCTGTTCCTTAAAACACTAGTGCTTAGGAAATCTATTGGAGGAAGAAGCAGTCAAGGGTAGCCTAGGGTTAGGGTTAGGCTTAGGGTACGGCTTAGGGTACGGCTTAGGGTACGGGTTCGGGGAGGGCTTTGGGTACGGCGTAGTGTATGGGTTAGGGTTAGGGTTAGGGTTAGTGTTAGGGTTAGGGCTCGGTTTAGGGTACGGGATAGAATTAGGGTACATGTTAGGGTTAGGGTAGGGGTTAGGGTTAGGGTACGCGTCAGGGTTAGGGTAGTTATTAAACCTATCCCACTCTTTAGATACACCTTAGCACGTAAAGGAATATTATTTGGGGGTCCAGCCATGGAGAAGAGTTTAGACACTAGGATAAGATAAGGAACACACCCATTATAAAGAAATCACATTAGGATTCTCTTTTTAAGCTGTTCCTTAAAACACTAGTGCTTAGGAAAGCTATTGGAGGCAGAAGCAGTCAAGGGTAACCAAGGGTTAGGGTTAGGCTTGGGGTTAGGCTTAGGGTACGGCTTAGGGTACGGGTTCGGGGAGGGCTTCGGGTACGGCGTAGGGTATGGGTTAGGGTTAGGGTTAGTGTTAGGGTTAGGGCTCGGTTTAGGGTATTGTTTAGGATTAGGGTACGTGTTAGTGTTAGGGTAGGGGTTAGAGTTAGGGTACGCGTTAGTGTTAGGGTAGTTATTAAACCTATCCCACTCTCTAGATACCGCTTAGCACGTAAAGGAATATTATTTGGAGTTCCAGCCATGGAGAAGAGTTTAGACACTAGGATAAGATAAGGAACAGACACATTATAAAGAAATCACATTAGGATTCTCTTTTTAAGCTGTTCCTTAAAACACTAGTGCTTAGGAAATCTATTGGAGGCAGAAGCAGTCAAGGGTAGCCTAGGGTTAGGGTTAGGCTTAGGGTACGGCTTAGGTTACGGCTTAGGGTACGGGTTTGGGGAGGGCTTCGGGTACGGCTTAGGGTATCGGTTAGGGTTAGGGTTAGGGTTAGTGTTAGGGTTAGGGCTCGGTTTAGGGTATTGGTTAGGATTAGGGTACGTGTTAGGGTTAGGGTAGGGGTTAGGGTTAGGGTACGCGTTAGTGTTAGGGTAGTTATTAAACCTATCCCATTCTCTAGATACCCCTTAGCACGTAAAGGAATATTATTTGGAGGTGCAGCCATGGAGAAGAGTTTAGACACTAGGATAAGATAAGGAACACACCCATTATAAAGAAATCACATTAGGATTCTCTTTTTAAGTTGTTCCTTAAAACACTAGTGCTTAGGAAATCTATTGGAGGCAGAAGCAGTCAAGGGTAGCCTAGGGTTAGGGTTAGGCTTGGGGTTAGGCTTAGGGTACGGCTTAGGGTACGGGTTCGGGGAGGGGTTCGGGTACGGCGTAGGGTATGGGTTAGGGTTAGGGTTAGGGTTAGTGTTAGGGTTAGGGCTCGGTTTAGGGTTTTGGTTAGGATTAGGGTACGTGTTAGTGTTAGGGTAGGGGTTAGGGTTAGGGTACGCGTTAGTGTTAGGTTAGTTATTAAACCTATCCCACTCTGTAGATACCCCTTAGCACGTAAAGGAATATTATTTGGAGGTCCAGCCATGGAGAAGAGTTTAGACACTAGGATAAGATAAGGAACACACCCATTATAAAGAAATCACATTAGGATTCTCTTTTTAAGCTGTTCCTTAAAACACTAGTGCTTAGGAAATCTATTGGAGGCAGAAGCAGTCAAGGGTAGCCTAGGGTTAGGGTTAGGCTTAGGGTTAGGCTTAGGGTACGGCTTAGGATACGGGTTCGGTGAGGGCTTCGGGTAAGGCGTAGGGTATGGGTTAGGGTTAGGGTTAGTGTTAGGGTTAGGGCTCGGTTTAGGGTACGGGTTAGGATTAGGGTACGTGTTAGGGTTAGGGTAGGGGATAGGGTTAGGGTACGCGTTAGGGTTAGGGTAGTTATTAAACCTATCCCACTCTCTAGATACCCCTTAGCACGTAAAGGAATATTATTTGGGGGTCCAGCCATGGAGAAGAGTTTAGACACTAGGATAAGATAAGGAACACACCCATTATAAAGAAATCACATTAGGATTCTCTTTTTAAGCTGTTCCTTAAAACACTAGTGCTTAGGAAATCTATTGGAGGAAGAAGCAGTCAAGGGTAGCCTAGGGTTAGGGTTAGGCTTAGGGTACGGCTTAGGGTACGGCTTACGGTACGGGTTCGGGGAGTGCTTTGGGTACGGCGTAGGGTATGGGTTAGGGTTAGGGTTAGGGTTAGTGTTAGGGTTAGGGCTCGGTTTAGGGTATTGGTTAGGATTAGGGTACGTGTTAGTGTTAGGGTAGGGGTTAGGGTTAGGGTACGCGTTAGTGTTAGGGTAGTTATTAAACCTATCCCACTCTCTAGATACCGCTTAGCATGTAAAGGAATATTATTTGGAGTTCCAGCCATGGAGAAGAGTTTAGACACTAGGATAAGATAAGGAACAGACACATTATAAAGAAATCACATTAGGATTCTCTTTTTAAGCTGTTCCTTAAAACACTAGTGCTTAGGAAATCTATTGGAGGCAGAAGCAGTCAAGGGTAGCATAGGGTTAGGGTTAGGCTTAGGGTACGGCTTAGGGTACGGCTTAGGGTACGGGTTTGGGGAGGGCTTCGGGTACGGCTTAGGGTATGGGTTAGGGTTAGGGTTAGGGTTAGTGTTAGGGTTAGGGCTCGGCTTAGGGTATTGGTTAGGATTAGGGTACGTGTTAGGGTTAGGGTAGGGGTTAGGGTTAGGGTACGCGTTAGTGTTAGGGTATTTATTAAACCTATCCCAATCTCTAGATACCCCTTAGCACGTAAAGGAATATTATTTGGAGGTCCAGCCATGGAGAAGAGTTTAGACACTAGGATAAGATAAGGAACACACCCATTATAAAGAAATCACATTAGGATTCTCTTTTTAAGCTGTTCCTTAAAACACTAGTGCTTAGGAAATCTATTGGAGGCAGAAGCAGTGAAGGGTAGCCTAGGTTTAGGGTACGGCTTAGGGTACGGCTTAGGGTACGGCTTAGGGTACGGGTTCGGGGAGGGGTTCGTGTACGGCGTAGGGTATGGGTTAGGGTTAGGGTTAGGGTTAGTGTTAGGGTTAGGGCTCGGTTTAGGGTATTGGTTAGGATTAGGGTACGTGTTAGGGTTAGGGTAGGGGTTAGGGTTAGGGTACGCGTTAGTGTTAGGGTAGTTATTAAACCTATCCCACTCTCTAGATACCCCTTAGCACGTAAAGGAATATTATTTGGAGGTGCAGCCATGGAGAAGAGTTTAGACACTAGGATAAGATAAGGAACACACCCATTATAAAGAAATCACATTAGGATTCTCTTTTTAAGTTGTTCCTTAAAACACTAGTGCTTAGGAAATCTATTGGAGGCAGAAGCAGTCAAGGGTAGCCTAGGGTTAGGGTTAGGCTTGGGGTTAGGCTTAGGGTACGGCTTAGGGTACGGGTTCGGGGAGGGCTTCGGGTACGGCGTAGGGTATGGGTTAGGGTTAGGGTTAGGGTTAGTGTTAGGGTTAGGGCTCGGTTTAGGGTACGGGTTAGGATTAGGGTACGTGTTAGGGTTAGGGTAGGGGATAGGGTTAGGGTACGCGTTAGGGTTAGGGTAGTTATTAAACCTATCCCACTCTCTAGATACCCCTTAGCACGTAAAGGAATATTATTTGGGGGTCCAGCCATGGAGAAGAGTTTAGACACTAGGATACGATAAGGAACACACCCATTATAAAGAAATCACATTAGGATTCTATTTTTAAGCTGTTCCTTAAAACACTAGTGCTTAGGAAATCTATTGGAGGAAGAAGCAGTCAAGGGTAGCCTAGGGTTAGGGTTAGGCTTAGGGTACGGCTTAGGGTACGGCTTAGGGTACGGGTTCGGGGAGGGCTTTGGGTACGGCGTAGGGTATGGGTTAGGTTTAGGGTTAGTGTTAGGGTTAGGCCTCGGTTTAGGGTACGGGATAGAATTAGGGTACATGTTAGGGGTAGGGTAGGGGTTAGGTTTAGGGTACGCGTTAGGGTTAGGGTAGTTATTAAACCTATCCCACTCTCTAGATACACCTTAGCACGTAAAGGAATATTATTTGGGGGTCCAGCCATGGAGAAGAGTTTAGACACTAGGATAAGATAAGGAACACACCCATTATAAAGAAATCACATTAAGATTCTCTTTTTAAGCTGTTCCTTAAAACACTAGTGCTTAGGAAAGCTATTGGAGGCAGAAGCAGTGAAGGGTAACCAAGGGTTAGGGTTAGGCTTGGGGTTAGGCTTAGGGTACGGCTTAGGGTACGGGTTCGGGGAGGGCTTCGGGTACGGCGTAGGGTATGGGTTAGGGTTAGGGTTAGGGTTAGTGTTAGGGTTAGGGCTCGGTTTAGGGTATTGGTTAGGATTAGGGTACTTGTTAGTTTTAGGGTAGGGGTTAGGGTTAGGGTACGCGTTAGTGTTAGGGTAGTTATTAAACCTATCCCACTCTCTAGATACCGCTTAGCACGTAAAGGAATATTATTTGGAGTTCCAGCCATGGAGAAGAGTTTAGACACTAGGATAAGATAAGGAACAGACACATTATAAAGAAATCACATTAGGATTCTCTTTTTAAGCTGTTCCTTAAAACACTAGTGCTTAGGAAATCTATTGGAGGCAGAAGCAGTCAAGGGTAGCCTAGGGTTAGGGTTAGGCTTAGGGTACGGCTTAGGGTACGGCTTAGGGTACGGGTTTGGGGAGGGCTTCGGGTACGGCTTAGGGTATGGGTTAGTGTTAGGGTTAGGGTTAGTGTTCGAGTTAGGGCTCGGCTTAGGGTATTGGTTAGGATTAGGGTACGTGTTAGGGTTAGGGTAGGGGTTAGGGTTAGGGTACGCGTTAGTGTTAGGGTATTTATTAAACCTATCCCAATCTCTAGATACCCCTTAGCACGTAAAGGAATATTATTTGGAGGTCCAGCCATGGAGAAGAGTTTAGACACTAGGATAAGATAAGGAACACACCCATTATAAAGAAATCACATTAGGATTCTCTTTTTAAGCTGTTCCTTAAAACACTAGTGCTTAGGAAATCTATTGGAGGCAGAAGCAGTGAAGGGTAGCCTAGGGTTAGGGTTAGGCTTAGGGTACGGCTTAGGGTACGGCTTAGGGTACTGGTTCGGTGAGGGCTTCGGGTATGGCGTAGGGTATGGGTTAGGGTTAGGGTTAGGGTTAGTGTTAGGGTTAGGGCTCGGTTTAGGGTATTGGTTAGGATTAGGGTACGAGTTAGTGTTAGGGTAGGGGTTAGGGTTATGGTACGCGTTAGTGTTAGGGTAGTTATTAAACCTATCCCACTCTCTAGATACCCCTCAGCACGTAAAGGAATATTATTTGGAGGTCCAGCCATGGAGAAGAGTTTAGACACTAGGATAAGATAAGGAACACAACCATTATAAAGAAATGACATTAGGATTCTCTTTTTAAGTTGTTCCTTAAAACACTAGTGCTTAGGAAATCTATTGGAGGCAGAAGCAGTCAAGGGTAGCCTAGGGTTAGGGTTAGGCTTAGGGTACGGCTTAGGGTACGGCTTAGGGTACGGGTTCGGGGAGGGCTTCGGGTACGGCGTAGGGTATGGGTTAGGGTTAGGGTTAGTGTTAGGGTTAGGGCTCGGTTTAGGGTATTGGTTAGGATTAGGGTACGTGTTAGGGTTAGGGTAGGGGTTAGGGTTAGGGTACGCGTTAGTGTTAGGTTAGTTATTAAACCTATCCCACTCTCTAGATACCCCTTAGCACGTAAAGGAATATTATTTGGAGGTGCAGCCATGGAGAAGAGTTTAGACACTAGGATAAGATAAGGAACACACCCATTATAAAGAAATCACATTAGGATTCTCTTTTTAAGTTGTTCCTTAAAACACTAATGCTTAGGAAATCTATTGGAGGCAGAAGCAGTCAAGGGTAGCCTAGGGTTAGGGTTAGGCTTGGGGTTAGGCTTAGGGTACGGCTTAGGGTACGGGTTCGGGGAGGGGTTCGGGTACGGCGTAGGGTACGGGTTAGGGTTAGGGTTAGGGTTAGTGTTAGGGTTAGGGCTCGGTTTAGGGTTTTCGTTAGGATTAGGGTACGTGTTAGTGTTAGGGTAGTGGTTAGGGTTAGGGTACGCGTTAGTGTTAGGTTAGTTATTAAACCTATCCCACTCTGTAGATACCCCTTAGCACGTAAAGGAATATTATTTGGAGGTCCAGCCATGGAGAAGAGTTTAGACACTAGGATAAGATAAGGAACACACCCATTATAAAGAAATCACATTAGGATTCTCTTTTTAAGCTGTTCCTTAAAACACTAATGCTTAGGAAATCTATTGGAGGCAGAAGCAGTCAAGGGTAGCCTAGGTTTAGGGTTAGGATTAGGGTTAGGCTTAGGGTACGGCTTAGGGTACGGGTTCGGGGAGGGCTTCTGGTACGGCGTAGGGTATGGGTTAGGGTTAGGGTTAGGGTTAGTGTTAGGGTTAGGGCTCGGTATAGGGTATTGGTTAGGATTAGGGTACGTGTTAGGGTTAGGGTAGGGTTTAGGGTTAGGGTACGAGTTAGTGTTAGGGTAGTTATTAAACCTATCCCACTCTCTAGATAACCCTTAGCACATAAAGGAATATTATTTGGAGGTCCAGCCATGGAGAAGAGTTTAGACACTAGGATAAGATAAGGAACACACCCATTATAAAGAAATCACATTAGGATTCTCTTTTTAAGCTGTTCCTTAAACACTAGTGCTTAGAAAATCTATTGGAGGCAGAAGCAGTCAAGGGTAGCCTAGGGTTAGGGTTAGGCTTAGGGTACGGCTTAGGGTACGGCTTAGGGTACCGGTTCGGGGAGGGCTTCGGGTACGGCGTAGGGTATGGGTTAGGGTTACGGTTAGGGTTAGTGTTAGGGTTAGGGCTCGGTTTAGGGTATTGGTTAGGATTAGGTTACGTGTTAGGGTTAGGGTAGGGGTTAGGGTTAGGGTACGCGTTAGTGTTAGGGTAGTTATTAAACCTATCCCAGTCTCTAGATACCCCTTAGCACGTAAAGGAATATTATTTGGAGGTCCAGATATGGAGAAGAGTTTAGACACTAGGATAAGATAAGGAACACACCCATTGTAAAGAAATCACATTAGGATTCTCTTTTTAAGCTGTTCCTTAAAACACTAGTGCTTAGGAAATCTATTGGAGGCAGAAGCAGTCAAGGGTAGCCTAGGGTTAGGGTTAGGCTTAGGGTACGGCTTAGGGTACGGCTTAGGGTACGGGTTCGTGGATGGCTTCGGGTACGGCGTAGGGTATGGGTTAGGGTTAGGGTTAGGGTTAGTGTTAGGGTTAGGGCTCGGTTTAGGGTATTGGTTAGGATTAGGGTACGTGTTAGTGTTAGGGTAGGGGTTAGGGTTAGGGTACGCGTTAGTGTTAGGTTAGTTATTAATCCTATCCCACTCTGTAGATACCCCTTAGCACGTAAAGGAATATTATTTGGAGGTCCAGCCATGGAGTAGAGTTTAGACACTAGGATAAGATAAGGAACACACCCATTATAAAGAAATCACATTAGGATTCTCTTTTTAAGCTGTTCCTTAAAACACTAGTGCTTAGGAAATCTATTGGAGGCAGAAGCAGTCAAGGGTAGCCTAGGGTTAGGGTTAGGCTTAGGGTTAGGCTTAGGGTACGGCTTAGGGTACGGGTTCGGTGAGGGCTTCTGGTACGGCGTAGGGTATGGGTTAGGGTTAGGGTTAGGGTTAGTGTTAGGGTTAGGGCTCGGTTTAGGGTACGGGTTAGGATTAGGGTACGTGTTAGGGTTAGGGTAGGGGATAGGGTTAGGGTACGCGTTAGGGTTAGGGTAGTTATTAAACCTATCCCACTCTCTAGATACCCCTTAGCACGTAAAGGAATATTATTTGGGGGTCCAGCCATGGAGAAGAGTTTAGACACTAGGATAAGATAAGGAACACAACCATTATAAAGAAATCACATTAGGATTCTCTTTTTAAGCTGTTCCTTAAAACACTAGTGCTTAGGAAATCTATTGGTGGAAGAAGCAGTCAAGGGTAGCCTAGGGTTAGGGTTAGGCTTAGGGTACGGCTTAGGGTACGGCTTAGGGTACGGGTTCGGGGAGGGCTTTGGGTACGGCGTAGTGTATGGGTTAGGGTTAGGGTTAGGGTTAGTGTTAGGGTTAGGGCTCGGTTTAGGGTACGGGATAGAATTAGGGTACATGTTAGGGTTAGGGTAGGGGTTAGGGTTAGGGTACGCGTCAGGGTTAGGGTAGTTATTAAACCTATCCCACTCTTTAGATACACCTTAGCACGTAAAGGAATATTATTTGGGGGTCCAGCCATGGAGAAGAGTTTAGACACTAGGATAAGATAAGGAACACACCCATTATAAAGAAATCACATTAGGATTCTCTTTTTAAGCTGTTCCTTAAAACACTAGTGCTTAGGAAAGCTATTGGAGGCAGAAGCAGTCAAGGGTAACCAAGGGTTAGGGTTAGGCTTGGGGTTAGGCTTAGGGTACGGCTTAGGGTACGGGTTCGGGGAGGGCTTCGGGTACGGCGTAGGGTATGGGTTAGGGTTAGGGTTAGTGTTAGGGTTAGGGCTCGGTTTAGGGTATTGTTTAGGATTAGGGTACGTGTTAGTGTTAGGGTAGGGGTTAGAGTTAGGGTACGCGTTAGTGTTAGGGTAGTTATTAAACCTATCCCACTCTCTAGATACCGCTTAGCACGTAAAGGAATATTATTTGGAGTTCCAGCCATGGAGAAGAGTTTAGACACTAGGATAAGATAAGGAACAGACACATTATAAAGAAATCACATTAGGATTCTCTTTTTAAGCTGTTCCTTAAAACACTAGTGCTTAGGAAATCTATTGGAGGCAGAAGCAGTCAAGGGTAGCCTAGGGTTAGGGTTAGGCTTGGGGTTAGGCTTAGGGTACGGCTTAGGGTACGGGTTCGGGGAGGGGTTCGGGTACGGCGTAGGGTATGGGTTAGGGTTAGTGTTAGGGTTAGTGTTAGGGTTAGGGCTCGGTTTAGAGTTTTGGTTAGGATTAGGGTACGTGTTAGTATTAGGGTAGGGGTTAGGGTTAGGGTACGCGTTAGTGTTAGGTTAGTTATTAAACCTATCCCACTCTGTAGATACCCCTTAGCACGTAAAGGAATATTATTTGGAGGTCCAGCCATGGAGAAGAGTTTAGACACTAGGATAAGATAAGGAACACACCCATTATAAAGAAATCACATTAGGATTCTCTTTTTAAGCTGTTCCTTAAAACACTAGTGCTTAGGAAGTCTATTGAAGGCAGAAGCAGTCAAGGGTAGCCTAGGGTTAGGGTTAGGCTTAGGGTTAGGCTTAGGGTACGGCTTAGGGTACGGGTTCGGTGAGGGCTTCGGGTACGTCGTAGGGTATGGGTTAGGGTTAGGGTTAGGGTTAGTGTTAGGGTTAGGGCTAGGTTTAGGGTACGGGTTAGGATTAGGGTACGTGTTAGGGTTAGGGTAGGGGATAGGGTTAGGGTACGCGTTAGGGTTAGGGTAGTTATTAAACCTATCCCACTCTCTAGATACCCCTTAGCACGTAAAGGAATATTATTTGGGGGTCCAGCCATGGAGAAGAGTTTAGACACTAGGATAAGATAAGGAACACACCCATTATAAAGAAATCACATTAGGATTCTCTTTTTAAGCTGTTCCTTAAAACACTAGTGCTTAGGAAATCTATTGGAGGAAGAAGCAGTCAAGGGTAGCCTAGGGTTAGGGTTAGGCTTAGGGTACGGCTTAGGGTACGGCTTACGGTACGGGTTCGGGGAGTGCTTTGGGTACGGCGTAGGGTATGGGTTAGGGTTAGGGTTAGGGTTAGTGTTAGGGTTAGGGCTCGGTTTAGGGTACGGGATAGAATTAGGGTACATGTTAGGGTTAGGGTAGGGGTTAGGTTTAGGGTACGCGTTAGGGTTAGGGTAGTTATTAAACCTATCCCACTCTCTAGATACACCTTAGCACGTAAAGGAATATTATTTGGGGGTCCAGCCATGGAGAAGAGTTTAGACACTAGGATAAGATAAGGAACACACCCATTATAAAGAAATCACATTAGGATTCTCTTTTTAAGCTGTTCCTTAAAACACTAGTGCTTAGGAAAGCTATTGGAGGCAGAAGCAGTCAAGGGTAACCAAGTGTTAGGGTTAGGCTTGGGGTTAGGCTTAGGGTACGGCTTAGGGTACGGGTTCGGGGAGGGCTTCGGGTACGGCGTAGGGTATGGGTTAGGGTTAGGGTTAGGGTTAGGGCTCGGTTTAGGGTATTGGTTAGGATTAGGGTACGTGTTAGTGTTAGGGTAGGGGTTAGGGTTAGGGTACGCGTTAGTGTTAGGGTAGTTATTAAACCTATCCCACTCTCTAGATACCGCTTAGCATGTAAAGGAATATTATTTGGAGTTCCAGCCATGGAGAAGAGTTTAGACACTAGGATAAGATAAGGAACAGACACATTATAAAGAAATCACATTAGGATTCTCTTTTTAAGCTGTTCCTTAAAACACTAGTGCTTAGGAAATCTATTGGAGGCAGAAGCAGTCAAGGGTAGCCTAGGGTTAGGGTTAGGCTTAGGGTACGGCTTAGGGTACGGCTTAGGGTACGGGTTTGGGGAGGGCTTCGGGTACGGCTTAGGGTATGGGTTAGGGTTAGGGTTAGGGTTAGTGTTAGGGTTAGGGCTCGGCTTAGGGTATTGGTTAGGATTAGGGTACGTGTTAGGGTTAGGGTAGGGGTTAGGGTTAGGGTACGCGTTAGTGTTAGGGTATTTATTAAACCTATCCCAATCTCTAGATACCCCTTAGCACGTAAAGGAATATTATTTGGAGGTCCAGCCATGGAGAAGAGTTTAGACACTAGGATAAGATAAGGAACACACCCATTATAAAGAAATCACATTAGGATTCTCTTTTTAAGCTGTTCCTTAAAACACTAGTGCTTAGGAAATCTATTGGAGGCAGAAGCAGTGAAGGGTAGCCTAGGGTTAGGGTACGGCTTAGGGTACGGCTTAGGGTACGGCTTAGGGTACGGGTTCGGGGAGGGCTTCGGGTATGGCGTAGGGTATGGGTTAGGGTTAGGGTTAGGGTTAGTGTTAGGGTTAGGGCTCGGTTTAGGGTATTGGTTAGGATTAGGGTACGTGTTAGGGTTAGGGTAGGGGTTAGGGTTAGGGTACGCGTTAGTGTTAGGGTAGTTATTAAACCTATCCCACTCTCTAGATACCCCTTAGCACGTAAAGGAATATTATTTGGAGGTGCAGCCATGGAGAAGAGTTTAGACACTAGGATAAGATAAGGAACACACCCATTATAAAGAAATCACATTAGGATTCTCTTTTTAAGTTGTTCCTTAAAACACTAGTGCTTAGGAAATCTATTGGAGGCAGAAGCAGTCAAGGGTAGCCTAGGGTTAGGGTTAGGCTTGGGGTTAGGCTTAGGGTACGGCTTAGGGTACGGGTTCGGGGAGGGCTTCGGGTACGGCGTAGGGTATGGGTTAGGGTTAGGGTTAGGGTTAGTGTTAGGGTTAGGGCTCGGTTTAGGGTACGGGTTAGGATTAGGGTACGTGTTAGGGTTAGGGTAGGGGATAGGGTTAAGGTACGCGTTAGGGTTAGGGTAGTTATTAAACCTATCCCACTCTCTAGATACCCCTTAGCACGTAAAGGAATATTATTTGGGGGTCCAGCCATGGAGAAGAGTTTAGACACTAGGATACGATAAGGAACACACCCATTATAAAGAAATCACATTAGGATTCTATTTTTAAGCTGTTCCTTAAAACACTAGTGCTTAGGAAATCTATTGGAGGAAGAAGCAGTCAAGGGTAGCCTAGGGTTAGGGTTAGGCTTAGGGTACGGCTTAGGGTACGGCTTAGGGTACGGGTTCGGGGAGGGCTTTGGGTACGGCGTAGGGTATGGGTTAGGTTTAGGGTTAGTGTTAGGTTTAGGCCTCGGTTTAGGGTACGGGATAGAATTAGGGTACATGTTAGGGGTAGGGTAGGGGTTAGGTTTAGGGTACGCGTTAGGGTTAGGGTAGTTATTAAACCTATCCCACTCTCTAGATACACCTTAGCACGTAAAGGAATATTATTTGGGGGTCCAGCCATGGAGAAGAGTTTAGACACTAGGATAAGATAAGGAACACACCCATTATAAAGAAATCACATTAGGATTCTCTTTTTAAGCTGTTCCTTAAAACACTAGTGCTTAGGAAAGCTATTGGAGGCAGAAGCAGTGAAGGGTAACCAAGGGTTAGGGTTAGGCTTGGGGTTAGGCTTAGGGTACGGCTTAGGGTACGGGTTCGGGGAGGGCTTCGGGTACGGCGTAGGGTATGGGTTAGGGTTAGGGTTAGGGTTAGTGTTAGGGTTAGGGCTCGGTTTAGGGTATTGGTTAGGATTAGGGTACTTGTTAGTGTTAGGGTAGGGGTTAGGGTTAGGGTACGCGTTAGTGTTAGGGTAGTTATTAAACCTATCCCACTCTCTAGATACCGCTTAGAACGTAAAGGAATATTATTTGGAGGTGCAGCCATGGAGAAGAGTTTAGACACTAGGATAAGATAAGGAACACACCCATTATAAAGAAATCACATTAGGATTCTCTTTTTAAGTTGTTCCTTAAAACACTAATGCTTAGGAAATCTATTGGAGGCAGAAGCAGTCAAGGGTAGCCTAGGGTTAGGGTTAGGCTTGGGGTTAGGCTTAGGGTACGGCTTAGGGTACGGGTTCGGGGAGGGGTTCGGGTACGGCGTAGGGTATGGGTTAGGGTTAGGGTTAGGGTTAGTGTTAGGGTTAGGGCTCGGTTTAGGGTTTTCGTTAGGATTAGGGTACGTGTTAGTGTTAGGGTAGTGGTTAGGGTTAGGGTACGCGTTAGTGTTAGGTTAGTTATTAAACCTATCCCACTCTGTAGATACCCCTTAGCACGTAAAGGAATATTATTTGGAGGTCCAGCCATGGAGAAGAGTTTAGACACTAGGATAAGATAAGGAACACACCCATTATAAAGAAATCACATTAGGATTCTCTTTTTAAGCTGTTCCTTAAAACACTAATGCTTAGGAAATCTATTGGAGGCAGAAGCAGTCAAGGGTAGCCTAGGTTTAGGATTAGGATTAGGGTTAGGCTTAGGGTACGGCTTAGGGTACGGGTTCGGGGAGGGCTTCTGGTACGGCGTAGGGTATGGGTTAGGGTTAGGGTTAGGGTTAGTGTTAGGGTTAGGGCTCGGTATAGGGTATTGGTTAGGATTAGGGTACGTGTTAGGGTTAGGGTAGGGTTTAGGGTTAGGGTACGCGTTAGTGTTAGGGTAGTTATTAAACCTATCCCACTCTCTAGATAACCCTTAGCACATAAAGGAATATTATTTGGAGGTCCAGCCATGGAGAAGAGTTTAGACACTAGGATAAGATAAGGAACACACCCATTATAAAGAAATCACATTAGGATTCTCTTTTTAAGCTGTTCCTTAAAACACTAGTGCTTAGAAAATCTATTGGAGGCAGAAGCAGTCAAGGGTAGCCTAGGGTTAGGGTTAGGCTTAGGGTACGGCTTAGGGTACGGCTTAGGGTACCGGTTCGGGGAGGGCTTCGGGTACGGCGTAGGGTATGGGTTAGGGTTAGGGTTAGGGTTAGTGTTAGGGTTAGGGCTCGGTTTAGGGTATTGGTTAGGATTAGGGTACGTGTTAGGGTTAGGGTAGGGGTTAGGGTTAGGGTACGCGTTAGTGTTAGGGTAGTTATTAAACCTAACCCACTCTCTAGATACCCCTTAGCACGTAAAGGAATATTATTTGGAGGTTCAGCCATGGAGAAGAGTTTAGACACTAGGATAAGATAAGGAACACACCCATTATAAAGAAATCACATTAGGATTCTCTTTTTAAGCTGTTCCTTAAACACTAGTGCTTAGAAAATCTATTGGAGGCAGAAGCAGTCAAGGGTAGCCTAGGGTTAGGGTTAGGCTTAGGGTACGGCTTAGGGTACGGCTTAGGGTACCGGTTCGGGGAGGGCTTCGGGTACGGCGTAGGGTATGGGTTAGGGTTACGGTTAGGGTTAGTGTTAGGGTTAGGGCTCGGTTTAGGGTATTGGTTAGGATTAGGTTACGTGTTAGGGTTAGGGTAGGGGTTAGGGTTAGGGTACGCGTTAGTGTTAGGGTAGTTATTAAACCTATCCCAGTCTCTAGATACCCCTTAGCACGTAAAGGAATATTATTTGGAGGTCCAGATATGGAGAAGAGTTTAGACACTAGGATAAGATAAGGAACACACCCATTGTAAAGAAATCACATTAGGATTCTCTTTTTAAGCTGTTCCTTAAAACACTAGTGCTTAGGAAATCTATTGGAGGCAGAAGCAGTCAAGGGTAGCCTAGGGTTAGGGTTAGGCTTAGGGTACGGCTTAGGGTACGGCTTAGGGTACGGGTTCGTGGATGGCTTCGGGTACGGCGTAGGGTATGGGTTAGGGTTAGGGTTAGGGTTAGTGTTAGGGTTAGGGCTCGGTTTAGGGTATTGGTTAGGATTAGGGTACGTGTTAGGGTTAGGGTAGGGGTTAGGGTTAGGGTATGCGTTAGTGTTAGGGTAGTTATTAAAGCTATCCCACTCTCTAGATACCCCTTAGCACGTAAAGGAATATTATTTGGGGGTCCAGCCATGGAGAAGAGTTTAGACACTAGGATAAGATAAGGAACACACCCATTATAAAGAAATCACATTAGGATTCTCTTTTTAAGCTGTTCCTTAAAACACTAGTGCTTAGGAAATCTATTGGAGGCAGAAGCAGTCAAGGGTAGCCTAGGGTTAGGGTTAGGCTTGGGGTTAGGCTTAGGGTACGGCTTAGGGTACGGGTTCGGGGAGGGCTTCGGGTACGGCGTAGGGTATGGGTTAGGGTTAGGGTTAGGGTTAGTGTTAGGGTTAGGGCTCGGTTTAGGGTATTGGTTAGGATTAGGGTACTTGTTAGTGTTAGGGTAGGGGTTAGGGTTAGGGTACGCGTTAGTGTTAGGGTAGTTATTAAACCTATCCCACTCTCTAGATACCCCTTAGCACGTAAAGGAATATTATTTGGAGGTCCAGCCATGGAGAAGAGTTTAGACACTAGGATAAGATAAGGAACACACCCATTATAAAGAAATCACATTAGGATTCTCTTTTTAAGCTGTTCCTTAAAACACTAATGCTTAGGAAATCTATTGGAGGCAGAAGCAGTGAAGGGTAGCCTAGGGTTAGGGTACGGCTTAGGGTACGGCTTAGGGTACGGCTTAGGGTACGGGTTCGGGGAGGGGTTCGGGTACGGCGTAGGGTATGGGTTAGGGTTAGGGTTAGGGTTAGTGTTAGGGTTAGGGCTCGGTTTAGGGTATTGCTTAGGATTAGGGTACGTGTTAGGGTTAGGGTAGGGGTTAGGGTTAGGGTACGCGTTAGTGTTAGGGTAGTTATTAAACCTATCCCACTCTCTACATACCCCTTAGCACGTAAAGGAATATTATTTGGAGGTGCAGCCATGGAGAAGAGTTTAGACACTAGGATAAGATAAGGAACACACCCATTATAAAGAAATCACATTAGGATTCTCTTTTTAAGCTGTTCCTTAAAACACTAATGCTTAGGAAATCTATTGGAGGCAGAAGCAGTCAAGGGTAGCCTAGGTTTAGGATTAGGATTAGGGTTAGGCTTAGGGTACGGCTTAGGGTACGGGTTCGGGGAGGGCTTCTGGTACGGCGTAGGGTATGGGTTAGGGTTAGGGTTAGGGTTAGTGTTAGGGTTAGGGCTCGGTATAGGGTATTGGTTAGGATTAGGGTACGTGTTAGGGTTAGGGTAGGGTTTAGGGTTAGGGTACGCGTTAGTGTTAGGGTAGTTATTAAACCTATCCCACTCTCTAGATAACCCTTAGCACATAAAGGAATATTATTTGGAGGTCCAGCCATGGAGAAGAGTTTAGACACTAGGATAAGATAAGGAACACACCCATTATAAAGAAATCACATTAGGATTCTCTTTTTAAGCTGTTCCTTAAAACACTAGTGCTTAGAAAATCTATTGGAGGCAGAAGCAGTCAAGGGTAGCCTAGGGTTAGGGTTAGGCTTAGGGTACGGCTTAGGGTACGGCTTAGGGTACCGGTTCGGGGAGGGCTTCGGGTACGGCGTAGGGTATGGGTTAGGGTTAGGGTTAGGGTTAGTGTTAGGGTTAGGGCTCGGTTTAGGGTATTGGTTAGGATTAGGGTACGTGTTAGGGTTAGGGTAGGGGTTAGGGTTAGGGTACGCGTTAGTGTTAGGGTAGTTATTAAACCTAACCCACTCTCTAGATACCCCTTAGCACGTAAAGGAATATTATTTGGAGGTTCAGCCATGGAGAAGAGTTTAGACACTAGGATAAGATAAGGAACACACCCATTATAAAGAAATCACATTAGGATTCTCTTTTTAAGCTGTTCCTTAAACACTAGTGCTTAGAAAATCTATTGGAGGCAGAAGCAGTCAAGGGTAGCCTAGGGTTAGGGTTAGGCTTAGGGTACGGCTTAGGGTACGGCTTAGGGTACCGGTTCGGGGAGGGCTTCGGGTACGGCGTAGGGTATGGGTTAGGGTTACGGTTAGGGTTAGTGTTAGGGTTAGGGCTCGGTTTAGGGTATTGGTTAGGATTAGGTTACGTGTTAGGGTTAGGGTAGGGGTTAGGGTTAGGGTACGCGTTAGTGTTAGGGTAGTTATTAAACCTATCCCAGTCTCTAGATACCCCTTAGCACGTAAAGGAATATTATTTGGAGGTCCAGATATGGAGAAGAGTTTAGACACTAGGATAAGATAAGGAACACACCCATTGTAAAGAAATCACATTAGGATTCTCTTTTTAAGCTGTTCCTTAAAACACTAGTGCTTAGGAAATCTATTGGAGGCAGAAGCAGTCAAGGGTAGCCTAGGGTTAGGGTTAGGCTTAGGGTACGGCTTAGGGTACGGCTTAGGGTACGGGTTCGTGGATGGCTTCGGGTACGGCGTAGGGTATGGGTTAGGGTTAGGGTTAGGGTTAGTGTTAGGGTTAGGGCTCGGTTTAGGGTATTGGTTAGGATTAGGGTACGTGTTAGGGTTAGGGTAGGGGTTAGGGTTAGGGTATGCGTTAGTGTTAGGGTAGTTATTAAAGCTATCCCACTCTCTAGATACCCCTTAGCACGTAAAGGAATATTATTTGGGGGTCCAGCCATGGAGAAGAGTTTAGACACTAGGATAAGATAAGGAACACACCCATTATAAAGAAATCACATTAGGATTCTCTTTTTAAGCTGTTCCTTAAAACACTAGTGCTTAGGAAATCTATTGGAGGCAGAAGCAGTCAAGGGTAGCCTAGGGTTAGGGTTAGGCTTGGGGTTAGGCTTAGGGTACGGCTTAGGGTACGGGTTCGGGGAGGGCTTCGGGTACGGCGTAGGGTATGGGTTAGGGTTAGGGTTAGGGTTAGTGTTAGGGTTAGGGCTCGGTTTAGGGTATTGGTTAGGATTAGGGTACTTGTTAGTGTTAGGGTAGGGGTTAGGGTTAGGGTACGCGTTAGTGTTAGGGTAGTTATTAAACCTATCCCACTCTCTAGATACCCCTTAGCACGTAAAGGAATATTATTTGGAGGTCCAGCCATGGAGAAGAGTTTAGACACTAGGATAAGATAAGGAACACACCCATTATAAAGAAATCACATTAGGATTCTCTTTTTAAGCTGTTCCTTAAAACACTAGTGCTTAGGAAATCTATTGGAGGCAGAAGCAGTGAAGGGTAGCCTAGGGTTAGGGTACGGCTTAGGGTACGGCTTAGGGTACGGCTTAGGGTACGGGTTCGGGGAGGGGTTCGGGTACGGCGTAGGGTATGGGTTAGGGTTAGGGTTAGGGTTAGTGTTAGGGTTAGGGCTCGGTTTAGGGTATTGCTTAGGATTAGGGTACGTGTTAGGGTTAGGGTAGGGGTTAGGGTTAGGGTACGCGTTAGTGTTAGGGTAGTTATTAAACCTATCCCACTCTCTACATACCCCTTAGCACGTAAAGGAATATTATTTGGAGGTGCAGCCATGGAGAAGAGTTTAGACACTAGGATAAGATAAGGAACACACCCATTATAAAGAAATCACATTAGGATTCTCTTTTTAAGTTGTTCCTTAAAACACTAGTGCTTAGGAAATCTATTGGAGGCAGAAGCAGTCAAGGGTAGCCTAGGGTTAGGGTTAGGCTTGGGGTTAGGCTTAGGGTACGGCTTAGGGTACGGGTTCGGGGAGGGCTTCGGGTACGGCGTAGGGTATGGGTTAGGGTTAGGGTTAGGGTTAGTGTTAGGGTTAGGGCTCGGTTTAGGGTTGTGGTTAGGATTAGGGTACGTGTTAGTGTTAGGGTAGGGGTTAGGGTTAGGGTACGCGTTAGTGTTAGGTTAGTTATTAAACCTATCCCACTCTGTAGATACCCCTTAGCACGTAAAGGAATATTATTTGGAGGTCCAGCCATGGAGAAGAGTTTAGACACTAGGATAAGATAAGGAACACACCCATTATAAAGAAATCACATTAGGATTCTCTTTTTAAGCTGTTCCTTAAAACACTAGTGCTTAGGAAATCTATTGGAGGCAGAAGCAGTCAAGGGTAGCCTAGGGTTAGGGTTAGGCTTAGGGTTAGGCTTAGGGTACGGCTTAGGGTACGGGTTCGGTGAGGGCTTCGTGTACGGCGTAGGGTATGGGTTAGGGTTAGGGTTAGGGTTAGTGTTAGGGTTAGGGGTCGGTTTAGGGTACGGGTTAGGATTAGGGTACGTGTTAGGGTTAGGGTAGGGGATAGGGTTAGGGTACGCGTTAGGGTTAGGGTAGTTATTAAACCTATCCCACTCTCTAGATACCCCTTAGCACGTAAAGTAATATTATTTGGGGGTCCAGCCATGGAGAAGAGTTTAGACACTAGGATACGATAAGGAACACACCCATTATAAAGAAATCACATTAGGATTCTATTTTTAAGCTGTTCCTTAAAACACTAGTGCTTAGGAAATCTATTGGAGGAAGAAGCAGTCAAGGGTAGCCTAGGGTTAGGGTTAGGCTTAGGGTACGGCTTAGGGTACGGCTTAGGGTACGGGTTCGGGGAGGGCTTTGGGTACGGCGTAGGGTATGGGTTAGGGTTAGGGTTAGTGTTAGGGTTAGGGCTCGGTTTAGGGTACGGGATAGAATTAGGGTACATGTTAGGGGTAGGGTAGGGGTTAGGTTTAGGGTACGCGTTAGGGTTAGGGTAGTTATTAAACCTATCCCACTCTCTAGATACACCTTAGCACGTAAAGGAATATTATTTGGGGGTCCAGCCATGGAGAAGAGTTTAGACACTAGGATAAGATAAGGAACACACCCATTATAAAGAAATCACATTAGGATTCTCTTTTTAAGCTGTTCCTTAAAACACTAGTGCTTAGGAAAGCTATTGGAGGCAGAAGCAGTGAAGGGTAAACAAGGGTTAGGGTTAGGCTTGGGGTTAGGCTTAGGTTACGGCTTAGGGTACGGGTTCGGGGAGGGCTTCGGGTACGGCGTAGGGTATGGGTTAGGGTTAGGGTTAGGGTTAGTGTTAGTGTTAGGGCTCGGTTTAGGGTATTGGTTAGGATTAGGGTACTTGTTAGTGTTAGGGTAGGGGTCAGGGTTAGGGTACGCGTTAGTGTTAGGGTAGTTATTAAACCTATCCCACTCTCTAGATACCGCTTAGCACGTAAAGGAATATTATTTGGAGTTCCAGCCATGGAGAAGAGTTTAGACACTAGGATAAGATAAGGAACAGACACATTATAAAGAAATCACATTAGGATTCTCTTTTTAAGCTGTTCCTTAAAACACTAGTGCTTAGGAAATCTATTGGAGGCAGAAGCAGTCAAGGGTAGCCTAGGGTTAGGGTTAGGCTTAGGGTACGGCTTAGGGTACGGGTTTGGGGAGGGCTTCGGGTACGGCTTAGGGTATGGGTTAGGGTTAGGGTTAGGGTTAGTGTTAGGGTTAGGGCTCGGTTTAGGGTATTGGTTAGGATTAGGGTACGTGTTAGGGTTAGGGTAGGGGTTAGGGTTAGGGTACGCGTTAGTGTTAGGGTAGTTATTAAACCTATCCCATTCTCTAGATACCCCTTAGCACGTAAAGGAATATTATTTGGAGGTGCAGCCATGGAGAAGAGTTTAGACACTAGGATAAGATAAGGAACACACCCATTATAAAGAAATCACATTAGGATTCTCTTTTTAAGTTGTTCCTTAAAACACTAGTGCTTAGGAAATCTATTGGAGGCAGAAGCAGTCAAGGGTAGCCTAGGGTTAGGGTTAGGCTTGGGGTTAGGCTTAGGGTACGGCTTAGGGTACGGGTTCGGGGAGGGGTTCGGGTACGGCGTAGGGTATGGGTTAGGGTTAGTGTTAGGGTTAGTGTTAGGGTTAGGGCTCGGTTTAGAGTTTTGGTTAGGATTAGGGTACGTGTTAGTATTAGGGTAGGGGTTAGGGTTAGGGTACGCGTTAGTGTTAGGTTAGTTATTAAACCTATCCCACTCTGTAGATACCCCTTAGCACGTAAAGGAATATTATTTGGAGGTCCAGCCATGGAGAAGAGTTTAGACACTAGGATAAGATAAGGAACACACCCATTATAAAGAAATCACATTAGGATTCTCTTTTTAAGCTGTTCCTTAAAACACTAGTGCTTAGGAAGTCTATTGAAGGCAGAAGCAGTCAAGGGTAGCCTAGGGTTAGGGTTAGGCTTAGGGTTAGGCTTAGGGTACGGCTTAGGGTACGGGTTCGGTGAGGGCTTCGGGTACGTCGTAGGGTATGGGTTAGGGTTAGGGTTAGGGTTAGTGTTAGGGTTAGGGCTAGGTTTAGGGTACGGGTTAGGATTAGGGTACGTGTTAGGGTTAGGGTAGGGGATAGGGTTAGGGTACGCGTTAGGGTTAGGGTAGTTATTAAACCTATCCCACTCTCTAGATACCCCTTAGCACGTAAAGGAATATTATTTGGGGGTCCAGCCATGGAGAAGAGTTTAGACACTAGGATAAGATAAGGAACACACCCATTATAAAGAAATCACATTAGGATTCTCTTTTTAAGCTGTTCCTTAAAACACTAGTGCTTAGGAAATCTATTGGAGGAAGAAGCAGTCAAGGGTAGCCTAGGGTTAGGGTTAGGGTTAGGGTACGGCTTAGGGTACGGCTTACGGTACGGGTTCGGGGAGTGCTTTGGGTACGGCGTAGGGTATGGGTTAGGGTTAGGGTTAGGGTTAGTGTTAGGGTTAGGGCTCGGTTTAGGGTACGGGATAGAATTAGGGTACATGTTAGGGTTAGGGTAGGGGTTAGGTTTAGGGTACGCGTTAGGGTTAGGGTAGTTATTAAACCTATCCCACTCTCTAGATACACCTTAGCACGTAAAGGAATATTATTTGGGGGTCCAGCCATGGAGAAGAGTTTAGACACTAGGATAAGATAAGGAACACACCCATTATAAAGAAATCACATTAGGATTCTCTTTTTAAGCTGTTCCTTAAAACACTAGTGCTTAGGAAAGCTATTGGAGGCAGAAGCAGTCAAGGGTAACCAAGTGTTAGGGTTAGGCTTGGGGTTAGGCTTAGGGTACGGCTTAGGGTACGGGTTCGGGGAGGGCTTCGGGTACGGCGTAGGGTATGGGTTAGGGTTAGGGTTAGGGTTAGGGCTCGGTTTAGGGTATTGGTTAGGATTAGGGTACGTGTTAGTGTTAGGGTAGGGGTTAGGGTTAGGGTACGCGTTAGTGTTAGGGTAGTTATTAAACCTATCCCACTCTCTAGATACCGCTTAGCATGTAAAGGAATATTATTTGGAGTTCCAGCCATGGAGAAGAGTTTAGACACTAGGATAAGATAAGGAACAGACACATTATAAAGAAATCACATTAGGATTCTCTTTTTAAGCTGTTCCTTAAAACACTAGTGCTTAGGAAATCTATTGGAGGCAGAAGCAGTCAAGGGTAGCCTAGGGTTAGGGTTAGGCTTAGGGTACGGCTTAGGGTACGGCTTAGGGTACGGGTTTGGGGAGGGCTTCGGGTACGGCTTAGGGTATGGGTTAGGGTTAGGGTTAGGGTTAGTGTTAGGGTTAGGGCTCGGCTTAGGGTATTGGTTAGGATTAGGGTACGTGTTAGGGTTAGGGTAGGGGTTAGGGTTAGGGTACGCGTTAGTGTTAGGGTATTTATTAAACCTATCCCAATCTCTAGATACCCCTTAGCACGTAAAGGAATATTATTTGGAGGTCCAGCCATGGGGAAGAGTTTAGACACTAGGATAAGATAAGGAACACACCCATTATAAAGAAATCACATTAGGATTCTCTTTTTAAGCTGTTCCTTAAAACACTAGTGCTTAGGAAATCTATTGGAGGCAGAAGCAGTGAAGGGTAGCCTAGGGTTAGGGTACGGCTTAGGGTACGGCTTAGGGTACGGCTTAGGGTACGGGTTCGGGGAGGGCTTTGGGTATGGCGTAGGGTATGGGTTAGGGTTAGGGTTAGGGTTAGTGTTAGGGTTAGGGCTCGGTTTAGGGTATTGGTTAGGATTAGGGTACGTGTTAGGGTTAGGGTAGGGGTTAGGGTTAGGGTACGCGTTAGTGTTAGGGTAGTTATTAAACCTATCCCACTCTCTAGATACCCCTTAGCACGTAAAGGAATATTATTTGGAGGTGCAGCCATGGAGAAGAGTTTAGACACTAGGATAAGATAAGGAACACACCCATTATAAAGAAATCACATTAGGATTCTCTTTTTAAGTTGTTCCTTAAAACACTAGTGCTTAGGAAATCTATTGGAGGCAGAAGCAGTCAAGGGTAGCCTAGGGTTAGGGTTAGGCTTGGGGTTAGGCTTAGGGTACGGCTTAGGGTACGGGTTCGGGGAGGGCTTCGGGTACGGCGTAGGGTATGGGTTAGGGTTAGGGTTAGGGTTAGTGTTAGGGTTAGGGCTCGGTTTAGGGTACGGGTTAGGATTAGGGTACGTGTTAGGGTTAGGGTAGGGGATAGGGTTAAGGTACGCGTTAGGGTTAGGGTAGTTATTAAACCTATCCCACTCTCTAGATACCCCTTAGCACGTAAAGGAATATTATTTGGGGGTCCAGCCATGGAGAAGAGTTTAGACACTAGGATACGATAAGGAACACACCCATTATAAAGAAATCACATTAGGATTCTATTTTTAAGCTGTTCCTTAAAACACTAGTGCTTAGGAAATCTATTGGAGGAAGAAGCAGTCAAGGGTAGCCTAGGGTTAGGGTTAGGCTTAGGGTACGGCTTAGGGTACGGCTTAGGGTACGGGTTCGGGGAGGGCTTTGGGTACGGCGTAGGGTATGGGTTAGGTTTAGGGTTAGTGTTAGGTTTAGGCCTCGGTTTAGGGTACGGGATAGAATTAGGGTACATGTTAGGGGTAGGGTAGGGGTTAGGTTTAGGGTACGCGTTAGGGTTAGGGTAGTTATTAAACCTATCCCACTCTCTAGATACACCTTAGCACGTAAAGGAATATTATTTGGGGGTCCAGCCATGGAGAAGAGTTTAGACACTAGGATAAGATAAGGAACACACCCATTATAAAGAAATCACATTAGGATTCTCTTTTTAAGCTGTTCCTTAAAACACTAGTGCTTAGGAAAGCTATTGGAGGCAGAAGCAGTGAAGGGTAACCAAGGGTTAGGGTTAGGCTTGGGGTTAGGCTTAGGGTACGGCTTAGGGTACGGGTTCGGGGAGGGCTTCGGGTACGGCGTAGGGTATGGGTTAGGGTTAGGGTTAGGGTTAGTGTTAGGGTTAGGGCTCGGTTTAGGGTATTGGTTAGGATTAGGGTACTTGTTAGTGTTAGGGTAGGGGTTAGGGTTAGGGTACGCGTTAGTGTTAGGGTAGTTATTAAACCTATCCCACTCTCTAGATACCGCTTAGAACGTAAAGGAATATTATTTGGAGTTCCAGCCATGGAGAAGAGTTTAGACACTAGGATAAGATAAGGAACAGACACATTATAAAGAAATCACATTAGGATTCTCTTTTTAAGCTGTTCCTTAAAACACTAGTGCTTAGGAAATCTATTGGAGGCAGAAGCAGTCAAGGGTAGCCTAGGGTTAGGGTTAGGCTTAGGGTACGGCTTAGGGTACGGCTTAGGGTACGGGTTTGGGGAGGGCTTCGGGTACGGCTTAGGGTATGGGTTAGTGTTAGGGTTAGGGTTAGTGTTCGGGTTAGGGCTCGGCTTAGGGTATTGGTTAGGATTAGGGTACGTGTTAGGGTTAGGGTAGGGGTTAGGGTTAGTGTACGCGTTAGTGTTAGGGTATTTATTAAACCTATCCCAATCTCTAGATACCCCTTAGCACGTAAAGGAATATTATTTGGAGGTCCAGCCATGGAGAAGAGTTTAGACACTAGGATAAGATAAGGAACACACCCATTATAAAGAAATCACATTAGGATTCTCTTTTTAAGCTGTTCCTTAAAACACTAGTGCTTAGGAAATCTATTGGAGGCAGAAGCAGTGAAGGGTAGCCTAGGGTTAGGGTTAGGCTTAGGGTACGGCTTAGGGTACGGCTTAGGGTACTGGTTCGGTGAGGGCTTCGGGTATGGCGTAGGGTATGGGTTAGGGTTAGGGTTAGGGTTAGTGTTAGGGTTAGGGCTCGGTTTAGGGTATTGGTTAGGATTAGGGTACGAGTTAGTGTTAGGGTAGGGGTTAGGGTTATGGTACGCGTTAGTGTTAGGGTAGTTATTAAACCTATCCCACTCTCTAGATACCCCTCAGCACGTAAAGGAATATTATTTGGAGGTCCAGCCATGGAGAAGAGTTTAGACACTAGGATAAGATAAGGAACACACCCATTATAAAGAAATGACATTAGGATTCTCTTTTTAAGTTGTTCCTTAAAACACTAGTGCTTAGGAAATCTATTGGAGGCAGAAGCAGTCAAGGGTAGCCTAGGGTTAGGGTTAGGCTTAGGGTACGGCTTAGGGTACGGCTTAGGGTACGGGTTCGGGGAGGGCTTCGGGTACGGCGTAGGGTATGGGTTAGGGTTAGGGTTAGTGTTAGGTTTAGGGCTCGGTTTAGGGTATTGGTTAGGATTAGGGTACGTGTTAGGGTTAGGGTAGGGGTTAGGGTTAGGGTACGCGTTAGTGTTAGGGTAGTTATTAAACCTATCCCACTCTCTAGATACCCCTTAGCACGTAAAGGAATATTATTTGGAGGTGCAGCCATGGAGAAGAGTTTAGACACTAGGATAAGATAAGGAACACACCCATTATAAAGAAATCACATTAGGATTCTCTTTTTAAGTTGTTCCTTAAAACACTAATGCTTAGGAAATCTATTGGAGGCAGAAGCAGTCAAGGGTAGCCTAGGGTTAGGGTTAGGCTTGGGGTTAGGCTTAGGGTACGGCTTAGGGTACGGGTTCGGGGAGGGGTTCGGGTACGGCGTAGGGTATGGGTTAGGGTTAGGGTTAGGGTTAGTGTTAGGGTTAGGGCTCGGTTTAGGGTTTTCGTTAGGATTAGGGTACGTGTTAGTGTTAGGGTAGTGGTTAGGGTTAGGGTACGCGTTAGTGTTAGGTTAGTTATTAAACCTATCCCACTCTGTAGATACCCCTTAGCACGTAAAGGAATATTATTTGGAGGTCCAGCCATGGAGAAGAGTTTAGACACTAGGATAAGATAAAGAACACACCCATTATAAAGAAATCACATTAGGATTCTCTTTTTAAGCTGTTCCTTAAAACACTAATGCTTAGGAAATCTATTGGAGGCAGAAGCAGTCAAGGGTAGCCTAGGTTTAGGATTAGGATTAGGGTTAGGCTTAGGGTACGGCTTAGGGTACGGGTTCGGGGAGGGCTTCTGGTACGGCGTAGGGTATGGGTTAGGGTTAGGGTTAGGGTTAGTGTTAGGGTTAGGGCTCGGTATAGGGTATTGGTTAGGATTAGGGTACGTGTTAGGGTTAGGGTAGGGTTTAGGGTTAGGGTACGCGTTAGTGTTAGGGTAGTTATTAAACCTATCCCACTCTCTAGATAACCCTTAGCACATAAAGGAATATTATTTGGAGGTCCAGCCATGGAGAAGAGTTTAGACACTAGGATAAGATAAGGAACACACCCATTATAAAGAAATCACATTAGGATTCTCTTTTTAAGCTGTTCCTTAAAACACTAGTGCTTAGAAAATCTATTGGAGGCAGAAGCAGTCAAGGGTAGCCTAGGGTTAGGGTTAGGCTTAGGGTACGGCTTAGGGTACGGCTTAGGGTACCGGTTCGGGGAGGGCTTCGGGTACGGCGTAGGGTATGGGTTAGGGTTAGGGTTAGGGTTAGTGTTAGGGTTAGGGCTCGGTTTAGGGTATTGGTTAGGATTAGGGTACGTGTTAGGGTTAGGGTAGGGGTTAGGGTTAGGGTACGCGTTAGTGTTAGGGTAGTTATTAAACCTAACCCACTCTCTAGATACCCCTTAGCACGTAAAGGAATATTATTTGGAGGTTCAGCCATGGAGAAGAGTTTAGACACTAGGATAAGATAAGGAACACACCCATTATAAAGAAATCACATTAGGATTCTCTTTTTAAGCTGTTCCTTAAACACTAGTGCTTAGAAAATCTATTGGAGGCAGAAGCAGTCAAGGGTAGCCTAGGGTTAGGGTTAGGCTTAGGGTACGGCTTAGGGTACGGCTTAGGGTACCGGTTCGGGGAGGGCTTCGGGTACGGCGTAGGGTATGGGTTAGGGTTACGGTTAGGGTTAGTGTTAGGGTTAGGGCTCGGTTTAGGGTATTGGTTAGGATTAGGTTACGTGTTAGGGTTAGGGTAGGGGTTAGGGTTAGGGTACGCGTTAGTGTTAGGGTAGTTATTAAACCTATCCCAGTCTCTAGATACCCCTTAGCACGTAAAGGAATATTATTTGGAGGTCCAGATATGGAGAAGAGTTTAGACACTAGGATAAGATAAGGAACACACCCATTGTAAAGAAATCACATTAGGATTCTCTTTTTAAGCTGTTCCTTAAAACACTAGTGCTTAGGAAATCTATTGGAGGCAGAAGCAGTCAAGGGTAGCCTAGGGTTAGGGTTAGGCTTAGGGTACGGCTTAGGGTACGGCTTAGGGTACGGGTTCGTGGATGGCTTCGGGTACGGCGTAGGGTATGGGTTAGGGTTAGGGTTAGGGTTAGTGTTAGGGTTAGGGCTCGGTTTAGGGTATTGGTTAGGATTAGGGTACGTGTTAGGGTTAGGTTAGGGGTTAGGGTTAGGGTATGCGTTAGTGTTAGGGTAGTTATTAAAGCTATCCCACTCTCTAGATACCCCTTAGCACGTAAAGGAATATTATTTGGGGGTCCAGCCATGGAGAAGAGTTTAGACACTAGGATAAGATAAGGAACACACCCATTATAAAGAAATCACATTAGGATTCTCTTTTTAAGCTGTTCCTTAAAACACTAGTGCTTAGGAAATCTATTGGAGGCAGAAGCAGTCAAGGGTAGCCTAGGGTTAGGGTTAGGCTTGGGGTTAGGCTTAGGGTACGGCTTAGGGTACGGGTTCGGGGAGGGCTTCGGGTACGGCGTAGGGTATGGGTTAGGGTTAGGGTTAGGGTTAGTGTTAGGGTTAGGGCTCGGTTTAGGGTATTGGTTAGGATTAGGGTACTTGTTAGTGTTAGGGTAGGGGTTAGGGTTAGGGTACGCGTTAGTGTTAGGGTAGTTATTAAACCTATCCCACTCTCTAGATACCCCTTAGCACGTAAAGGAATATTATTTGGAGGTCCAGCCATGGAGAAGAGTTTAGACACTAGGATAAGATAAGGAACACACCCATTATAAAGAAATCACATTAGGATTCTCTTTTTAAGCTGTTCCTTAAAACACTAGTGCTTAGGAAATCTATTGGAGGCAGAAGCAGTGAAGGGTAGCCTAGGGTTAGGGTACGGCTTAGGGTACGGCTTAGGGTACGGCTTAGGGTACGGGTTCGGGGAGGGGTTCGGGTACGGCGTAGGGTATGGGTTAGGGTTAGGGTTAGGGTTAGTGTTAGGGTTAGGGCTCGGTTTAGGGTATTGCTTAGGATTAGGGTACGTGTTAGGGTTAGGGTAGGGGTTAGGGTTAGGGTACGCGTTAGTGTTAGGGTAGTTATTAAACCTATCCCACTCTCTAGATACCCCTTAGCACGTAAAGGAATATTATTTGGAGGTGCAGCCATGGAGAAGAGTTTAGACACTAGGATAAGATAAGGAACACACCCATTATAAAGAAATCACATTAGGATTCTCTTTTTAAGTTGTTCCTTAAAACACTAGTGCTTAGGAAATCTATTGGAGGCAGAAGCAGTCAAGGGTAGCCTAGGGTTAGGGTTAGGCTTGGGGTTAGGCTTAGGGTACGGCTTAGGGTACGGGTTCGGGGAGGGCTTCGGGTACGGCGTAGGGTATGGGTTAGGGTTAGGGTTAGGGTTAGTGTTAGGGTTAGGGCTCGGTTTAGGGTTGTGGTTAGGATTAGGGTACGTGTTAGTGTTAGGGTAGGGGTTAGGGTTAGGGTACGCGTTAGTGTTAGGTTAGTTATTAAACCTATCCCACTCTGTAGATACCCCTTAGCACGTAAAGGAATATTATTTGGAGGTCCAGCCATGGAGAAGAGTTTAGACACTAGGATAAGATAAGGAACACACCCATTATAAAGAAATCACATTAGGATTCTCTTTTTAAGCTGTTCCTTAAAACACTAGTGCTTAGGAAATCTATTGGAGGCAGAAGCAGTCAAGGGTAGCCTAGGGTTAGGGTTAGGCTTAGGGTACGGCTTAGGGTACGGCTTAGGGTACGGGTTCGGTGAGGGCTTCGTGTACGGCGTAGGGTATGGGTTAGGGTTAGGGTTAGGGTTAGTGTTAGGGTTAGGGGTCGGTTTAGGGTACGGGTTAGGATTAGGGTACGTGTTAGGGTTAGGGTAGGGGATAGGGTTAGGGTACGCGTTAGGGTTAGGGTAGTTATTAAACCTATCCCACTCTCTAGATACCCCTTAGCACGTAAAGTAATATTATTTGGGGGTCCAGCCATGGAGAAGAGTTTAGACACTAGGATACGATAAGGAACACACCCATTATAAAGAAATCACATTAGGATTCTATTTTTAAGCTGTTCCTTAAAACACTAGTGCTTAGGAAATCTATTGGAGGAAGAAGCAGTCAAGGGTAGCCTAGGGTTAGGGTTAGGCTTAGGGTACGGCTTAGGGTACGGCTTAGGGTACGGGTTCGGGGAGGGCTTTGGGTACGGCGTAGGGTATGGGTTAGGGTTAGGGTTAGTGTTAGGGTTAGGGCTCGGTTTAGGGTACGGGATAGAATTAGGGTACATGTTAGGGGTAGGGTAGGGGTTAGGTTTAGGGTACGCGTTAGGGTTAGGGTAGTTATTAAACCTATCCCACTCTCTACATACACCTTAGCACGTAAAGGAATATTATTTGGGGGTCCAGCCATGGAGAAGAGTTTAGACACTAGGATAAGATAAGGAACACACCCATTATAAAGAAATCACATTAGGATTCTCTTTTTAAGCTGTTCCTTAAAACACTAGTGCTTAGGAAAGCTATTGGAGGCAGAAGCAGTGAAGGGTAAACAAGGGTTAGGGTTAGGCTTGGGGTTAGGCTTAGGTTACGGCTTAGGGTACGGGTTCGGGGAGGGCTTCGGGTACGGCGTAGGGTATGGGTTAGGGTTAGGGTTAGGGTTAGTGTTAGGGTTAGGGCTCGGTTTAGGGTATTGGTTAGGATTAGGGTACTTGTTAGTGTTAGGGTAGGGGTCAGGGTTAGGGTACGCGTTAGTGTTAGGGTAGTTATTAAACCTATCCCACTCTCTAGATACCGCTTAGCACGTAAAGGAATATTATTTGGAGTTCCAGCCATGGAGAAGAGTTTAGACACTAGGATAAGATAAGGAACAGACACATTATAAAGAAATCACATTAGGATTCTCTTTTTAAGCTGTTCCTTAAAACACTAGTGCTTAGGAAATCTATTGGAGGCATAAGCAGTCAAGGGTAGCCTAGGGTTAGGGTTAGGCTTAGGGTACGGCTTAGGGTACGGCTTAGGGTACGGGTTTGGGGAGGGCTTCGGGTACGGCTTAGGGTATGGGTTAGGGTTAGGGTTAGGGTTAGTGTTAGGGTTAGGGCTCGGCTTAGGGTATTGGTTAGGATTAGGGTACGAGTTAGGGTTGGGGTAGGGGTTAGGGTTAGGGTACGCGTTAGTGTTAGGGTATTTATTAAACCTATCCCAATCTCTAGATACCCCTTAGCACGTAAAGGAATATTATTTGGAGGTCCAGCCATGGAGAAGAGTTTAGACACTAGGATAAGATAAGGAACACACCCATTATAAAGAAATCACATTAGGATTCTCTTTTTAAGCTGTTCCTTAAAACACTAGTGCTTAGGAAATCTATTGGACCAGAAGCAGTCAAGGGTAGCCTAGGGTTAGGGTTAGGCTTAGGGTACGGCTTAGGGTACGGCTTAGGGTACGGGTTCGTGGAGGGCTTCGGGTACGGCGTAGGGTATGGGTTATGGTTAGGGTTAGGGTTAGTGTTAGGGTTACGGCTCGGTTTAGGGTATTGGTTAGGATTAGGGTACGTGTTATGGTTAGGGTTGGGGTTAGGGTTAGGGTACGCTTTAGTGTTAGGGTAGTTATTAAAACTATCCCACTCTCTAGATACCCCTTAGCACATAAAGGAATATTATTTGGAGGTCCAGCCATGGAGAAGAGTTTAGACACTAGGATAAGATAAGGAACACACCCATTATAAAGAAATCACATTAGGATTCTCTTTTTAAGCTGTTCCTTAAAATACTAGTGCTTAGGAAATCTATTGGAGGCAGAAGCAGTCAAGGGTAACCAAGGGTTAGGGTTAGGCTTGGGGTTAGGCTTAGGGTACGGCTTAGGGTACGGGTTCGGGGAGGGCTTCGGGTATGGCATAGGGTATGGGTTAGGGTTAGGGTTAGGGTTAGGGTTAGTGTTAGGGTTAGGGCTCGGTTTAGGGTATTGGTTAGGATTAGGATACGTGTTAGTGTTAGGGTAGGGGTTAGGGTTAGGGTACGCGTTAGTGTTAGGGTAGTTATTAAACCTATCCCACTCTCTAGATACCCCTTAGCACGTAAAGGAATATTATTTGGAGGTCCAGCCATGGAGAAGAGGTTAGACACTAGGATAAGATAAGGAACGCACCCATTATAAAGAAATCACATTAGGATTCTCTTTTTAAGCTGTTCCTTAAAACACTAGTGCTTAGGAAATCTATTGGAGGCAGAAGCAGTCAAGGGTAGCCTAGGGTTAGGGTTAGGCTTAGGGTTAGGCTTAGGGTACGGCTTAGGGTACGGGTTCGGGGAGGGCTTCGGGTACGGCGTAGGGTATGGGTTAGGGTTAGGGTTAGGGTTAGTGTTAGGGTTAGGGCTCGGTTTAGGGTACGGGTTAGGATTAGGGTACGTGTTAGGGTTAGGGTAGGGGTTAGGGTTAGGGTACGCGTTAGTGTTAGGGTAGTTATTAAACCTATCCCACTCTCTAGATACACCTTAGCACGTCAAGGAATATTATTTGGCGGTCCAGCCATGGAGAAGAGTTTAGACACTAGGATTAGATAAGGAACACACCCATTATAAAGAAATCACATTAGGATTCTCTTTTTAAGCTGTTCCTTAAAACACTAGTGCTTAGGAAAGCTATTGGAGGCAGAAGCAGTGAAGGGTAACCAAGGGTTAGGGTTAGGCTTGGGGTTAGGCTTAGGGTACGGCTTAGGGTACGGGTTCGGGGAGGGCTTCGGGTACGGCGTAGGGTATGGGTTAGGGTTAGGGTTAGGGTTAGTGTTAGGGTTAGGGCTCGGTTTAGGGTATTGGTTAGGATTAGGGTACTTGTTAGTGTTAGGGTAGGGGTTAGGGTTAGGGTACGCGTTAGTGTTAGGGTAGTTATTAAACCTATCCCACTCTCTAGATACCGCTTAGCACGTAAAGGAATATTATTTGGAGTTCCAGCCATGGAGAAGAGTTTAGACACTAGGATAAGATAAGGAACAGACACATTATAAAGAAATCACATTAGGATTCTCTTTTTAAGCTGTTCCTTAAAACACTAGTGCTTAGGAAATCTATTGGAGGCAGAAGCAGTCAAGGGTAGCCTAGGGTTAGGGTTAGGCTTAGGGTACGGCTTAGGGTACGGCTTAGGGTACGGGTTTGGGGAGGGCTTCGGGTACGGCTTAGGGTATGGGTTAGTGTTAGGGTTAGGGTTAGTGTTCGGGTTAGGGCTCGGCTTAGGGTATTGGTTAGGATTAGGGTACGTGTTAGGGTTAGGGTAGGGGTTAGGGTTAGGGTACGCGTTAGTGTTAGGGTATTTATTAAACCTATCCCAATCTCTAGATACCCCTTAGCACGTAAAGGAATATTATTTGGAGGTCCAGCCATGGAGAAGAGTTTAGACACTAGGATAAGATAAGGAACACACCCATTATAAAGAAATCACATTAGGATTCTCTTTTTAAGCTGTTCCTTAAAACACTAGTGCTTAGGAAATCTATTGGAGGCAGAAGCAGTGAAGGGTAGCCTAGGGTTAGGGTTAGGCTTAGGGTACGGCTTAGGGTACGGCTTAGGGTACTGGTTCGGTGAGGGCTTCGGGTATGGCGTAGGGTATGGGTTAGGGTTAGGGTTAGGGTTAGTGTTAGGGTTAGGGCTCGGTTTAGGGTATTGGTTAGGATTAGGGTACGAGTTAGTGTTAGGGTAGGGGTTAGGGTTATGGTACGCGTTAGTGTTAGGGTAGTTATTAAACCTATCCCACTCTCTAGATACCCCTCAGCACGTAAAGGAATATTATTTGGAGGTCCAGCCATGGAGAAGAGTTTAGACACTAGGATAAGATAAGGAACACACCCATTATAAAGAAATGACATTAGGATTCTCTTTTTAAGTTGTTCCTTAAAACACTAGTGCTTAGGAAATCTATTGGAGGCAGAAGCAGTCAAGGGTAGCCTAGGGTTAGGGTTAGGCTTAGGGTACGGCTTAGGGTACGGCTTAGGGTACGGGTTCGGGGAGGGCTTCGGGTACGGCGTAGGGTATGGGTTAGGGTTAGGGTTAGTGTTAGGTTTAGGGCTCGGTTTAGGGTATTGGTTAGGATTAGGGTACGTGTTAGGGTTAGGGTAGGGGTTAGAGTTAGGGTACGCGTTAGTGTTAGGGTAGTTATTAAACCTATCCCACTCTCTAGATACCCCTTAGCACGTAAAGGAATATTATTTGGAGGTGCAGCCATGGAGAAGAGTTTAGACACTAGGATAAGATAAGGAACACACCCATTATAAAGAAATCACATTAGGATTCTCTTTTTAAGTTGTTCCTTAAAACACTAATGCTTAGGAAATCTATTGGAGGCAGAAGCAGTCAAGGGTAGCCTAGGGTTAGGGTTAGGCTTGGGGTTAGGCTTAGGGTACGGCTTAGGGTACGGGTTCGGGGAGGGGTTCGGGTACGGCGTAGGGTATGGGTTAGGGTTAGGGTTAGGGTTAGTGTTAGGGTTAGGGCTCGGTTTAGGGTTTTCGTTAGGATTAGGGTACGTGTTAGTGTTAGGGTAGGGGTTAGGGTTAGGGTACGCGTTAGTGTTAGGTTAGTTATTAAACCTATCCCACTCTGTAGATACCCCTTAGCACGTAAAGGAATATTATTTGGAGGTCCAGCCATGGAGAAGAGTTTAGACACTAGGATAAGATGAGGAACACACCCATTATAAAGAAATCACATTAGGATTCTCTTTTTAAGTTGTTCCTTAAAACACTAATGCTTAGGAAATCTATTGGAGGCAGAAGCAGTCAAGGGTAGCCTAGGTTTAGGGTTAGGATTAGGGTTAGGCTTAGGGTACGGCTTAGGGTACGGGTTCGGGGAGGGCTTCTGGTACGGCGTAGGGTATGGGTTAGGGTTAGGGTTAGGGTTAGTGTTAGGGTTAGGGCTCGGTTTAGGGTACGGGTTAGGATTAGGGTACGTGTTAGGGTTAGGGTAGGGGTTAGGGTTAGGGTACGCATTAGTGTTAGGTTAGTTATTAATCCTATCCCACTCTGTAGATACCCCTTAGCACGTAAAGGAATATTATTTGGAGGTCCAGCCATGGAGAAGAGTTTAGACACTAGGATAAGATAAGGAACACACCCATTATAAAGAAATCACATTAGGATTCTCTTTTTAAGCTGTTCCTTAAAACACTAGTGCTTAGGAAATCTATTGGAGGCAGAAGCAGTCAAGGGTAGCCTAGGGTTAGGGTTAGGCTTAGGGTTAGGCTTAGGGTACGGCTTAGGGTATGGGTTCGGTGAGGGCTTCTGGTACGGCGTAGGGTATGGGTTAGGGTTAGGGTTAGGGTTAGTGTTAGGGTTAGGGCTCGGTTTAGGGTACGGGTTAGGATTAGGGTACGTGTTAGGGTTAGGGTAGGGGATAGGTTTAGGGTACGCGTTAGGGTTAGGGTAGTTATTAAACCTATCCCACTCTCTAGATACCCCTTAGCACGTAAAGGAATATTATTTGGAGGTGCAGCCATGGAGAAGAGTTTAGACACTAGGATAAGATAAGGAACACACCCATTATAAAGAAATCACATTAGGATTCTCTTTTTAAGTTGTTCCTTAAAACACTAGTGCTTAGGAAATCTATTGGAGGCAGAAGCAGTCAAGGGTAGCCTAGGGTTAGGGTTAGGCTTGGGGTTAGGCTTAGGGTACGGCTTAGGGTACGGGTTCGGGGAGGGGTTCGGGTACGGCGTAGGGTATGGGTTAGGGTTAGGGTTAGGGTTAGTGTTAGGGTTAGGGCTCGGTTTAGGATTTTGGTTAGGATTAGGGTACGTGTTAGTGTTAGGGTAGGGGTTAGGGTTAGGGTACGCGTTAGTTTTAGGTTAGTTATTAAACCTATCCCACTCTGTAGATACCCCTTAGCACGTAAAGGAATATTATTTGGAGGTCCAGCCATGTTGAAGAGTTTAGACACTAGGATAAGATAAGGAACACACCCATTATAAAGAAATCACATTAGGATTCTCTTTTTAAGCTGTTCCTTAAAACACTAGTGCTTAGGAAATCTATTGGAGGCAGAAGCAGTCAAGGGTAGCCTAGGGTTAGGGTTAGGCTTAGGGTTAGGCTTAGGGTACGGCTTAGGGTACGGGTTCGGTGAGGGCTTCGGGTACGGCGTAGGGTATGGGTTAGGGTTAGGGTTAGTGTTAGGGTTAGGGCTCGGTTTAGGGTACGGGTTAGGATTAGGGTACGTGTTAGGGTTAGGGTAGGGGATAGGGTTAGGGTACGCGTTAGGGTTAGGGTAGTTATTAAACCTATCCCACTCTCTAGATACCCCTTAGCACGTAAAGTAATATTATTTGGGGGTCCCGCCATGGAGAAGAGTTTAGACACTAGGATAAGATAAGGAACACACCCATTATAAAGAAATCACATTAGGATTCTCTTTTTAAGCTGTTCCTTAAAACACTAGTGCTTAGGAAATCTATTGGAGGAAGAAGCAGTCAAGGGTAGCCTAGGGTTAGGGTTAGGCTTAGGGTACGGCTTAGGGTACGGCTTACGGTACGGGTTCGGGGAGGGCTTTGGGTACGGCGTAGGGTATGGGTTAGGGTTAGGGTTAGGGTTAGTGTTAGGGTTAGGGCTCGGTTTAGGGTACGGGATAGAATTAGGGTACATGTTAGGGTTAGGGTAGGGGTTAGGTTTAGGGTACGCGTTAGGGTTAGGGTAGTTATTAAACCTATCCCACTCTCTAGATACACCTTAGCACGTAAAGGAATATTATTTGGAGTTCCAGCCATGGAGAAGAGTTTAGACACTAGGATAAGATAAGGAACAGACACATTATAAAGAAATCACATTAGGATTCTCTTTTTAAGCTGTTCCTTAAAACACTAGTGCTTAGGAAATCTATTGGAGGCAGAAGCAGTCAAGGGTAGCCTAGGGTTAGGGTTAGGCTTAGGGTTAGGCTTAGGGTACGGCTTAGGGTACGGGTTCGGTGAGGGCTTCGGGTACGGCGTAGGGTATGGGTTAGGGTTAGGGTTAGGGTTAGTGTTAGGGTTAGGGCTCGGTTTAGGGTACGGGTTAGGATTAGGGTACGTGTTAGGGTTAGGGTAGGGGATAGGTTTAGGGTACGCGTTAGGGTTAGGGTAGTTATTAAACCTATCCCACTCTCTAGATACCCCTTAGCACGTAAAGGAATATTATTTGGGGGTCCAGCCATGGAGAAGAGTTTAGACACTAGGATACGATAAGGAACACACCCATTATAAAGAAATCACATTAGGATTCTATTTTTAAGCTGTTCCTTAAAACACTAATGCTTAGGAAATCTATTGGAGGAAGAAGCAGTCAAGGGTAGCCTAGGGTTAGGGTTAGGCTTAGGGTACGGCTTAGGGTACGGCTTAGGGTACGGGTTCGGCGAGGGCTTTGGGTACGGCGTAGGGTATGGGTTAGGGTTAGGGTTAGTGTTAGGGTTAGGGCTCGGTTTAGGGTACGGGATAGAATTAGGGTACATGTTAGGGGTAGGGTAGGGGTTAGGTTTAGGGTACGTGTTAGGGTTAGGGTAGTTATTAAACCTATCCCACTCTCTAGATACACCTTAGCACGTAAAGGAATATTATTTGGGGGTCCAGCCATGGAGAAGAGTTTAGACACTAGGATAAGATAAGGAACACACCCATTATAAAGAAATCACATTAGGATTCTCTTTTTAAGCTGTTCCTTAAAACACTAGTGCTTAGGAAAGCTATTGGAGGCAGAAGCAGTGAAGGGTAACCAAGGGTTAGGGTTAGGCTTGGGGTTAGGCTTAGGGTACGGCTTAGGGTACGGGTTCGGGGAGGGCTTCGGGTACGGCGTAGGGTATGGGTTAGGGTTAGGGTTAGGGTTAGTGTTAGGGTTAGGGCTCGGTTTAGGGTATTGGTTAGGATTAGGGTACTTGTTAGTGTTAGGGTAGGGGTTAGGGTTAGGGTACGCGTTAGTGTTAGGGTAGTTATTAAACCTATCCCACTCTCTAGTTACCGCTTAGCACGTAAAGGAATATTATTTGGAGTTCCAGCCATGGAGAAGAGTTTAGACACTAGGATAAGATAAGGAAGAGACACATTATAAAGAAATCACATTAGGATTCTCTTTTTCAGCTGTTCCTTAAAACACTAGTGCTTAGGAAATCTATTGGAGGCAGAAGCAGTCAAGGGTAGCCTAGGGTTAGGGTTAGGCTTAGGGTACGGCTTAGGATACGGCTTAGGGTACGGGTTTGGGGAGGGCTTCGGGTACGGCTTAGGGTATGGGTTAGTGTTAGGGTTAGGGTTAGTGTTAGGGTTAGGGCTCGGCTTAGGGTATTGGTTAGGATTAGGGTACGTGTTAGGGTTAGGGTAGGGGTTAGGGTTAGGGTACGCGTTAGTGTTAGGGTATTTATTAAACCTATCCCAATCTCTAGATACCCCTTAGCACGTAAAGGAATATTATTTGGAGGTCCAGCCATGGAGAAGAGTTTAGACACTAGGATAAGATAAGGAACACACCCATTATAAAGAAATCACATTAGGATTCTCTTTTTAAGCTGTTCCTTAAAACACTAGTGCTTAGGAAATCTATTGGAGGCAGAAGCAGTCAAGGGTAGCCTAGGGTTAGGGTTAGGCTTAGGGTACGGCTTAGGGTACGGCTTAGGGTACGGCTTAGGGTACTGGTTCGGTGAGGGCTTCGGGTACGGCGTAGGGTATGGGTTAGGGTTAGGGTTAGGGTTAGTGTTAGGGTTAGGGCTCGGTTTAGGGTTTTCGTTAGGATTAGGGTACGTGTTAGTGTTAGGGTAGGGGTTAGGGTTAGGGTACGCGTTAGTGTTAGGGTAGTTATTAAACCTATCCCACTCTCTAGATACCGCTTAGCACGTCAAGGAATATTATTTGGAGTTCCAGCCATGGAGAAGAGTTTAGACACTAGGATAAGATAAGGAACAGACACATTATAAAGAAATCACATTAGGATTCTCTTTTTAAGCTGTTCCTTAAAACACTAGTGCTTAGGAAATCTATTGGAGGCAGAAGCAGTCAAGGGTAGCCTAGGGTTAGGGTTAGGCTTAGGGTACGGCTTAGGTTACAGCTTAGGGTACGGGTTTGGGGAGGGCTTCGGGTACGGCTTAGGGTATGGGTTAGGGTTAGGGTTAGGGTTAGTGTTAGGGTTAGGGCTCGGTTTAGGGTATTGGTTAGGATTAGGGTACATGTTAGGGTTAGGGTAGGGGTTAGGGTTAGGGTACGCGTTAGGGTTAGGGTAGTTATTAAACCTATCCCACTCTCTAGATACCCCTTAGCACGTAAAGGAATATTATTTGGAGGTCCAGCCATGGAGAAGAGTTTAGACACTAGGATAAGATAAGGAACACACCCATTATAAAGAAATCACATTAGGATTCTCTTTTTAAGTTGTTCCTTAAAACACTAGTGCTTAGGAAATCTATTGGAGGCAGAAGCAGTCAAGGGTAGCCTAGGGTTAGGGTTAGGCTTGGGGTTAGGCTTAGGGTACGGCTTAGGGTACGGGTTCGGGGAGGGGTTCGGGTACGGCGTAGGGTATGGGTTAGGGTTAGGGTTAGGGTTAGTGTTAGGGTTAGGGCTCGGTTTAGGGTTTTGGTTAGGATTAGGGTACGTGTTAGTGTTAGGGTAGGGGTTAGGGTTACGGTACGCGTTAGTGTTAGGTTAGTTATTAAACCTATCCCACTCTGTAGATACCCCTTAGCACGTAAAGGAATATTATTTGGAGGTCCAGCCATGGAGAAGAGTTTAGACACTAGGATAAGATAAGGAACACACCCATTATAAAGAAATCACATTAGGATTCTCTTTTTAAGCTGTTCCTTAAAACACTAGTGCTTAGGAAATCTATTGGAGGCAGAAGCAGTCAAGGGTAGCCTAGGGATAGGGTTAGGCTTAGGGTTAGGCTTAGGGTACGGCTTAGGGTACGGGTTCGGTGAGGGCTTCGGGTACGGCGTAGGGTATGGGTTAGGGTTAGGGTTAGTGTTAGGGTTAGGGCACGGTTTAGGGTACGGCTTAGGATTAGGGTACGTGTTAGGGTTAGGGTAGGGGATAGGGTTAGGGTACGCGTTAGGGTTAGGGTAGTTATTAAACCTATCCCACTCTCTAGATACCCCTTAGCACGTAAAGGAATATTATTTGGGGGTCCAGCCATGGAGAAGAGTTTAGACACTAGGATAAGATAAGGAACACACCCATTATAAAGAAATCACATTAGGATTCTCTTTTTAAGCTGTTCCTTAAAACACTAGTGCTTAGGAAATCTATTGGAGGAAGAAGCAGTCAAGGGTAGCCTAGGGTTAGGGTTAGGCTTAGGGTACGGCTTAGGGTACGGCTTACGGTACGGGTTCGGTGAGGGCTTCGGGTACGGCGTGGGGTATGGGTTAGGGTTAGGGTTAGGGTTAGTGTTAGGGTTAGGGCTCGGTTTAGGGTACGGGATAGAATTAGGGTACATGTTAGGGTTAGGGTAGGGGTTAGGTTTAGGGTACGCGTTATGGTTAGGGTAGTTATTAAACCTATCCCACTCTCTAGATACACCTTAGCACGTAAAGGAATATTATTTGGAGTTCCAGCCATGGAGAAGAGTTTAGACACTAGGATAAGATAAGGAACAGACACATTATAAAGAAATCACATTAGGATTCTCTTTTTAAGCTGTTCCTTAAAACACTAGTGCTTAGGAAATCTATTGGAGGCAGAAGCAGTCAAAGGTAGCCTAGGGTTAGGGTTAGGCTTAGGGTATGGCTTAGGTTACGGCTTAGGGTACGGGTTTGGGGAGGGCTTCGGGTACGGCTTAGGGTATGGGTTAGGGTTAGGGTTAGGGTTAGTGTTAGGGTTAGGGCTCGGTTTAGGGTATTGGTTAGGATTAGGGTACGTGTTAGGGTTAGGGTAGGGGTTAGGGTTAGGGTACGCGTTAGTGTTAGGGTAGTTATTAAACCTATCCCACTCTCTAGATACCCCTTAGCACGTAAAGGAATATTATTTGGAGGTGCAGCCATGGAGAAGAGTTTAGACACTAGGATAAGATAAGGAACACACCCATTATAAAGAAATCACATTAGGATTCTCTTTTTAAGTTGTTCCTTAAAACACTAGTGCTTAGGAAATCTATTGGAGGCAGAAGCAGTCAAGGGTAGCCTAGGGTTAGGGTTAGGCTTGAGGTTAGGCTTAGGGTACGGCTTAGGGTACGGGTTCGGGGAGGGGTTCGGGTACGGCGTAGGGTATGGGTTAGGGTTAGGGTTAGGGTTAGTGTTAGGGTTAGGGCTCGGTTTAGGGTTTTGGTTAGGATTAGGGTACGTGTTAGTGTTAGGGTATGGGTTAGGGTTAGGGTACGCGTTAGTGTTAGGTTAGTTATTAAACCTATCCCACTCTGTAGATACCCCTTAGCACGTAAAGGAATATTATTTGGAGGTCCAGCCATGGAGAAGAGTTTAGACACTAGGATAAGATAAGGAACACACCCATTATAAAGAAATCACATTAGGATTCTCTTTTTAAGCTGTTCCTTAAAACACTAGTGCTTAGGAAATCTATTGAAGGCAGAAGCAGTCAAGGGTAGCCTAGGGTTAGGGTTAGGCTTAGGGTTAGGCTTAGGGTACGGCATAGGGTACGGGTTCGGTGAGGGCTTCGGGTACGGCGTAGGGTATGGGTTAGGGTTAGGGTTAGGGTTAGTGTTAGGGTTAGGGCTCGGTTTAGGGTACGGGTTAGGATTAGGGTACGTGTTAGGGTTAGGGTAGGGGATAGGGTTAGGGTACGCGTTAGGGTTAGGGTAGTTATTAAACCTATCCCACTCTCTAGATACCCCTTAGCACGTAAAGGAATATTATTTGGGGGTCCAGCCATGGAGAAGAGTTTAGACACTAGGATAAGATAAGGAACACACCCATTATAAAGAAATCACATTAGGATTCTCTTTTTAAGCTGTTCCTTAAAACACTAGTGCTTAGGAAATCTATTGGAGGAAGAAGCAGTCAAGGGTAACCAAGGGTTAGGGTTAGGCTTGGGGTTAGGCTTAGGGTACGGCTTAGGGTACGGGTTCGGGGAGGGCTTCGGGTACGGCGTAGGGTATGGGTTAGGGTTAGGGTTAGGGTTAGTGTTAGGGTTAGGGCTCGGTTTAGGGTATTGGTTAGGATTAGGGTACGTGTTAGTGTTAGGGTAGGGGTTAGGGTTAGGGTACGCGTTAGTGTTAGGGTAGTTATTAAACCTATCCCACTCTCTAGATACCGCTTAGCATGTAAAGGAATATTATTTGGAGTTCCAGCCATGGAGAAGAGTTTAGACACTAGGATAAGATAAGGAACAGACACATTATAAAGAAATCACATTAGCATTCTCTTTTTAAGCTGTTCCTTAAAACACTAGTGCTTAGGAAATCTATTGGAGGCAGAAGCAGTCAAGGGTAGCCTAGGGTTAGGGTTAGGCTTAGGGTACGGCTTAGGGTACGGGTTTGGGGAGGGCTTCGGGTAAGGCTTAGGGTATGGGTTAGGGTTAGGGTTAGGGTTAGTGTTAGGGTTAGGGCTCGGCTTAGGGTATTGGTTAGGATCAGGGTACGTGTTAGGGTTAGGGTAGGGGTTAGGGTTAGGGTACGCGTTAGTGTTAGGGTATTTATTAAACCTATCCCAATCTCTAGATACCCCTTAGCACGTAAAGGAATATTATTTGGAGGTCCAGCCATGGAGAAGAGTTTAGACACTAGGATAAGATAAGGAACACACCCATTATAAAGAAATCACATTAGGATTCTCTTTTTAAGCTGTTCCTTAAAACACTAGTGCTTAGGAAATCTATTGGAGGCAGAAGCAGTGAAGGGTAGCCTAGGGTTAGGGTACGGCTTAGGGTACGGCTTAGGGTACGGCTTAGGGTACGGGTTCGGTGAGGGCTTCGGGTACGGCGTAGGGTATGGGTTAGGGTTAGGGTTAGGGTTAGTGTTAGGGTTAGGGGTCGGTTTAGGGTACGGGTTAGGATTAGGGTACGTGTTAGGGTTAGGGTAGGGGATAGGGTTAGGGTACGCGTTAGGGTTAGGGTAGTTATTAAACCTATCCCACTCTCTAGATACCCCTTAGAACGTAAAGGAATATTATTTGGGGGTCCAGCCATGGAGAAGAGTTTAGACACTAGGATACGATAAGGAACACACCCATTATAAAGAAATCACATTAGGATTCTATTTTTAAGCTGTTCCTTAAAACAATAGTGCTTAGGAAATCTATTGGAGGAAGAAGCAGTCAAGGGTAGCCTAGGGTTAGGGTTAGGCTTAGGGTACGGCTTAGGGTACGGCTTAGGGTACGGGTTCGGGGAGGGCTTTGGGTACGGCGTAGGGTATGGGTTAGGGTTAGGGTTAGTGTTAGGGTTAGGGCTCGGTTTAGGGTACGGGATAGAATTAGGGTACATGTTAGGGGTAGGGTAGGGGTTAGGTTTAGGGTACGCGTTAGGGTTAGGGTAGTTATTAAACCTATCCCACTCTCTAGATACACCTTAGCACGTAAAGGAATATTATTTGGGGGTCCAGCTATGGAGAAGAGTTTAGACACTAGGATAAGATAAGGAACACACCCATTATAAAGAAATCACATTAGGATTCTCTTTTTAAGCTGTTCCTTAAAACACTAGTGCTTAGGAAAGCTATTGGAGGCAGAAGCAGTGAAGGGTAAACAAGGGTTAGGGTTAGGCTTGGGGTTAGGCTTAGGTTACGGCTTAGGGTACGGGTTCGGGGAGGGCTTCGGGTACGGCGTAGGGTATGGGTTAGGGTTAGGGTTAGGGTTAGTGTTAGGGTTAGGGCTCGGTTTAGGGTATTGGTTAGGATTAGGGTACTTGTTAGTGTTAGGGTAGGGGTTAGGGTTAGGGTACGCGTTAGTGTTAGGGTAGTTATTAAACCTATCCCACTCTCTAGATACCGCTTAGCACGTAAAGGAATATTATTTGGAGTTCCAGCCATGGAGAAGAGTTTAGACACTAGGATAAGATAAGGAACAGACACATTATAAAGAAATCACATTAGGATTCTCTTTTTAAGCTGTTCCTTAAAACATTAGTGCTTAGGAAATCTATTGGAGGCAGAAGCAGTCAAGGGTAGCCTAGGGTTAGGGTTAGGCTTAGGGTTAGGCTTAGGGTACGGCTTAGGGTACGGGTTCGTTGAGGGCTTCGGGTACGGCGTAGGGTATGGGTTAGGGTTAGGGTTAGGGTTAGTGTTAGGGTTAGGGCTCGGTTTAGGGTATTGGTTAGGATTAGGGTACGTGTTAGGGTTAGGGTAGGGGTTAGGGTTAGGGTACGCGTTAGTGTTAGGGTAGTTATTAAACCTATCCCACTCTCTAGATACCCCTTAGCACGTAAAGGAATATTATTTGGAGGTCCAGCCATGGAGAAGAGTTTAGACACTAGGATAAGATAAGGAACACACCCATTATAAAGAAATCACATTAGGATTCTCTTTATAAGCTGTTCCTTAAAACACTAGTGCTTAGGAAATCTATTGGAGGCAGAAGCAGTCAAGGGTAGCCTAGGGATAGGGTTAGGCTTAGGGTTAGGCTTAGGGTACGGCTTAGGGTACGGGTTCGGTGAGGGCTTCGGGTACGGCGTAGGGTATGGGTTAGGGTTAGGGTTAGTGTTAGGGTTAGGGCACGGTTTAGGGTACGGCTTAGGATTAGGGTACGTGTTAGGGTTAGGGTAGGGGATAGGGTTAGGGTACGCGTTAGGGTTAGGGTAGTTATTAAACCTATCCCACTCTCTAGATACCCCTTAGCACGTAAAGGAATATTATTTGGGGGTCCAGCCATGGAGAAGAGTTTAGACACTAGGATAAGATAAGGAACACACCCATTATAAAGAAATCACATTAGGATTCTCTTTTTAAGCTGTTCCTTAAAACACTAGTGCTTAGGAAATCTATTGGAGGAAGAAGCAGTCAAGGGTAGCCTAGGGTTAGGGTTAGGCTTAGGGTACGGCTTAGGGTACGGCTTACGGTACGGGTTCGGTGAGGGCTTCGGGTACGGCGTGGGGTATGGGTTAGGGTTAGGGTTAGGGTTAGTGTTAGGGTTAGGGCTCGGTTTAGGGTACGGGATAGAATTAGGGTACATGTTAGGGTTAGGGTAGGGGTTAGGTTTAGGGTACGCGTTATGGTTAGGGTAGTTATTAAACCTATCCCACTCTCTAGATACACCTTAGCACGTAAAGGAATATTATTTGGAGTTCCAGCCATGGAGAAGAGTTTAGACACTAGGATAAGATAAGGAACAGACACATTATAAAGAAATCACATTAGGATTCTCTTTTTAAGCTGTTCCTTAAAACACTAGTGCTTAGGAAATCTATTGGAGGCAGAAGCAGTCAAAGGTAGCCTAGGGTTAGGGTTAGGCTTAGGGTATGGCTTAGGTTACGGCTTAGGGTACGGGTTTGGGGAGGGCTTCGGGTACGGCTTAGGGTATGGGTTAGGGTTAGGGTTAGGGTTAGTGTTAGGGTTAGGGCTCGGTTTAGGGTATTGGTTAGGATTAGGGTACGTGTTAGGGTTAGGGTAGGGGTTAGGGTTAGGGTACGCGTTAGTGTTAGGGTAGTTATTAAACCTATCCCACTCTCTAGATACCCCTTAGCACGTAAAGTAATATTATTTGGGGGTCCCGCCATGGAGAAGAGTTTAGACACTAGGATAAGATAAGGAACACACCCATTATAAAGAAATCACATTAGGATTCTCTTTTTAAGCTGTTCCTTAAAACACTAGTGCTTAGGAAATCTATTGGAGGAAGAAGCAGTCAAGGGTAGCCTAGGGTTAGGGTTAGGCTTAGGGTACGGCTTAGGGTACGGCTTACGGTACGGGTTCGGGGAGGGCTTTGGGTACGGCGTAGGGTATGGGTTAGGGTTAGGGTTAGGGTTAGTGTTAGGGTTAGGGCTCGGTTTAGGGTACGGGATAGAATTAGGGTACATGTTAGGGTTAGGGTAGGGGTTAGGTTTAGGGTACGCGTTAGGGTTAGGGTAGTTATTAAACCTATCCCACTCTCTAGATACACCTTAGCACGTAAAGGAATATTATTTGGAGTTCCAGCCATGGAGAAGAGTTTAGACACTAGGATAAGATAAGGAACAGACACATTATAAAGAAATCACATTAGGATTCTCTTTTTAAGCTGTTCCTTAAAACACTAGTGCTTAGGAAATCTATTGGAGGCAGAAGCAGTCAAGGGTAGCCTAGGGTTAGGGTTAGGCTTAGGGTACGGCTTAGGTTACGGCTTAGGGTACGGGTTTGGGGAGGGCTTCGGGTACGGCTTAGGGTATGGGTTAGGGTTAGGGTTAGGGTTAGTGTTAGGGTTAGGGCTCGGTTTAGGGTATTGGTTAGGATTAGGGTACGTGTTAGGGTTAGGGTAGGGGTTAGGGTTAGGGTACGCGTTAGTGTTAGGGTAGTTATTAAACCTATCCCACTCTCTAGATACCCCTTAGCACGTAAAGGAATATTATTTGGAGGTGCAGCCATGGAGAAGAGTTTAGACACTAGGATAAGATAAGGAACACACCCATTATAAAGAAATCACATTAGGATTCTCTTTTTAAGTTGTTCCTTAAAACACTAGTGCTTAGGAAATCTATTGGAGGCAGAAGCAGTCAAGGGTAGCCTAGGGTTAGGGTTAGGCTTGGGGTTAGGCTTAGGGTACGGCTTAGGGTACGGGTTCGGGGAGGGCTTCGGGTACGGCGTAGGGTATGGGTTAGGGTTAGGGTTAGGGTTAGTGTTAGGGTTAGGGCTCGGTTTAGGGTTTTGGTTAGGATTAGGGTACGTGTTAGTGTTAGGGTAGGGGTTAGGGTTAGGGTACGCGTTAGTGTTAGGTTAGTTATTAAACCTATCCCACTCTGTAGATACCCCTTAGCACATAAAGGAATATTATTTGGAGGTCCAGCCATGGAGAAGAGTTTAGACACTAGGATAATATAAGGAACACACCCATTATAAAGAAATCACATTAGGATTCTCTTTTTAAGCTGTTCCTTAAAACACTAGTGCTTAGGAAATCTATTGGAGGCAGAAGCAGTCAAGGGTAGCCTAGGGTTAGGGTTAGGCTTAGGGTTAGGCTTAGGGTACGGCTTAGGGTACGGGTTCGGTGAGGGCTTCGGGTACGGCGTAGGGTATGGGTTAGGGTTAGGGTTAGGGTTAGTGTTAGGGTTAGGGCTCGGTTTAGGGTACGGGTTAGGATTAGGGTACGTGTTAGGGTTAGGGTAGGGGATAGGTTTAGGGTACGCGTTAGGGTTAGGGTAGTTATTAAACCTATCCCACTCTCTAGATACCCCTTAGCACGTAAAGGAATATTATTTGGGGGTCCAGCCATGGAGAAGAGTTTAGACACTAGGATACGATAAGGAACACACCCATTATAAAGAAATCACATTAGGATTCTATTTTTAAGCTGTTCCTTAAAACACTAATGCTTAGGAAATCTATTGGAGGAAGAAGCAGTCAAGGGTAGCCTAGGGTTAGGGTTAGGCTTAGGGTACGGCTTAGGGTACGGCTTAGGGTACGGGTTCGGCGAGGGCTTTGGGTACGGCGTAGGGTATGGGTTAGGGTTAGGGTTAGTGTTAGGGTTAGGGCTCGGTTTAGGGTACGGGATAGAATTAGGGTACATGTTAGGGGTAGGGTAGGGGTTAGGTTTAGGGTACGTGTTAGGGTTAGGGTAGTTATTAAACCTATCCCACTCTCTAGATACACCTTAGCACGTAAAGGAATATTATTTGGGGGTCCAGCCATGGAGAAGAGTTTAGACACTAGGATAAGATAAGGAACACACCCATTATAAAGAAATCACATTAGGATTCTCTTTTTAAGCTGTTCCTTAAAACACTAGTGCTTAGGAAAGCTATTGGAGGCAGAAGCAGTGAAGGGTAACCAAGGGTTAGGGTTAGGCTTGGGGTTAGGCTTAGGGTACGGCTTAGGGTACGGGTTCGGGGAGGGCTTCGGGTACGGCGTAGGGTATGGGTTAGGGTTAGGGTTAGGGTTAGTGTTAGGGTTAGGGCTCGGTTTAGGGTATTGGTTAGGATTAGGGTACTTGTTAGTGTTAGGGTAGGGGTTAGGGTTAGGGTACGCGTTAGTGTTAGGGTAGTTATTAAACCTATCCCACTCTCTAGTTACCGCTTAGCACGTAAAGGAATATTATTTGGAGTTCCAGCCATGGAGAAGAGTTTAGACACTAGGATAAGATAAGGAAGAGACACATTATAAAGAAATCACATTAGGATTCTCTTTTTCAGCTGTTCCTTAAAACACTAGTGCTTAGGAAATCTATTGGAGGCAGAAGCAGTCAAGGGTAGCCTAGGGTTAGGGTTAGGCTTAGGGTACGGCTTAGGATACGGCTTAGGGTACGGGTTTGGGGAGGGCTTCGGGTACGGCTTAGGGTATGGGTTAGTGTTAGGGTTAGGGTTAGTGTTAGGGTTAGGGCTCGGCTTAGGGTATTGGTTAGGATTAGGGTACGTGTTAGGGTTAGGGTAGGGGTTAGGGTTAGGGTACGCGTTAGTGTTAGGGTATTTATTAAACCTATCCCAATCTCTAGATACCCCTTAGCACGTAAAGGAATATTATTTGGAGGTCCAGCCATGGAGAAGAGTTTAGACACTAGGATAAGATAAGGAACACACCCATTATAAAGAAATCACATTAGGATTCTCTTTTTAAGCTGTTCCTTAAAACACTAGTGCTTAGGAAATCTATTGGAGGCAGAAGCAGTCAAGGGTAGCCTAGGGTTAGGGTTAGGCTTAGGGTACGGCTTAGGGTACGGCTTAGGGTACGGCTTAGGGTACTGGTTCGGTGAGGGCTTCGGGTACGGCGTAGGGTATGGGTTAGGGTTAGGGTTAGGGTTAGTGTTAGGGTTAGGGCTCGGTTTAGGGTTTTCGTTAGGATTAGGGTACGTGTTAGTGTTAGGGTAGGGGTTAGGGTTAGGGTACGCGTTAGTGTTAGGGTAGTTATTAAACCTATCCCACTCTCTAGATACCGCTTAGCACGTCAAGGAATATTATTTGGAGTTCCAGCCATGGAGAAGAGTTTAGACACTAGGATAAGATAAGGAACAGACACATTATAAAGAAATCACATTAGGATTCTCTTTTTAAGCTGTTCCTTAAAACACTAGTGCTTAGGAAATCTATTGGAGGCAGAAGCAGTCAAGGGTAGCCTAGGGTTAGGGTTAGGCTTAGGGTACGGCTTAGGTTACAGCTTAGGGTACGGGTTTGGGGAGGGCTTCGGGTACGGCTTAGGGTATGGGTTAGGGTTAGGGTTAGGGTTAGTGTTAGGGTTAGGGCTCGGTTTAGGGTATTGGTTAGGATTAGGGTACATGTTAGGGTTAGGGTAGGGGTTAGGGTTAGGGTACGCGTTAGGGTTAGGGTAGTTATTAAACCTATCCCACTCTCTAGATACCCCTTAGCACGTAAAGGAATATTATTTGGAGGTCCAGCCATGGAGAAGAGTTTAGACACTAGGATAAGATAAGGAACACACCCATTATAAAGAAATCACATTAGGATTCTCTTTTTAAGTTGTTCCTTAAAACACTAGTGCTTAGGAAATCTATTGGAGGCAGAAGCAGTCAAGGGTAGCCTAGGGTTAGGGTTAGGCTTGGGGTTAGGCTTAGGGTACGGCTTAGGGTACGGGTTCGGGGAGGGGTTCGGGTACGGCGTAGGGTATGGGTTAGGGTTAGGGTTAGGGTTAGTGTTAGGGTTAGGGCTCGGTTTAGGGTTTTGGTTAGGATTAGGGTACGTGTTAGTGTTAGGGTAGGGGTTAGGGTTACGGTACGCGTTAGTGTTAGGTTAGTTATTAAACCTATCCCACTCTGTAGATACCCCTTAGCACGTAAAGGAATATTATTTGGAGGTCCAGCCATGGAGAAGAGTTTAGACACTAGGATAAGATAAGGAACACACCCATTATAAAGAAATCACATTAGGATTCTCTTTTTAAGCTGTTCCTTAAAACACTAGTGCTTAGGAAATCTATTGGAGGCAGAAGCAGTCAAGGGTAGCCTAGGGATAGGGTTAGGCTTAGGGTTAGGCTTAGGGTACGGCTTAGGGTACGGGTTCGGTGAGGGCTTCGGGTACGGCGTAGGGTATGGGTTAGGGTTAGGGTTAGTGTTAGGGTTAGGGCACGGTTTAGGGTACGGCTTAGGATTAGGGTACGTGTTAGGGTTAGGGTAGGGGATAGGGTTAGGGTACGCGTTAGGGTTAGGGTAGTTATTAAACCTATCCCACTCTCTAGATACCCCTTAGCACGTAAAGGAATATTATTTGGGGGTCCAGCCATGGAGAAGAGTTTAGACACTAGGATAAGATAAGGAACACACCCATTATAAAGAAATCACATTAGGATTCTCTTTTTAAGCTGTTCCTTAAAACACTAGTGCTTAGGAAATCTATTGGAGGAAGAAGCAGTCAAGGGTAGCCTAGGGTTAGGGTTAGGCTTAGGGTACGGCTTAGGGTACGGCTTACGGTACGGGTTCGGTGAGGGCTTCGGGTACGGCGTGGGGTATGGGTTAGGGTTAGGGTTAGGGTTAGTGTTAGGGTTAGGGCTCGGTTTAGGGTACGGGATAGAATTAGGGTACATGTTAGGGTTAGGGTAGGGGTTTGGTTTAGGGTACGCGTTATGGTTAGGGTAGTTATTAAACCTATCCCACTCTCTAGATACACCTTAGCACGTAAAGGAATATTATTTGGAGTTCCAGCCATGGAGAAGAGTTTAGACACTAGGATAAGATAAGGAACAGACACATTATAAAGAAATCACATTAGGATTCTCTTTTTAAGCTGTTCCTTAAAACACTAGTGCTTAGGAAATCTATTGGAGGCAGAAGCAGTCAAAGGTAGCCTAGGGTTAGGGTTAGGCTTAGGGTATGGCTTAGGTTACGGCTTAGGGTACGGGTTTGGGGAGGGCTTCGGGTACGGCTTAGGGTATGGGTTAGGGTTAGGGTTAGGGTTAGTGTTAGGGTTAGGGCTCGGTTTAGGGTATTGGTTAGGATTAGGGTACGTGTTAGGGTTAGGGTAGGGGTTAGGGTTAGGGTACGCGTTAGTGTTAGGGTAGTTATTAAACCTATCCCACTCTCTAGATACCCCTTAGCACGTAAAGGAATATTATTTGGAGGTGCAGCCATGGAGAAGAGTTTAGACACTAGGATAAGATAAGGAACACACCCATTATAAAGAAATCACATTAGGATTCTCTTTTTAAGTTGTTCCTTAAAACACTAGTGCTTAGGAAATCTATTGGAGGCAGAAGCAGTCAAGGGTAGCCTAGGGTTAGGGTTAGGCTTGAGGTTAGGCTTAGGGTACGGCTTAGGGTACGGGTTCGGGGAGGGGTTCGGGTACGGCGTAGGGTATGGGTTAGGGTTAGGGTTAGGGTTAGTGTTAGGGTTAGGGCTCGGTTTAGGGTTTTGGTTAGGATTAGGGTACGTGTTAGTGTTAGGGTATGGGTTAGGGTTAGGGTACGCGTTAGTGTTAGGTTAGTTATTAAACCTATCCCACTCTGTAGATACCCCTTAGCACGTAAAGGAATATTATTTGGAGGTCCAGCCATGGAGAAGAGTTTAGACACTAGGATAAGATAAGGAACACACCCATTATAAAGAAATCACATTAGGATTCTCTTTTTAAGCTGTTCCTTAAAACACTAGTGCTTAGGAAATCTATTGAAGGCAGAAGCAGTCAAGGGTAGCCTAGGGTTAGGGTTAGGCTTAGGGTTAGGCTTAGGGTACGGCATAGGGTACGGGTTCGGTGAGGGCTTCGGGTACGGCGTAGGGTATGGGTTAGGGTTAGGGTTAGGGTTAGTGTTAGGGTTAGGGCTCGGTTTAGGGTACGGGTTAGGATTAGGGTACGTGTTAGGGTTAGGGTAGGGGATAGGGTTAGGGTACGCGTTAGGGTTAGGGTAGTTATTAAACCTATCCCACTCTCTAGATACCCCTTAGCACGTAAAGGAATATTATTTGGGGGTCCAGCCATGGAGAAGAGTTTAGACACTAGGATAAGATAAGGAACACACCCATTATAAAGAAATCACATTAGGATTCTCTTTTTAAGCTGTTCCTTAAAACACTAGTGCTTAGGAAATCTATTGGAGGAAGAAGCAGTCAAGGGTAACCAAGGGTTAGGGTTAGGCTTGGGGTTAGGCTTAGGGTACGGCTTAGGGTACGGGTTCGGGGAGGGCTTCGGGTACGGCGTAGGGTATGGGTTAGGGTTAGGGTTAGGGTTAGTGTTAGGGTTAGGGCTCGGTTTAGGGTATTGGTTAGGATTAGGGTACGTGTTAGTGTTAGGGTAGGGGTTAGGGTTAGGGTACGCGTTAGTGTTAGGGTAGTTATTAAACCTATCCCACTCTCTAGATACCGCTTAGCATGTAAAGGAATATTATTTGGAGTTCCAGCCATGGAGAAGAGTTTAGACACTAGGATAAGATAAGGAACAGACACATTATAAAGAAATCACATTAGCATTCTCTTTTTAAGCTGTTCCTTAAAACACTAGTGCTTAGGAAATCTATTGGAGGCAGAAGCAGTCAAGGGTAGCCTAGGGTTAGGGTTAGGCTTAGGGTACGGCTTAGGGTACGGGTTTGGGGAGGGCTTCGGGTAAGGCTTAGGGTATGGGTTAGGGTTAGGGTTAGGGTTAGTGTTAGGGTTAGGGCTCGGCTTAGGGTATTGGTTAGGATCAGGGTACGTGTTAGGGTTAGGGTAGGGGTTAGGGTTAGGGTACGCGTTAGTGTTAGGGTATTTATTAAACCTATCCCAATCTCTAGATACCCCTTAGCACGTAAAGGAATATTATTTGGAGGTCCAGCCATGGAGAAGAGTTTAGACACTAGGATAAGATAAGGAACACACCCATTATAAAGAAATCACATTAGGATTCTCTTTTTAAGCTGTTCCTTAAAACACTAGTGCTTAGGAAATCTATTGGAGGCAGAAGCAGTGAAGGGTAGCCTAGGGTTAGGGTACGGCTTAGGGTACGGCTTAGGGTACGGCTTAGGGTACGGGTTCGGTGAGGGCTTCGGGTACGGCGTAGGGTATGGGTTAGGGTTAGGGTTAGGGTTAGTGTTAGGGTTAGGGGTCGGTTTAGGGTACGGGTTAGGATTAGGGTACGTGTTAGGGTTAGGGTAGGGGATAGGGTTAGGGTACGCGTTAGGGTTAGGGTAGTTATTAAACCTATCCCACTCTCTAGATACCCCTTAGAACGTAAAGGAATATTATTTGGGGGTCCAGCCATGGAGAAGAGTTTAGACACTAGGATACGATAAGGAACACACCCATTATAAAGAAATCACATTAGGATTCTATTTTTAAGCTGTTCCTTAAAACAATAGTGCTTAGGAAATCTATTGGAGGAAGAAGCAGTCAAGGGTAGCCTAGGGTTAGGGTTAGGCTTAGGGTACGGCTTAGGGTACGGCTTAGGGTACGGGTTCGGGGAGGGCTTTGGGTACGGCGTAGGGTATGGGTTAGGGTTAGGGTTAGTGTTAGGGTTAGGGCTCGGTTTAGGGTACGGGATAGAATTAGGGTACATGTTAGGGGTAGGGTAGGGGTTAGGTTTAGGGTACGCGTTAGGGTTAGGGTAGTTATTAAACCTATCCCACTCTCTAGATACACCTTAGCACGTAAAGGAATATTATTTGGGGGTCCAGCTATGGAGAAGAGTTTAGACACTAGGATAAGATAAGGAACACACCCATTATAAAGAAATCACATTAGGATTCTCTTTTTAAGCTGTTCCTTAAAACACTAGTGCTTAGGAAAGCTATTGGAGGCAGAAGCAGTGAAGGGTAAACAAGGGTTAGGGTTAGGCTTGGGGTTAGGCTTAGGTTACGGCTTAGGGTACGGGTTCGGGGAGGGCTTCGGGTACGGCGTAGGGTATGGGTTAGGGTTAGGGTTAGGGTTAGTGTTAGGGTTAGGGCTCGGTTTAGGGTATTGGTTAGGATTAGGGTACTTGTTAGTGTTAGGGTAGGGGTTAGGGTTAGGGTACGCGTTAGTGTTAGGGTAGTTATTAAACCTATCCCACTCTCTAGATACCGCTTAGCACGTAAAGGAATATTATTTGGAGTTCCAGCCATGGAGAAGAGTTTAGACACTAGGATAAGATAAGGAACAGACACATTATAAAGAAATCACATTAGGATTCTCTTTTTAAGCTGTTCCTTAAAACATTAGTGCTTAGGAAATCTATTGGAGGCAGAAGCAGTCAAGGGTAGCCTAGGGTTAGGGTTAGGCTTAGGGTTAGGCTTAGGGTACGGCTTAGGGTACGGGTTCGTTGAGGGCTTCGGGTACGGCGTAGGGTATGGGTTAGGGTTAGGGTTAGGGTTAGTGTTAGGGTTAGGGCTCGGTTTAGGGTATTGGTTAGGATTAGGGTACGTGTTAGGGTTAGGGTAGGGGTTAGGGTTAGGGTACGCGTTAGTGTTAGGGTAGTTATTAAACCTATCCCACTCTCTAGATACCCCTTAGCACGTAAAGGAATATTATTTGGAGGTCCAGCCATGGAGAAGAGTTTAGACACTAGGATAAGATAAGGAACACACCCATTATAAAGAAATCACATTAGGATTCTCTTTTTAAGCTGTTCCTTAAAACACTAGTGCTTAGGAAATCTATTGGAGGCAGAAGCAGTGAAGGGTAGCCTAGGGTTAGGGTACGGCTTAGGGTACGGCTTAGGGTACGGCTTAGGGTACGGGTTCGGTGAGGGCTTCGGGTACGGCGTAGGGTATGGGTTAGGGTTAGGGTTAGGGTTAGTGTTAGGGTTAGGGGTCGGTTTAGGGTACGGGTTAGGATTAGGGTACGTGTTAGGGTTAGGGTAGGGGATAGGGTTAGGGTACGCGTTAGGGTTAGGGTAGTTATTAAACCTATCCCACTCTCTAGATACCCCTTAGAACGTAAAGGAATATTATTTGGGGGTCCAGCCATGGAGAAGAGTTTAGACACTAGGATACGATAAGGAACACACCCATTATAAAGAAATCACATTAGGATTCTATTTTTAAGCTGTTCCTTAAAACAATAGTGCTTAGGAAATCTATTGGAGGAAGAAGCAGTCAAGGGTAGCCTAGGGTTAGGGTTAGGCTTAGGGTACGGCTTAGGGTACGGCTTAGGGTACGGGTTCGGGGAGGGCTTTGGGTACGGCGTAGGGTATGGGTTAGGGTTAGGGTTAGTGTTAGGGTTAGGGCTCGGTTTAGGGTACGGGATAGAATTAGGGTACATGTTAGGGGTAGGGTAGGGGTTAGGTTTAGGGTACGCGTTAGGGTTAGGGTAGTTATTAAACCTATCCCACTCTCTAGATACACCTTAGCACGTAAAGGAATATTATTTGGGGGTCCAGCTATGGAGAAGAGTTTAGACACTAGGATAAGATAAGGAACACACCCATTATAAAGAAATCACATTAGGATTCTCTTTTTAAGCTGTTCCTTAAAACACTAGTGCTTAGGAAAGCTATTGGAGGCAGAAGCAGTGAAGGGTAAACAAGGGTTAGGGTTAGGCTTGGGGTTAGGCTTAGGTTACGGCTTAGGGTACGGGTTCGGGGAGGGCTTCGGGTACGGCGTAGGGTATGGGTTAGGGTTAGGGTTAGGGTTAGTGTTAGGGTTAGGGCTCGGTTTAGGGTATTGGTTAGGATTAGGGTACTTGTTAGTGTTAGGGTAGGGGTTAGGGTTAGGGTACGCGTTAGTGTTAGGGTAGTTATTAAACCTATCCCACTCTCTAGATACCGCTTAGCACGTAAAGGAATATTATTTGGAGTTCCAGCCATGGAGAAGAGTTTAGACACTAGGATAAGATAAGGAACAGACACATTATAAAGAAATCACATTAGGATTCTCTTTTTAAGCTGTTCCTTAAAACATTAGTGCTTAGGAAATCTATTGGAGGCAGAAGCAGTCAAGGGTAGCCTAGGGTTAGGGTTAGGCTTAGGGTTAGGCTTAGGGTACGGCTTAGGGTACGGGTTCGTTGAGGGCTTCGGGTACGGCGTAGGGTATGGGTTAGGGTTAGGGTTAGGGTTAGTGTTAGGGTTAGGGCTCGGTTTAGGGTATTGGTTAGGATTAGGGTACGTGTTAGGGTTAGGGTAGGGGTTAGGGTTAGGGTACGCGTTAGTGTTAGGGTAGTTATTAAACCTATCCCACTCTCTAGATACCCCTTAGCACGTAAAGGAATATTATTTGGAGGTCCAGCCATGGAGAAGAGTTTAGACACTAGGATAAGATAAGGAACACACCCATTATAAAGAAATCACATTAGGATTCTCTTTTTAAGCTGTTCCTTAAAACACTAGTGCTTAGGAAATCTATTGGAGGCAGAAGCAGTCAAGGGTAGCCTAGGGATAGGGTTAGGCTTAGGGTTAGGCTTAGGGTACGGCTTAGGGTACGGGTTCGGTGAGGGCTTCGGGTACGGCGTAGGGTATGGGTTAGGGTTAGGGTTAGTGTTAGGGTTAGGGCACGGTTTAGGGTACGGCTTAGGATTAGGGTACGTGTTAGGGTTAGGGTAGGGGATAGGGTTAGGGTACGCGTTAGGGTTAGGGTAGTTATTAAACCTATCCCACTCTCTAGATACCCCTTAGCACGTAAAGGAATATTATTTGGGGGTCCAGCCATGGAGAAGAGTTTAGACACTAGGATAAGATAAGGAACACACCCATTATAAAGAAATCACATTAGGATTCTCTTTTTAAGCTGTTCCTTAAAACACTAGTGCTTAGGAAATCTATTGGAGGAAGAAGCAGTCAAGGGTAGCCTAGGGTTAGGGTTAGGCTTAGGGTACGGCTTAGGGTACGGCTTACGGTACGGGTTCGGTGAGGGCTTCGGGTACGGCGTGGGGTATGGGTTAGGGTTAGGGTTAGGGTTAGTGTTAGGGTTAGGGCTCGGTTTAGGGTACGGGATAGAATTAGGGTACATGTTAGGGTTAGGGTAGGGGTTAGGTTTAGGGTACGCGTTATGGTTAGGGTAGTTATTAAACCTATCCCACTCTCTAGATACACCTTAGCACGTAAAGGAATATTATTTGGAGTTCCAGCCATGGAGAAGAGTTTAGACACTAGGATAAGATAAGGAACAGACACATTATAAAGAAATCACATTAGGATTCTCTTTTTAAGCTGTTCCTTAAAACACTAGTGCTTAGGAAATCTATTGGAGGCAGAAGCAGTCAAAGGTAGCCTAGGGTTAGGGTTAGGCTTAGGGTATGGCTTAGGTTACGGCTTAGGGTACGGGTTTGGGGAGGGCTTCGGGTACGGCTTAGGGTATGGGTTAGGGTTAGGGTTAGGGTTAGTGTTAGGGTTAGGGCTCGGTTTAGGGTATTGGTTAGGATTAGGGTACGTGTTAGGGTTAGGGTAGGGGTTAGGGTTAGGGTACGCGTTAGTGTTAGGGTAGTTATTAAACCTATCCCACTCTCTAGATACCCCTTAGCACGTAAAGGAATATTATTTGGAGGTGCAGCCATGGAGAAGAGTTTAGACACTAGGATAAGATAAGGAACACACCCATTATAAAGAAATCACATTAGGATTCTCTTTTTAAGTTGTTCCTTAAAACACTAGTGCTTAGGAAATCTATTGGAGGCAGAAGCAGTCAAGGGTAGCCTAGGGTTAGGGTTAGGCTTGAGGTTAGGCTTAGGGTACGGCTTAGGGTACGGGTTCGGGGAGGGGTTCGGGTACGGCGTAGGGTATGGGTTAGGGTTAGGGTTAGGGTTAGTGTTAGGGTTAGGGCTCGGTTTAGGGTTTTGGTTAGGATTAGGGTACGTGTTAGTGTTAGGGTATGGGTTAGGGTTAGGGTACGCGTTAGTGTTAGGTTAGTTATTAAACCTATCCCACTCTGTAGATACCCCTTAGCACGTAAAGGAATATTATTTGGAGGTCCAGCCATGGAGAAGAGTTTAGACACTAGGATAAGATAAGGAACACACCCATTATAAAGAAATCACATTAGGATTCTCTTTTTAAGCTGTTCCTTAAAACACTAGTGCTTAGGAAATCTATTGAAGGCAGAAGCAGTCAAGGGTAGCCTAGGGTTAGGGTTAGGCTTAGGGTTAGGCTTAGGGTACGGCTTAGGGTACGGGTTCGGTGAGGGCTTCGGGTACGGCGTAGGGTATGGGTTAGGGTTAGGGTTAGGGTTAGTGTTAGGGTTAGGGCTCGGTTTAGGGTACGGGTTAGGATTAGGGTACGTGTTAGGGTTAGGGTAGGGGATAGGGTTAGGGTACGCGTTAGGGTTAGGGTAGTTATTAAACCTATCCCACTCTCTAGATACCCCTTAGCACGTAAAGGAATATTATTTGGGGGTCCAGCCATGGAGAAGAGTTTAGACACTAGGATAAGATAAGGAACACACCCATTATAAAGAAATCACATTAGGATTCTCTTTTTAAGCTGTTCCTTAAAACACTAGTGCTTAGGAAATCTATTGGAGGAAGAAGCAGTCAAGGGTAACCAAGGGTTAGGGTTAGGCTTGGGGTTAGGCTTAGGGTACGGCTTAGGGTACGGGTTCGGGGAGGGCTTCGGGTACGGCGTAGGGTATGGGTTAGGGTTAGGGTTAGGGTTAGTGTTAGGGTTAGGGCTCGGTTTAGGGTATTGGTTAGGATTAGGGTACGTGTTAGTGTTAGGGTAGGGGTTAGGGTTAGGGTACGCGTTAGTGTTAGGGTAGTTATTAAACCTATCCCACTCTCTAGATACCGCTTAGCATGTAAAGGAATATTATTTGGAGTTCCAGCCATGGAGAAGAGTTTAGACACTAGGATAAGATAAGGAACAGACACATTATAAAGAAATCACATTAGCATTCTCTTTTTAAGCTGTTCCTTAAAACACTAGTGCTTAGGAAATCTATTGGAGGCAGAAGCAGTCAAGGGTAGCCTAGGGTTAGGGTTAGGCTTAGGGTACGGCTTAGGGTACGGCTTAGGGTACGGGTTTGGGGAGGGCTTCGGGTAAGGCTTAGGGTATGGGTTAGGGTTAGGGTTAGGGTTAGTGTTAGGGTTAGGGCTCGGCTTAGGGTATTGGTTAGGATCAGGGTACGTGTTAGGGTTAGGGTAGGGGTTAGGGTTAGGGTACGCGTTAGTGTTAGGGTATTTATTAAACCTATCCCAATCTCTAGATACCCCTTAGCACGTAAAGGAATATTATTTGGAGGTCCAGCCATGGAGAAGAGTTTAGACACTAGGATAAGATAAGGAACACACCCATTATAAAGAAATCACATTAGGATTCTCTTTTTAAGCTGTTCCTTAAAACACTAGTGCTTAGGAAATCTATTGGAGGCAGAAGCAGTGAAGGGTAGCCTAGGGTTAGGGTACGGCTTAGGGTACGGCTTAGGGTACGGCTTAGGGTACGGATTCGGTGAGGGCTTCGGGTACGGCGTAGGGTATGGGTTAGGGTTAGGGTTAGGGTTAGTGTTAGGGTTAGGGGTCGGTTTAGGGTACGGGTTAGGATTAGGGTACGTGTTAGGGTTAGGGTAGGGGATAGGGTTAGGGTACGCGTTAGGGTTAGGGTAGTTATTAAACCTATCCCACTCTCTAGATACCCCTTAGAACGTAAAGGAATATTATTTGGGGGTCCAGCCATGGAGAAGAGTTTAGACACTAGGATACGATAAGGAACACACCCATTATAAAGAAATCACATTAGGATTCTATTTTTAAGCTGTTCCTTAAAACAATAGTGCTTAGGAAATCTATTGGAGGAAGAAGCAGTCAAGGGTAGCCTAGGGTTAGGGTTAGGCTTAGGGTACGGCTTAGGGTACGGCTTAGGGTACGGGTTCGGGGAGGGCTTTGGGTACGGCGTAGGGTATGGGTTAGGGTTAGGGTTAGTGTTAGGGTTAGGGCTCGGTTTAGGGTACGGGATAGAATTAGGGTACATGTTAGGGGTAGGGTAGGGGTTAGGTTTAGGGTACGCGTTAGGGTTAGGGTAGTTATTAAACCTATCCCACTCTCTAGATACACCTTAGCACGTAAAGGAATATTATTTGGGGGTCCAGCCATGGAGAAGAGTTTAGACACTAGGATAAGATAAGGAACACACCCATTATAAAGAAATCACATTAGGATTCTCTTTTTAAGCTGTTCCTTAAAACACTAGTGCTTAGGAAAGCTATTGGAGGCAGAAGCAGTGAAGGGTAAACAAGGGTTAGGGTTAGGCTTGGGGTTAGGCTTAGGTTACGGCTTAGGGTACGGGTTCGGGGAGGGCTTCGGGTACGGCGTAGGGTATGGGTTAGGGTTAGGGTTAGGGTTAGTGTTAGGGTTAGGGCTCGGTTTAGGGTATTGGTTAGGATTAGGGTACTTGTTAGTGTTAGGGTAGGGGTTAGGGTTAGGGTACGCGTTAGTGTTAGGGTAGTTATTAAACCTATCCCACTCTCTAGATACCGCTTAGCACGTAAAGGAATATTATTTGGAGTTCCAGCCATGGAGAAGAGTTTAGACACTAGGATAAGATAAGGAACAGACACATTATAAAGAAATCACATTAGGATTCTCTTTTTAAGCTGTTCCTTAAAACATTAGTGCTTAGGAAATCTATTGGAGGCAGAAGCAGTCAAGGGTAGCCTAGGGTTAGGGTTAGGCTTAGGGTTAGGCTTAGGGTACGGCTTAGGGTACGGGTTCGTTGAGGGCTTCGGGTACGGCGTAGGGTATGGGTTAGGGTTAGGGTTAGGGTTAGTGTTAGGGTTAGGGCTCGGTTTAGGGTATTGGTTAGGATTAGGGTACGTGTTAGGGTTAGGGTAGGGGTTAGGGTTAGGGTACGCGTTAGTGTTAGGGTAGTTATTAAACCTATCCCACTCTCTAGATACCCCTTAGCACGTAAAGGAATATTATTTGGAGGTGCAGCCATGGAGAAGAGTTTAGACACTAGGATAAGATAAGGAACACACCCATTATAAAGAAATCACATTAGGATTCTCTTTTTAAGTTGTTCCTTAAAACACTAGTGCTTAGGAAATCTATTGGAGGCAGAAGCAGTCAAGGGTAGCCTAGGGTTAGGGTTAGGCTTGGGGTTAGGCTTAGGGTACGGCTTAGGGTACGGGTTCGGGGAGGGCTTCGGGTACGGCGTAGGGTATGGGTTAGGGTTAGGGTTAGGGTTAGTGTTAGGGTTAGGGCTCGGTTTAGGGTTTTGGTTAGGATTAGGGTACGTGTTAGTGTTAGGGTAGGGGTTAGGGTTAGGGTACGCGTTAGTGTTAGGTTAGTTATTAAACCTATCCCACTCTGTAGATACCCCTTAGCACGTAAAGGAATATTATTTGGAGGTCCAGCCATGGAGAAGAGTTTAGACACTAGGATAAGATAAGGAACACACCCATTATAAAGAAATCACATTAGGATTCTCTTTTTAAGCTGTTCCTTAAAACACTAGTGCTTAGGAAATCTATTGGAGGCAGAAGCAGTCAAGGGTAGCCTAGGGTTAGGGTTAGGCTTAGGGTTAGGCTTAGGGTACGGCTTAGGGTACGGGTTCGTTGAGGGCTTCGGGTACGGCGTAGGGTATGGGTTAGGGTTAGGGTTAGGGTTAGTGTTAGGGTTAGGGGTCGGTTTAGGGTACGGGTTAGGATTAGGGTACGTGTTAGGGTTAGGGTAGGGGATAGGGTTAGGGTACGCGTTAGGGTTAGGGTAGTTATTAAACCTATCCCACACTCTAGATACCCCTTAGCACGTAAAGTAATATTATTTGGGGGTCCAGCCATGGAGAAGAGTTTAGACACTAGGATACGATAAGGAACACACCCATTATAAAGAAATCACATTAGGATTCTATTTTTAAGCTGTTCCTTAAAACACTAGTGCTTAGGAAATCTATTGGAGGAAGAAGCAGTCAAGGGTAGCCTAGGGTTAGGGTTAGGCTTAGGGTACGGCTTAGGGTACGGCTTAGGGTACGGGTTCGGGGAGGGCTTTGGGTATGGCGTAGGGTATGGGTTAGGGTTAGGGTTAGTGTTAGGGTTAGGGCTCGGTTTAGGGTACGGGATAGAATTAGGGTACATGTTAGGGGTAGGGTAGGGGTTAGGTTTAGGGTACGCGTTAGGGTTAGGGTAGTTATTAAACCTATCCCACTCTCTAGATACACCTTAGCACGTAAAGGAATATTATTTGGGGGTCCAGCCATGGAGAAGAGTTTAGACACTAGGATAAGATAAGGAACACACCCATTATAAAGAAATCACATTAGGATTCTCTTTTTAAGCTGTTCCTTAAAACACTAGTGCTTAGGAAAGCTATTGGAGGCAGAAGCAGTGAAGGGTAAACAAGGGTTAGGGTTAGGCTTGGGGTTAGGCTTAGGTTACGGGTTAGGGTACGGGTTCGGGGAGGGCTTCGGGTACGGCGTAGGGTATGGGTTAGGGTTAGGGTTAGGGTTAGTGTTAGGGTTAGGGCTCGGTTTAGGGTATTGGTTAGGATTAGGGTACTTGTTAGTGTTAGGGTAGGGGTCAGGGTTAGGGTACGCGTTAGTGTTAGGGTAGTTATTAAACCTATCCCACTCTCTAGATACCGCTTAGCACGTAAAGGAATATTATTTGGAGTTCCAGCCATGGAGAAGAGTTTAGACACTAGGATAAGATAAGGAACAGACACATTATAAAGAAATCACATTAGGATTCTCTTTTTAAGCTGTTCCTTAAAACACTAGTGCTTAGGAAATCTATTGGAGGCAGAAGCAGTCAAGGGTAGCCTAGGGTTAGGGTTAGGCTTAGGGTACGGCTTAGGGTACGGCTTAGGGTACGGGTTTGGGGAGGGCTTCGGGTACGGCTTAGGGTATGGGTTAGGGTTAGGGTTAGGGTTAGTGTTAGGGTTAGGGCTCGGCTTAGGGTATTGGTTAGGATTAGGGTACGTGTTAGGGTTAGGGTAGGGGTTAGGGTTAGGGTACGCGTTAGTGTTAGGGTATTTATTAAACCTATCCCAATCTCTAGATACCCCTTAGCACGTAAAGGAATATTATTTGGAGGTCCAGCCCTGGAGAAGAGTTTAGACACTAGGATAAGATAAGGAACACACCCATTATAAAGAAATCACATTAGGATTCTCTTTTTAAGCTGTTCCTTAAAACACTAGTGCTTAGGAAATCTATTGGAGGCAGAAGCAGTGAAGGGTAGCCTAGGGTTAGGGTTAGGCTTAGGGTACGGCTTAGGGTACGGCTTAGGGTACTGGTTCGGGGAGGGCTTCGGGTACGGCGTAGGGAATGGGTTAGGGTTAGGGTTAGGGTTAGTGTTAGGGTTAGGGCTCGGTTTAGGGTATTGGTTAGGATTAGGGTACTAGTTAGTGTTAGGGTAGGGGTTAGGGTTATGGTACGCGTTAGTGTTAGGGTAGTTATTAAACCTATCCCACTCTCTAGATACCCCTCAGCACGTAAAGGAATATTATTTGGAGGTCCAGCCATGGAGAAGAGTTTAGACACTAGGATAAGATAAGGAACAGACACATTATAAAGAAATCACATTAGGATTCTCTTTTTAAGCTGTTCCTTAAAACACTAGTGCTTAGGAAATGTATTGGAGGCAGAAGCAGTCAAGGGTAGCCTAGGGTTAGGGTTAGGCTTAGGGTACGGCTTAGGGTACGGCTTAGGGTACGGGTTCGGGGAGGGCTTCGGGTACGGCGTAGGGTATGGGTTAGGGTTAGGGTTAGTGTTAGGGTTAGGGCTCGGTTTAGGGTATTGGTTAGGATTAGGGTACGTGTTAGGGTTAGGGTAGGGGTTAGGGTTAGGGTACTCGTTAGTGTTAGGGTAGTTATTAAATCTATCCCACTCTCTAGATACCCCTTAGCACGTAAAGGAATATTATTTGGAGGTGCAGCCATGGAGAAGAGTTTAGACACTAGGATAAGATAAGGAACACACCCATTATAAAGAAATCACATTAGGATGCTCTTTTTAAGTTGTTCCTTAAAACACTAGTGCTTAGGAAATCTATTGGAGGCAGAAGCAGTCAAAGGTAGCCTAGGGTTAGGGTTAGGCTTGGGGTTAGGCTTAGGGTACGGCTTAGGGTACGGGTTCGGGGAGGGGTTCGGGTATGGCGTAGGGTATGGGTTAGGGTTAGGGTTAGGGTTAGTGTTAGGGTTAGGGCTCGGTTTAGGGTTTTCGTTAGGATTAGGGTACGTGTTAGTGTTAGGGTAGGGGTTAGGGTTAGGGTACGCGTTAGTGTTAGGTTAGTTATTAAACCTATCCCACTCTGTAGATACCCCTTAGCACGTAAAGGAATATTATTTGGAGGTCCAGCCATGGAGAAGAGTTTAGACACTAGGATAAGATAAGGAACACACCCATTATAAAGAAATCACATTAGGATTCTCTTTTTAAGCTGTTCCTTAAAACACTAGTGCTTAGGAAATCTATTGGAGGCAGAAGCAGTGAAGGGTAGCCTAGGGTTAGGGTACGGCTTAGGGTACGGCTTAGGGTACGGGTTCGGTGAGGGCTTCGGGTACGGCGTAGGGTATGGGTTAGGGTTAGGGTTAGGGTTAGTGTTAGGGTTAGGGGTCGGTTTAGGGTACGGGTTAGGATTAGGGTACGTGTTAGGGTTAGGGTAGGGGATAGGGTTAGGGTACGCGTTAGGGTTAGGGTAGTTATTAAACCTATCCCACTCTCTAGATACCCCTTAGAACGTAAAGGAATATTATTTGGGGGTCCAGCCATGGAGAAGAGTTTAGACACTAGGATACGATAAGGAACACACCCATTATAAAGAAATCACATTAGGATTCTATTTTTAAGCTGTTCCTTAAAACAATAGTGCTTAGGAAATCTATTGGAGGAAGAAGCAGTCAAGGGTAGCCTAGGGTTAGGGTTAGGCTTAGGGTACGGCTTAGGGTACGGCTTAGGGTACGGGTTCGGGGAGGGCTTTGGGTACGGCGTAGGGTATGGGTTAGGGTTAGGGTTAGTGTTAGGGTTAGGGCTCGGTTTAGGGTACGGGATAGAATTAGGGTACATGTTAGGGGTAGGGTAGGGGTTAGGTTTAGGGTACGCGTTAGGGTTAGGGTAGTTATTAAACCTATCCCACTCTCTAGATACACCTTAGCACGTAAAGGAATATTATTTGGGGGTCCAGCCATGGAGAAGAGTTTAGACACTAGGATAAGATAAGGAACACACCCATTATAAAGAAATCACATTAGGATTCTCTTTTTAAGCTGTTCCTTAAAACACTAGTGCTTAGGAAAGCTATTGGAGGCAGAAGCAGTGAAGGGTAAACAAGGGTTAGGGTTAGGCTTGGGGTTAGGCTTAGGTTACGGCTTAGGGTACGGGTTCGGGGAGGGCTTCGGGTACGGCGTAGGGTATGGGTTAGGGTTAGGGTTAGGGTTAGTGTTAGGGTTAGGGCTCGGTTTAGGGTATTGGTTAGGATTAGGGTACTTGTTAGTGTTAGGGTAGGGGTTAGGGTTAGGGTACGCGTTAGTGTTAGGGTAGTTATTAAACCTATCCCACTCTCTAGATACCGCTTAGCACGTAAAGGAATATTATTTGGAGTTCCAGCCATGGAGAAGAGTTTAGACACTAGGATAAGATAAGGAACAGACACATTATAAAGAAATCACATTAGGATTCTCTTTTTAAGCTGTTCCTTAAAACATTAGTGCTTAGGAAATCTATTGGAGGCAGAAGCAGTCAAGGGTAGCCTAGGGTTAGGGTTAGGCTTAGGGTACGGCTTAGGGTACGGCTTAGGGTACGGGTTCGGTGAGGGCTTCGGGTACGGCGTAGGGTATGGGTTAGGGTTAGGGTTAGGGTTAGTGTTAGGGTTAGGGGTCGGTTTAGGGTACGGGTTAGGATTAGGGTACGTGTTAGGGTTAGGGTAGGGGATAGGGTTAGGGTACGCGTTAGGGTTAGGGTAGTTATTAAACCTATCCCACTCTCTAGATACCCCTTAGAACGTAAAGGAATATTATTTGGGGGTCCAGCCATGGAGAAGAGTTTAGACACTAGGATACGATAAGGAACACACCCATTATAAAGAAATCACATTAGGATTCTATTTTTAAGCTGTTCCTTAAAACAATAGTGCTTAGGAAATCTATTGGAGGAAGAAGCAGTCAAGGGTAGCCTAGGGTTAGGGTTAGGCTTAGGGTACGGCTTAGGGTACGGCTTAGGGTACGGGTTCGGGGAGGGCTTTGGGTACGGCGTAGGGTATGGGTTAGGGTTAGGGTTAGTGTTAGGGTTAGGGCTCGGTTTAGGGTACGGGATAGAATTAGGGTACATGTTAGGGGTAGGGTAGGGGTTAGGTTTAGGGTACGCGTTAGGGTTAGGGTAGTTATTAAACCTATCCCACTCTCTAGATACACCTTAGCACGTAAAGGAATATTATTTGGGGGTCCAGCCATGGAGAAGAGTTTAGACACTAGGATAAGATAAGGAACACACCCATTATAAAGAAATCACATTAGGATTCTCTTTTTAAGCTGTTCCTTAAAACACTAGTGCTTAGGAAAGCTATTGGAGGCAGAAGCAGTGAAGGGTAAACAAGGGTTAGGGTTAGGCTTGGGGTTAGGCTTAGGTTACGGCTTAGGGTACGGGTTCGGGGAGGGCTTCGGGTACGGCGTAGGGTATGGGTTAGGGTTAGGGTTAGGGTTAGTGTTAGGGTTAGGGCTCGGTTTAGGGTATTGGTTAGGATTAGGGTACTTGTTAGTGTTAGGGTAGGGGTTAGGGTTAGGGTACGCGTTAGTGTTAGGGTAGTTATTAAACCTATCCCACTCTCTAGATACCGCTTAGCACGTAAAGGAATATTATTTGGAGTTCCAGCCATGGAGAAGAGTTTAGACACTAGGATAAGATAAGGAACAGACACATTATAAAGAAATCACATTAGGATTCTCTTTTTAAGCTGTTCCTTAAAACATTAGTGCTTAGGAAATCTATTGGAGGCAGAAGCAGTCAAGGGTAGCCTAGGGTTAGGGTTAGGCTTAGGGTTAGGCTTAGGGTACGGCTTAGGGTACGGGTTCGTTGAGGGCTTCGGGTACGGCGTAGGGTATGGGTTAGGGTTAGGGTTAGGGTTAGTGTTAGGGTTAGGGCTCGGTTTAGGGTATTGGTTAGGATTAGGGTACGTGTTAGGGTTAGGGTAGGGGTTAGGGTTAGGGTACGCGTTAGTGTTAGGGTAGTTATTAAACCTATCCCACTCTCTAGATACCCCTTAGCACGTAAAGGAATATTATTTGGAGGTGCAGCCATGGAGAAGAGTTTAGACACTAGGATAAGATAAGGAACACACCCATTATAAAGAAATCACATTAGGATTCTCTTTTTAAGTTGTTCCTTAAAACACTAGTGCTTAGGAAATCTATTGGAGGCAGAAGCAGTCAAGGGTAGCCTAGGGTTAGGGTTAGGCTTGGGGTTAGGCTTAGGGTACGGCTTAGGGTACGGGTTCGGGGAGGGCTTCGGGTACGGCGTAGGGTATGGGTTAGGGTTAGGGTTAGGGTTAGTGTTAGGGTTAGGGCTCGGTTTAGGGTTTTGGTTAGGATTAGGGTACGTGTTAGTGTTAGGGTAGGGGTTAGGGTTAGGGTACGCGTTAGTGTTAGGTTAGTTATTAAACCTATCCCACTCTGTAGATACCCCTTAGCACGTAAAGGAATATTATTTGGAGGTCCAGCCATGGAGAAGAGTTTAGACACTAGGATAAGATAAGGAACACACCCATTATAAAGAAATCACATTAGGATTCTCTTTTTAAGCTGTTCCTTAAAACACTAGTGCTTAGGAAATCTATTGGAGGCAGAAGCAGTCAAGGGTAGCCTAGGGTTAGGGTTAGGCTTAGGGTTAGGCTTAGGGTACGGCTTAGGGTACGGGTTCGTTGAGGGCTTCGGGTACGGCGTAGGGTATGGGTTAGGGTTAGGGTTAGGGTTAGTGTTAGGGTTAGGGGTCGGTTTAGGGTACGGGTTAGGATTAGGGTACGTGTTAGGGTTAGGGTAGGGGATAGGGTTAGGGTACGCGTTAGGGTTAGGGTAGTTATTAAACCTATCCCACACTCTAGATACCCCTTAGCACGTAAAGTAATATTATTTGGGGGTCCAGCCATGGAGAAGAGTTTAGACACTAGGATACGATAAGGAACACACCCATTATAAAGAAATCACATTAGGATTCTATTTTTAAGCTGTTCCTTGAAACACTAGTGCTTAGGAAATCTATTGGAGGAAGAAGCAGTCAAGGGTAGCCTAGGGTTAGGGTTAGGCTTAGGGTACGGCTTAGGGTACGGCTTAGGGTACGGGTTCGGGGAGGGCTTTGGGTATGGCGTAGGGTATGGGTTAGGGTTAGGGTTAGTGTTAGGGTTAGGGCTCGGTTTAGGGTACGGGATAGAATTAGGGTACATGTTAGGGGTAGGGTAGGGGTTAGGTTTAGGGTACGCGTTAGGGTTAGGGTAGTTATTAAACCTATCCCACTCTCTAGATACACCTTAGCACGTAAAGGAATATTATTTGGGGGTCCAGCCATGGAGAAGAGTTTAGACACTAGGATAAGATAAGGAACACACCCATTATAAAGAAATCACATTAGGATTCTCTTTTTAAGCTGTTCCTTAAAACACTAGTGCTTAGGAAAGCTATTGGAGGCAGAAGCAGTGAAGGGTAAACAAGGGTTAGGGTTAGGCTTGGGGTTAGGCTTAGGTTACGGGTTAGGGTACGGGTTCGGGGAGGGCTTCGGGTACGGCGTAGGGTATGGGTTAGGGTTAGGGTTAGGGTTAGTGTTAGGGTTAGGGCTCGGTTTAGGGTATTGGTTAGGATTAGGGTACTTGTTAGTGTTAGGGTAGGGGTCAGGGTTAGGGTACGCGTTAGTGTTAGGGTAGTTATTAAACCTATCCCACTCTCTAGATACCGCTTAGCACGTAAAGGAATATTATTTGGAGTTCCAGCCATGGAGAAGAGTTTAGACACTAGGATAAGATAAGGAACAGACACATTATAAAGAAATCACATTAGGATTCTCTTTTTAAGCTGTTCCTTAAAACACTAGTGCTTAGGAAATCTATTGGAGGCAGAAGCAGTCAAGGGTAGCCTAGGGTTAGGGTTAGGCTTAGGGTACGGCTTAGGGTACGGCTTAGGGTACGGGTTTGGGGAGGGCTTCGGGTACGGCTTAGGGTATGGGTTAGGGTTAGGGTTAGGGTTAGTGTTAGGGTTAGGGCTCGGCTTAGGGTATTGGTTAGGATTAGGGTACGTGTTAGGGTTAGGGTAGGGGTTAGGGTTAGGGTACGCGTTAGTGTTAGGGTATTTATTAAACCTATCCCAATCTCTAGATACCCCTTAGCACGTAAAGGAATATTATTTGGAGGTCCAGCCATGGAGAAGAGTTTAGACACTAGGATAAGATAAGGAACACACCCATTATAAAGAAATCACATTAGGATTCTCTTTTTAAGCTGTTCCTTAAAACACTAGTGCTTAGGAAATCTATTGGAGGCAGAAGCAGTGAAGGGTAGCCTAGGGTTAGGGTTAGGCTTAGGGTACGGCTTAGGGTACGGCTTAGGGTACTGGTTCGGGGAGGGCTTCGGGTACGGCGTAGGGAATGGGTTAGGGTTAGGGTTAGGGTTAGTGTTAGGGTTAGGGCTCGGTTTAGGGTATTGGTTAGGATTAGGGTACTAGTTAGTGTTAGGGTAGGGGTTAGGGTTATGGTACGCGTTAGTGTTAGGGTAGTTATTAAACCTATCCCACTCTCTAGATACCCCTCAGCACGTAAAGGAATATTATTTGGAGGTCCAGCCATGGAGAAGAGTTTAGACACTAGGATAAGATAAGGAACAGACACATTATAAAGAAATCACATTAGGATTCTCTTTTTAAGCTGTTCCTTAAAACACTAGTGCTTAGGAAATGTATTGGAGGCAGAAGCAGTCAAGGGTAGCCTAGGGTTAGGGTTAGGCTTAGGGTACGGCTTAGGGTACGGCTTAGGGTACGGGTTCGGGGAGGGCTTCGGGTACGGCGTAGGGTATGGGTTAGGGTTAGGGTTAGTGTTAGGGTTAGGGCTCGGTTTAGGGTATTGGTTAGGATTAGGGTACGTGTTAGGGTTAGGGTAGGGGTTAGGGTTAGGGTACTCGTTAGTGTTAGGGTAGTTATTAAATCTATCCCACTCTCTAGATACCCCTTAGCACGTAAAGGAATATTATTTGGAGGTGCAGCCATGGAGAAGAGTTTAGACACTAGGATAAGATAAGGAACACACCCATTATAAAGAAATCACATTAGGATGCTCTTTTTAAGTTGTTCCTTAAAACACTAGTGCTTAGGAAATCTATTGGAGGCAGAAGCAGTCAAAGGTAGCCTAGGGTTAGGGTTAGGCTTGGGGTTAGGCTTAGGGTACGGCTTAGGGTACGGGTTCGGGGAGGGGTTCGGGTATGGCGTAGGGTATGGGTTAGGGTTAGGGTTAGGGTTAGTGTTAGGGTTAGGGCTCGGTTTAGGGTTTTCGTTAGGATTAGGGTACGTGTTAGTGTTAGGGTAGGGGTTAGGGTTAGGGTACGCGTTAGTGTTAGGTTAGTTATTAAACCTATCCCACTCTGTAGATACCCCTTAGCACGTAAAGGAATATTATTTGGAGGTCCAGCCATGGAGAAGAGTTTAGACACTAGGATAAGATAAGGAACACACCCATTATAAAGAAATCACATTAGGATTCTCTTTTTAAGCTGTTCCTTAAAACACTAGTGCTTAGGAAATCTATTGGAGGCAGAAGCAGTCAAGGGTAGCCTAGGGTTAGGGTTAGGCTTAGGGTTAGGCTTAGGGTACGGCTAAGGGTACGGGTTCGGTGAGGGCTTCGGGTACGGCGTAGGGTATGGGTTAGGGTTAGGGTTAGGGTTAGTGTTAGGGTTAGGGCTCGGTTTAGGGTACGGGTTAGGATTAGGGTACGTGTTAGGGTTAGGGTAGGGGATAGGGTTAGGGTACGCGTTAGGGTTAGGGTAGTTATTAAACCTATCCCACTCTCTAGATACCCCTTAGCACGTAAAGGAATATTATTTGGGGGTCCAGCCATGGAGAAGAGTTTAGACACTAGGATACGATAAGGAACACACCCATTATAAAGAAATCACATTAGGATTCTCTTTTTAAGCTGTTCCTTAAAACACTAGTGCTTAGGAAATCTATTGGAGGAAGAAGCAGTCAAGGGTAGCCTAGGGTTAGGGTTAGGCTTAGGGTACGGCTTAGGGTATGGCTTACGGTACGGGTTCGGGGAGGGCTTTGGGTACGGCGTAGGGTATGGGTTAGGGTTAGGGTTAGGGTTAGTGTTAGGGTTAGGGCTCGGTTTAGGGTACGGGATAGAATTAGGGTACATGTTAGGGTTAGGGTAGGGGTTAGGTTTAGGGTACGCGTTAGGGTTAGGGTAGTTATTAAACCTATCCCACCCTCTAGATACACCTTAGCACGTAAAGGAATATTATTTGGGGGTCCAGCCATGGAGAAGAGTTTAGACACTAGGATAAGATAAGGAACACACCCATTATAAAGAAATCACATTAGGATTCTCTTTTTAAGCTGTTCCTTAAAACACTAGTGCTTAGGAAAGCTATTGGAGGCAGAAGAAGTCAAGGGTAACCAAGGGTTAGGGTGAGGCTTGGGGTTAGGCTTAGGGTACGGCTTAGGGTACGGGTTCGGAGAGGGCTTCGGGTACGGCGTAGGGTATGGGTTAGGGTTAGTGTTAGGGTTAGTGTTAGGGTTAGGGCTCGGTTTAGGGTATTGGTAAGGATTAGGGTACGTGTTAGTGTTAGGGTAGGGGTTAGGGTTAGGGTACGCGTTAGTGTTAGGGTAGTTATTAAACCTATCCCACTCTCTAGATACCGCTTAGCATGTAAAGGAATATTATTTGGAGTTCCAGCCATGGAGAAGAGTTTAGACACTAGGATAAGATAAGGAACAGACACATTATAAAGAAATCACATTAAGATTCTCTTTTTAAGCTGTTCCTTAAAACACTAGTGCTTAGGAAATCTATTGGACGTAGAAGCAGTCAAGGGTAGCCTAGGGTTAGGGTTAGGCTTAGGGTACGGCTTAGGGTACGGCTTAGGGTACGGGTTTGGGGAGGGCTTCGGGTACGGCTTAGGGTATGGGTTAGGGTTAGGGTTAGGGTTATTGTTAGGGTTAGGGCTCGGCTTAGGGTATTGGTTAGGATTAGGGTACGTGTTAGGGTTAGGGTAGGGGTTAGGGTTAGGGTACGCGTTAGTGTTAGGGTATTTATTAAACCTATCCCAATCTCTAGATACCCCTTAGCACGTAAAGGAATATTATTTGGAGGTCCAGCCATGGAGAAGAGTTTAGACACTAGGATAAGATAAGGAACACACCCATTATAAAGAAATCACATTAGGATTCTCTTTTTAAGCTGTTCCTTAAAACACTAGTGCTTAGGAAATCTATTGGAGGCAGAAGCAGTGAAGGGTAGCCTAGGGTTAGGGTACGGCTTAGGGTACGGCTTAGGGTACGGGTTCGGGGAGGGCTTTGGGTACGGCGTAGGGTATGGGTTAGGGTTAGGGTTAGGGTTAGTGTTAGGGTTAGGGCTCGGTTTAGGGTACGGGATAGAATTAGGGTACATGTTAGGGTTAGGGTAGGGGTTAGGTTTAGGGTACGCGTTAGGGTTAGGGTAGTTATTAAACCTATCCCACCCTCTAGATACACCTTAGCACGTAAAGGAATATTATTTGGGGGTCCAGCCATGGAGAAGAGTTTAGACACTAGGATAAGATAAGGAACACACCCATTATAAAGAAATCACATTAGGATTCTCTTTTTAAGCTGTTCCTTAAAACACTAGTGCTTAGGAAAGCTATTGGAGGCAGAAGAAGTCAAGGGTAACCAAGGGTTAGGGTGAGGCTTGGGGTTAGGCTTAGGGTACGGCTTAGGGTACGGGTTCGGAGAGGGCTTCGGGTACGGCGTAAGGTATGGGTTAGGGTTAGTGTTAGGGTTAGTGTTAGGGTTAGGGCTCGGTTTAGGGTATTGGTAAGGATTAGGGTACGTGTTAGTGTTAGGGTAGGGGTTAGGGTTAGGGTACGCGTTAGTGTTAGGGTAGTTATTAAACCTATCCCACTCTCTAGATACCGCTTAGCATGTAAAGGAATATTATTTGGAGTTCCAGCCATGGAGAAGAGTTTAGACACTAGGATAAGATAAGGAACAGACACATTATAAAGAAATCACATTAAGATTCTCTTTTTAAGCTGTTCCTTAAAACACTAGTGCTTAGGAAATCTATTGAACCAGAAGCAGTCAAGGGTAGCCTAGGGTTAGGGTTAGGCTTAGGGTACGGCTTAGGGTACGGCTTAGGGTACGGGTTTGGGGAGGGCTTCGGGTACGGCTTAGGGTATGGGTTAGGGTTAGGGTTAGGGTTAGTGTTAGGGTTAGGGCTCGGCTTAGGGTATTGGTTAGGATTAGGGTACGTTTTAGGGTTAGGATAGGGGTTAGGGTTAGGGTACGCGTTAGTGTTAGGGTATTTATTAAACCTATCCCAATCTCTAGATACCCCTTAGCACGTAAAGGAATATTATTTGGAGGTCCAGCCATGGAGAAGAGTTTAGACACTAGGATAAGATAAGGAACACACCCATTATAAAGAAATCACATTAGGATTCTCTTTTTAAGCTGTTCCTTAAAACACTAGTGCTTAGGAAATCTATTGGAGGCAGAAGCAGTGAAGGGGAGCCTAGGGTTAGGGTACGGCTTAGGGTACGGCTTAGGGTACGGGTTCGGGGAGGGGTTTGGGTACGGCGTAGGGTATGGGTTAGGGTTAGGGTTAGGGTTAGTGTTAGGGTTAGGGCTCGGTTTAGGGTATTGGTTAGGATTAGGGTACATGTTAGGGTTAGGGTAGGGGTTAGGGTTAGGGTACGCGTTAGTGTTAGGGTAGTTATTAAACCTATCCCACTCTCTAGATACCCCTTAGCACGTAAAGGAATATTATTTGGAGGTGCAGCCATGGAGAAGAGTTTAGACACTAGGATAAGATAAGGAACACACCCATTATAAAGAAATCACATTAGGATTCTCTTTTTAAGTTGTTCCTTAAAACACTAGTGCTTAGGAAATCTATTGGAGGCAGAAGCAGTCAAGGGTAGCCTAGGGTTAGGGTTAGGCTTGGGGTTAGGCTTAGGGTACGGCTTAGGGTACGGGTTCGGGGAGGGCTTCGTTTACGGCGTAGGGTATGGGTTAGGGTTAGGGTTAGGGTTAGTGTTAGGGTTAGGGCTCGGTTTAGGGTTTTGGTTAGGATTAGGGTACGTGTTAGTGTTAGGGTAGGGGTTAGGGTTAGGGTACGCGTTAGTGTTAGGTTAGTTATTAAACCTATCCCACTCTGTAGATACCCCTTAGCACGTAAAGGAATATTATTTGGAGGTCCAGCCATGGAGAAGAGTTTAGACACTAGGATAAGATAAGGAACACACCCATTATAAAGAAATCACATTAGGATTCTCTTTTTAAGCTGTTCCTTAAAACACTAGTGCTTAGGAAATCTATTGGAGGCAGAAGCAGTCAAGGGTAGCCTAGGGTTAGGGTTAGGCTTAGGGTTAGGCTTAGGGTACGGCTTAGGGTACGGGTTCGGTGAGGGCTTCGGGTACGGCGTAGGGTATGGGTTAGGGTTAGGGTTAGGGTTAGTGTTAGGGTTAGGGCTCGGTTTAGGGTACGGGTTAGGATTAGGGTACGTGTTAGGGTTAGGGTAGGGGATAGGGTTAGGGTACGCGTTAGGGTTAGGGTAGTTATTAAACCTATCCCACTCTCTAGATACCCCTTAGCACGTAAAGGAATATTATCTGGGGGTCCAGCCATGGAGAAGAGTTTAGACACTAGGATACGATAAGGAACACACCCATTATAAAGAAATCACATTAGGATTCTATTTTTAAGCTGTTCCTTAAAACACTAGTGCTTAGGAAATCTATTGGAGGCAGAAGCAGTCAAGGGTAGCCTAGGGTTAGGGTTAGGCTTAGGGTACGGCTTAGGGTACTGGTTCGGGGAGGGCTTTGGGTACGGCGTAGGGTATGGGTTAGGGTTAGGGTTAGGGTTAGTGTTAGGGTTAGGGCTCGGTTTAGGGTATTGGTTAGGATTAGGGTACGTGTTAGGGTTAGGGTAGGGGTTAGGGTTAGGGTACGCGTTAGTGTTAGGGTATTTATTAAACCTATCCCAATCTCTAGATACCCCTTAGCACGTAAAGGAATATTATTTGGAGGTGCAGCCATGGAGAAGAGTTTAGACACTAGGATAAGATAAGGAACACACCCATTATAAAGAAATCACATTAGGATTCTCTTTTTAAGCTGTTCCTTAAAACACTAGTGCTTAGGAAAGCTATTGGAGGCAGAAGCAGTCAAGGGTAGCCTAGGGTTAGGGTTAGGCTTAGGGTACGGCTTAGGGTACGGCTTAGGGTACGGGTTCGGGGAGGGGTTCGGGTACGGCGTAGGGTATGGGTTAGGGTTAGGGTTAGGGTTAGTGTTTGGGTTAGGGCTCGGTTTAGGGTATTGGTTAGGATTAGGGTACGTGTTAGGGTTAGGGTAGGGGTTAGGGTTAGGGTACGCGTTAGTGTTAGGGTAGTTATTAAACCTATCCCACTCTCTAGATACCCCTTAGCACGTAAAGGAATATTATTTGGAGGTGCAGCCATGGAGAAGAGTTTAGACACTAGGATAAGATAAGGAACACACCCATTATAAAGAAATCACATTAGGATTCTCTTTTTAAGTTGTTCCTTAAAACACTAGTGCTTAGGAAATCTATTGGAGGCAGAAGCAGTCAAGGGTAGCCTAGGGTTAGGGTTAGGCTTGGGGTTAGGCTTAGGGTACGGCTTAGGGTACGGGTTCGGGGAGGGGTTCGGGTACGGCGTAGGGTATGGGTTAAGGTTAGGGTTAGGTTTAGTGTTAGGGTTAGGGCTCGGTTTAGGGTTTTGGTTAGGATTACGGTACGTGTTAGTGTTAGGGTAGGGGTTAGGGTTAGGGTACGCGTTAGTGTTAGGTTAGTTATTAAACCTATCCCACTCTGTAGATACCCCTTAGCACGTAAAGGAATATTATTTGGAGGTCCAGCCATGGAGAAGAGTTTAGACACTAGGATAAGATAAGGAACACAACCATTATAAAGAAATCACATTAGGATTCTCTTTTTAAGCTGTTCCTTAAAACACTAGTGCTTAGGAAATCTATTGGAGGCAGAAGCAGTCAAGGGTAGCCTAGGGTTAGGGTTAGGCTTAGGGTTAGGCTTAGGGTACGGCTTAGGGTACGGGTTCGGTGAGGGCTTCGGGTACGGCGTAGGGTATGGGTTAGGGTTAGGGTTAGGGTTAGGGTTAGGGTTAGGGCTCGGTTTAGGGTACGTGTTAGGATTAGGGTACGTGTTAGGGTTAGGTTAGGGGATAGGGTTAGGGTACGCGTTAGGGTTAGGGTAGTTATTAAACCTATCCCACTCTCTAGATACCCCTTAGCACGTAAAGGAATATTATTTGGGGGTCCAGCCATGGAGAAGAGGTTAGACACTAGGATACGATAAGGAACACACCCATTATAAAGAAATCACATTAGGATTCTATTTTTAAGCTGTTCCTTAAAACACTAGTGCTTAGGAAATCTATTGGAGGAAGAAGCAGTCAAGGGTAGCCTAGGGTTAGGGTTAGGCTTAGGGTACGGCTTAGGGTACGGCTTACGGTACGGGTTCGGGGAGGGCTTTGGGTACGGCGTAGGGTATGGGTTAGGGTTAGGGTTAGGGTTAATGTTAGGGTTAGGGCTCGGTTTAGGGTACGGGATAGCATTAGGGTACATGTTAGGGTTAGGGTAGGGGTTAGGTTTAGGGTACGCGTTAGGGTTAGGGTAGTTATTAAACCTATCCCACTCTCTAGATACACCTTAGCACGTAAAGGAATATTATTTGGGGGTCCAGCCATGGAGAAGAGTTTAGACACTAGGATAAGATAAGGAACACACCCATTATAAAGAAATCACATTAGGATTCTCTTTTTAAGCTGTTCCTTAAAACACTAGTGCTTAGGAAAGCTATTGGAGGCAGAAGCAGTCAAGGGTAACCAAGGGTTAGGGTTAGGCTTGGGGTTAGGCTTAGGGTACGGCTTAGGGTACGGGTTCGGGGAGGGCTTCGGGTACGGCGTAGGGTATGGGTTAGGGTTAGGGTTAGGGTTAGTGTTAGGGTTAGGGCTCGGTTTAGGGTATTGGTTAGGATTAGGGTACGTGTTAGTGTTAGGGTAGGGGTTAGGGTTAGGGTACGCGTTAGTGTTAGGGTAGTTATTAAACCTATCCCACTCTCTAGATACCGCTTAGCATGTAAAGGAATATTATTTGGAGTTCCAGCCATGGAGAAGAGTTTAGACACTAGGATAAGATAAGGAACAGACACATTATAAAGAAATCACATTAAGATTCTCTTTTTAAGCTGTTCCTTAAAACACTAGTGCTTAGGAAATCTATTGGAGGCAGAAGCAGTCAAGGGTAGCCTAGGGTTAGGGTTAGGCTTAGGGTACGGCTTAGGGTACGGCTTAGGGTACGGGTTTGGGGAGGGTTTCGGGTACGGCTTAGGGTATGGGTTAGGGTTAGGGTTAGGGTTAGTGTTAGGATTAGGGCTCGGCTTAGGGTATTGGTTAGGATTAGGGTACGTGTTAGGGTTAGGGTAGGGGTTAGGGTTAGGGTACGCGTTAGTGTTAGGGTATTTATTAAACCTATCCCAATCTCTAGATACCCCTTAGCACGTAAAGGAATATTATTTGGAGGTGCAGCCATGGAGAAGAGTTTAGACACTAGGATAAGATAAGGAACACACCCATTATAAAGAAATCACATTAGGATTCTCTTTTTAAGCTGTTCCTTAAAACACTAGTGCTTAGGAAAGCTATTGGAGGCAGAAGCAGTGAAGGGTAACCAAGGGTTAGGGTTAGGCTTGGGGTTAGGCTTAGGGTACGGCTTAGGGTACGGGTTCGGGGAGGGCTTCGGGTACGGCGTAGGGTATGGGTTAGGGTTAGGGTTAGGGTTAGTGTTAGGGTTAGGGCTCGGATTAGGGTATTGGTTAGGATTAGGGTACTTGTTAGTGTTAGGGTAGGGGTTAGGGTTAGGGTACGCGTTAGTGTTAGGGTAGTTATTAAACCTATCCCACTCTCTAGATACCGCTTAGCACGTAAAGGAATATTATTTGGAGTTCCAGCCATGGAGAAGAGTTTAGACACTAGGATAAGATAAGGAACAGACACATTATAAAGAAATCACATTAGGATTCTCTTTTTAAGCTGTTCCTTAAAACACTAGTGCTTAGGAAATCTATTGGAGGCAGAAGCAGTCAAGGGTAGCCTAGGGTTAGGGTTAGGCTTAGGGTACGGCTTAGGGTACGGCTTAGGGTACGGGTTTGGGGAGGGCTTCGGGTACGGCTTAGGGTATGGGTTAGGGTTAGGGTTAGGGTTAGTGTTAGGGTTAGGGCTCGGCTTAGGGTATTGGTTAGGATTAGGGTACGTGTTAGGGTTAGGGTAGGGGTTAGGGTTAGGGTACGCGTTAGTGTTAGGGTATTTATTAAACCTATCCCAATCTCTAGATACCCCTTAGCACGTAAAGGAATATTATTTGGAGGTCCAGCCATGGAGAAGAGTTTAGACACTAGGATAAGATAAGGAACACACCCATTATAAAGAAATCACATTAGGATTCTCTTTTTAAGCTGTTCCTTAAAACACTAGTGCTTAGGAAATCTATTGGAGGCAGAAGCAGTGAAGGGTAACCTAGGGTTAGGGTTAGGCTTAGGGTACGGCTTAGGGTATGGCTTAGGGTACTGGTTCGGGGAGGGCTTCGGGTACGGCGTAGGGTATGGGTTAGGGTTAGGGTTAGGGTTAGTGTTAGGGTTAGGGCTCGGTTTAGGGTATTGGTTATGATTAGGGTACGAGTTAGTGTTAGGGTAGGGGTTAGGGTTATGGTACGCGTTAGTGTTAGGGTAGTTATTAAACCTATCCCACTCTCTAGATACCCCTCAGCACGTAAAGGAATATTATTTGGAGGTGCAGCCATGGAGAAGAGTTTAGACACTAGGATAAGATAAGGAACACACCCATTATAAAGAAATCACATTAGGATTCTCTTTTTAAGCTGTTCCTTAAAACACTAGTGCTTAGGAAATCTATTGGAGGCAGAAGCAGTCAAGGGTAGCCTAGGGTTAGGGTTAGGATTAGGGTACGGCTTAGGGTACGGCTTAGGGTACGGTTTTGGGGAGGGCTTCGGGTACGGCTTAGGGTATGGGTTAGGGTTAGGGTTAGGGTTAGTGTTAGGGTTAGGGCTCGGCTTAGGGTATTGGTTAGGATTAGGGTACGTGTTAGGGTTAGGGTAGGGGTTAGGGTTAGGGTACGCGTTAGTGTTAGGGTATTTATTAAACCTATCCCAATCTCTAGATACCCCTTAGCACGTAAAGGAATATTATTTGGAGGTCCAGCCATGGAGAAGAGTTTAGACACTAGGATAAGATAAGGAACACACCCATTATAAAGAAATCACATTAGGATTCTCTTTTTAAGCTGTTCCTTAAAACACTAGTGCTTAGGAAATCTATTGGAGGCAGAAGCAGTGAAGGGTAGCCTAGGGTTAGGGTACGGCTTAGGGTACGTCTTAGGGTACGGGTTCGGGGAGGGGTTCGGGTACGGCGTAGGGTATGGGTTAGGGTTAGGGTTAGGGTTAGTGTTAGGGTTAGGGCTCGGTTTAGGGTATTGGTTAGGATTAGGGTACGTGTTAGGGTTAGGGTAGGGGTTAGGTTTAGGGTACGCGTTAGTGTTAGGGTAGTTATTAAACCTATCCCACTCTCTAGATACCCCTTAGCACGTAAAGGAATATTATTTGGGTGTCCAGCCATGGAGAAGAGTTTAGACACTAGGATACGATAAGGAACACACCCATTATAAAGAAATCACATTAGGATTCTATTTTTAAGCTGTTCCTTAAAACACTAGTGCTTAGGAAATCTATTGGAGGAAGAAGCAGTCAAGGGTAGCCTAGGGTTAGGGTTAGGCTTAGGGTACGGCTTAGGGTACGGCTTAGGGTACGGGTTCGGGGAGGGCTTTGGGTACGGCGTAGGGTATGGCTTAGGGTTAGGGTTAGTGTTAGGGTTAGGGCTCGGTTTAGGGTACGGGATAGAATTAGGGTACATGTTAGGGTTAGGGTAGGGGTTAGGGTTAGGGTACGCGTTAGGGTTAGGGTAGTTATTAAACCTATCCCACTCTTTATATACACCTTAGCACGTAAAGGAATATTATTCGGGGGTCCAGCCATGGAGAAGAGTTTACACACTAGGATAAGATAAGGAACACACCCATTATAAAGAAATCACATTAGGATTCTCTTTTTAAGCTGTTCCTTAAAACACTAGTGCTTAGGAAAGCTATTGGAGGCAGAAGCAGTCAAGGGTAACCAAGGGTTAGGGTTAGGCTTGGGGTTAGGCTTAGGGTACGGCTTAGGGTACGGGTTCGGGGAGGGCTTCGGGTACGGCGTAGGGTATGGGTTAGGGTTAGGGTTAGGGTTAGTGTTAGGGTTAGGGCTCGGTTTAGGGTATTGGTTAGGATTAGGGTACGTGTTAGTGTTAGGGTAGGGGTTAGGGTTAGGGTACGCGTTAGTGTTAGGGTAGTTATTAAACCTATCCCACTCTCTAGATACCGCTTAGCACGTAAAGGAATATTATTTGGAGTTCCAGCCATGGAGAAGAGTTTAGACACTAGGATAAGATAAGGAACAGACACATTATAAAGAAATCACATTAGGATTCTCTTTTTAAGCTGTTCCTTAAAACACTAGTGCTTAGGAAATCTATTGGAGGCAGAAGCAGTCAAGGGTAGCCTAGGGTTAGGGTTAGGCTTAGGGTACGGCTTAGGTTACGGCTTAGGGTACGGGTTTGGGGAGGGCTTCGGGTACGGCTTAGGGTATGGATTAGGGTTAGGGTTAGGGTTAGTGTTAGGGTTAGGGCTCGGTTTAGGGTATTGGTTAGGATTAGGGTACGTGTTAGGGTTAGGGTAGGGGTTAGGGTTAGGGTACGCGTTAGTGTTAGGGTAGTTATTAAACCTATCCCACTCTCTAGATACCCCTTAGCACGTAAAGGAATATTATTTGGAGGTGCAGCCATGGAGAAGAGTTTAGACACTAGGATAAGATAAGGAACACACCCATTATAAAGAAATCACATTAGGATTCTCTTTTTAAGTTGTTCCTTAAAACACTAGTGCTTAGGAAATCTATTGGAGGCAGAAGCAGTCAAGGGTAGCCTAGGGTTAGGGTTAGGCTTGGGGTTAGGCTTAGGGTACGGCTTAGGGTACGGGTTCGGGGAGGGGTTCGGGTACGGCGTAGGGTATGGGTTAGGGTTAGGGTTAGGGTTAGTGTTAGGGTTAGGGCTCGGTTTAGGATTTTGGTTAGGATTAGGGTACGTGTTAGTGTTAGGGTAGGGGTTAGGGTTAGGGTACGCGTTAGTTTTAGGTTAGTTATTAAACCTATCCCACTCTGTAGATACCCCTTAGCACGTAAAGGAATATTATTTGGAGGTCCAGCCATGGAGAAGAGTTTAGACACTAGGATAAGATAAGGAACACACCCATTATAAAGAAATCACATTAGGATTCTCTTTTTAAGCTGTTCCTTAAAACACTAGTGCTTAGGAAATCTATTGGAGGCAGAAGCAGTCAAGGGTAGCCTAGGGTTAGGGTTAGGCTTAGGGTTAGGCTTAGGGTACGGCTTAGGGTACGGGTTCGGTGAGGGCTTCGGGTACGGCGTAGGGTATGGGTTAGGGTTAGGGTTAGTGTTAGGGTTAGGGCTCGGTTTAGGGTACGGGTTAGGATTAGGGTACGTGTTAGGGTTAGGGTAGGGGATAGGGTTAGGGTACGCGTTAGGGTTAGGGTAGTTATTAAACCTATCCCACTCTCTAGATACCCCTTAGCACGTAAAGGAATATTATGTGGGGGTCCAGCCATGGAGAAGAGTTTAGACACTAGGATAAGATAAGGAACACACCCATTATAAAGAAATCACATTAGGATTCTCTTTTTAAGCTGTTCCTTAAAACACTAGTGCTTAGGAAATCTATTGGAGGAAGAAGCAGTCAAGTGTAGCCTAGGGTTAGGGTTAGGCTTAGGGTACGGCTTAGGGTACGGCTTACGGTACGGGTTCGGGGAGGGCTTTGGGTACGGCGTAGGGTATGGGTTAGGGTTAGGGTTAGGGTTAGTGTTAGGGTTAGGGCTCGGTTTAGGGTACGGGATAGAATTAGGGTACATGTTAGGGTTAGGGTAGGGGTTAGGTTTAGGGTACGCGTTAGGGTTAGGGTAGTTATTAAACCTATCCCACTCTCTAGATACACCTTAGCACGTAAAGGAATATTATTTGGAGTTCCAGCCATGGAGAAGAGTTTAGACACTAGGATAAGATAAGGAACAGACACATTATAAAGAAATCACATTAGGATTCTCTTTTTAAGCTGTTCCTTAAAACACTAGTGCTTAGGAAATCTATTGGAGGCAGAAGCAGTCAAGGGTAGCCTAGGGTTAGGGTTAGGCTTAGGGTACGGCTTAGGGTACGGGTTCGGGGAGGGCTTCGGGTACGGCGTAGGGTATGGGTTAGGGTTAGGGTTAGGGTTAGTGTTAGGGTTAGGGCTCGGTTTAGGGTTTTGGTTAGGATTAGGGTACGTGTTAGTGTTAGGGTAGGGGTTAGGGTTAGGGTACGCGTTAGTGTTAGGTTAGTTATTAAACCTATCCCACTCTGTAGATACCCCTTAGCACGTAAAGGAATATTATTTGGAGGTCCAGCCATGGAGAAGAGTTTAGACACTAGGATAATATAAGGAACACACCCATTATAAAGAAATCACATTAGGATTCTCTTTTTAAGCTGTTCCTTAAAACACTAGTGCTTAGGAAATCTATTGGAGGCAGAAGCAGTCAAGGGTAGCCTAGGGTTAGGGTTAGGCTTAGGGTTAGGCTTAGGGTACGGCTTAGGGTACGGGTTCGGTGAGGGCTTCGGGTACGGCGTAGGGTATGGGTTAGGGTTAGGGTTAGGGTTAGTGTTAGGGTTAGGGCTCGGTTTAGGGTACGGGTTAGGATTAGGGTACGTGTTAGGGTTAGGGTAGGGGATAGGGTTAGGGTACGCGTTAGGGTTAGGGTAGTTATTAAACCTATCCCACTCTCTAGATACCCCTTAGCACGTAAAGGAATATTATTTGGGGGTCCAGCCATGGAGAAGAGTTTAGACACTAGGATACGATAAGGAACACACCCATTATAAAGAAATCACATTAGGATTCTATTTTTAAGCTGTTCCTTAAAACACTAGTGCTTAGGAAATCTATTGGAGGAAGAAGCAGTCAAGGGTAGCCTAGGGTTAGGGTTAGGCTTAGGGTACGGCTTAGGGTACGGCTTAGGGTACGGGTTCGGGGAGGGCTTTGGGTACGGCGTAGGGTATGGGTTAGGGTTAGGGTTAGTGTTAGGGTTAGGGCTCGGTTTAGGGTACGGGATAGAATTAGGGTACATGTTAGGGGTAGGGTAGGGGTTAGGTTTAGAGTACGCGTTAGGGTTAGGGTAGTTATTAAACCTATCCCACTCTCTAGATACACCTTAGCACGTAAAGGAATATTATTTGGGGGTCCAGCCATGGAGAAGAGTTTAGACACTAGGATAAGATAAGGAACACACCCATTATAAAGAAATCACATTAGGATTCTCTTTTTAAGCTGTTCCTTAAAACACTAGTGCTTAGGAAAGCTATTGGAGGCAGAAGCAGTGAAGGGTAACCAAGGGTTAGGGTTAGGCTTGGGGTTAGGCTTAGGGTACGGCTTAGGGTACGGGTTCGGGGAGGGCTTCGGGTACGGCGTAGGGTATGGGTTAGGGTTAGGGTTAGGGTTAGTGTTAGGGTTAGGGCTCGGTTTAGGGTATTGGTTAGGATTAGGGTACTTGTTAGTGTTAGGGTAGGGGTTAGGGTTAGGGTACGCGTTAGTGTTAGGGTAGTTATTAAACCTATCCCACTCTCTAGATACCGCTTAGCACGTAAAGGAATATTATTTGGAGTTCCAGCCATGGAGAAGAGTTTAGACACTAGGATAAGATAAGGAAGAGACACATTATAAAGAAATCACATTAGGATTCTCTTTTTCAGCTGTTCCTTAAAACACTAGTGCTTAGGAAATCTATTGGAGGCAGAAGCAGTCAAGGGTAGCCTAGGGTTAGGGTTAGGCTTAGGGTACGGCTTAGGGTACGGCTTAGGGTACGGGTTTGGGGAGGGCTTCGGGTACGGCTTAGGGTATGGGTTAGTGTTAGGGTTAGGGTTAGTGTTAGGGTTAGGGCTCGGCTTAGGGTATTGGTTAGGATTAGGGTACGTGTTAGGGTTAGGGTAGGGGTTAGGGTTAGGGTACGCGTTAGTGTTAGGGTATTTATTAAACCTATCCCAATCTCTAGATACCCCTTAGCACGTAAAGGAATATTATTTGGAGGTCCAGCCATGGAGAAGAGTTTAGACACTAGGATAAGATAAGGAACACACCCATTTTAAAGAAATCACATTAGGATTCTCTTTTTAAGCTGTTCCTTTAAACACTAGTGCTTAGGAAATCTATTGGAGGCAGAAGCAGTGAAGGGTAGCCTAGGGTTAGGGTTAGGCTTAGGGTACGGCTTAGGGTACGGCTTAGGGTACGGCTTAGGGTACTGGTTCGGTGAGGGCTTCGGGTACGGCGTAGGGTATGGGTTAGGGTTAGGGTTAGGGTTAGTGTTAGGGTTAGGGCTCGGTTTAGGGTTTTCGTTAGGATTAGGGTACGTGTTAGTGTTAGGGTAGGGGTTAGGGTTAGGGTACGCGTTAGTGTTAGGGTAGTTATTAAACCTATCCCACTCTCTAGATACTGCTTAGCACGTCAAGGAATATTATTTGGAGTTCCAGCCATGGAGAAGAGTTTAGACACTAGGATAAGATAAGGAACAGACACATTATAAAGAAATCACATTAGGATTCTCTTTTTAAGCTGTTCCTTAAAACACTAGTGCTTAGGAAATCTATTGGAGGCAGAAGCAGTCAAGGGTAGCCTAGGGTTAGGGTTAGGCTTAGGGTACGGCTTAGGTTACAGCTTAGGGTACGGGTTTGGGGAGGGCTTCGGGTACGGCTTAGGGTATGGGTTAGGGTTAGGGTTAGGGTTAGTGTTAGGGTTAGGGCTCGGTTTAGGGTATTGGTTAGGATTAGGGTACGTGTTAGGGTTAGGGTAGGGGTTAGGGTTAGGGTACGCGTTAGTGTTAGGGTAGTTATTAAACCTATCCCACTCTCTAGATACCCCTTAGCACGTAAAGGAATATTATTTGGAGGTCCAGCCATGGAGAAGAGTTTAGACACTAGGATAAGATAAGGAACACACCCATTATAAAGAAATCACATTAGGATTCTCTTTTTAAGTTGTTCCTTAAAACACTAGTGCTTAGGAAATCTATTGGAGGCAGAAGCAGTCAAGGGTAGCCTAGGGTTAGGGTTAGGCTTGGGGTTAGGCTTAGGGTACGGCTTAGGGTACGGGTTCGGGGAGGGGTTCGGGTACGGCGTAGGGTATGGGTTAGGGTTAGGGTTAGGGTTAGTGTTAGGGTTAGGGCTCGGTTTAGGGTTTTGGTTAGGATTAGGGTACGTGTTAGTGTTAGGGTAGGGGTTAGGGTTACGGTACGCGTTAGTGTTAGGTTAGTTATTAAACCTATCCCACTCTGTAGATACCCCTTAGCACGTAAAGGAATATTATTTGGAGGTCCAGCCATGGAGAAGAGTTTAGACACTAGGATAAGATAAGGAACACACCCATTATAAAGAAATCACATTAGGATTCTCTTTTTAAGCTGTTCCTTAAAACACTAGTGCTTAGGAAATCTATTGGAGGCAGAAGCAGTCAAGGGTAGCCTAGGGATAGGGTTAGGCTTAGGGTTAGGCTTAGGGTACGGCTTAGGGTACGGGTTCGGTGAGGGCTTCGGGTACGGCGTAGGGTATGGGTTAGGGTCAGGGTTAGTGTTAGGGTTAGGGCACGGTTTAGGGTACGGCTTAGGATTAGGGTACGTGTTAGGGTTAGGGTAGGGGATAGGGTTAGGGTACGCGTTAGGGTTAGGGTAGTTATTAAACCTATCCCACTCTCTAGATACACCTTAGCACGTAAAGGAATATTATTTGGAGTTCCAGCCATGGAGAAGAGTTTAGACACTAGGATAAGATAAGGAACAGACACATTATAAAGAAATCACATTAGGATTCTCTTTTTAAGCTGTTCCTTAAAACACTAGTGCTTAGGAAATCTATTGGAGGCAGAAGCAGTCAAGGGTAGCCTAGGGTTAGGGTTAGGCTTAGGGTATGGCTTAGGTTACGGCTTAGGGTACGGGTTTGGGGAGGGCTTCGGGTACGGCTTAGGGTATGGGTTAGGGTTAGGGTTAGGGTTAGTGTTAGGGTTAGGGCTCGGTTTAGGGTATTGGTTAGGATTAGGGTACGTGTTAGGGTTAGGGTAGGGGTTAGGGTTAGGGTACGCGTTAGTGTTAGGGTAGTTATTAAACCTATCCCACTCTCTAGATACCCCTTAGCACGTAAAGGAATATTATTTGGAGGTGCAGCCATGGAGAAGAGTTTAGACACTAGGATAAGATAAGGAACACACCCATTATAAAGAAATCACATTAGGATTCTCTTTTTAAGTTGTTCCTTAAAACACTAGTGCTTAGGAAATCTATTGAAGGCAGAAGCAGTCAAGGGTAGCCTAGGGTTAGGGTTAGGCTTAGGGTTAGGCTTAGGGTACGGCTTAGGGTACGGGTTCGGTGAGGGCTTCGGGTACGGCGTAGGGTATGGGTTAGGGTTAGGGTTAGGGTTAGTGTTAGGGTTAGGGCTCGGTTTAGGGTACGGTTTAGGATTAGGGTACGTGTTAGGGTTAGGGTAGGGGATAGGGTTAGGGTACGCGTTAGGGTTAGGGTAGTTATTAAACCTATCCCACTCTCTAGATACCCCTTAGCACGTAAAGGAATATTATTTGGGGGTCCAGCCATGGAGAAGAGTTTAGACACTAGGATAAGATAAGGAACACACCCATTATAAAGAAATCACATTAGGATTCTCTTTTTAAGCTGTTCCTTAAAACACTAGTGCTTAGGAAATCTATTGGAGGAAGAAGCAGTCAAGGGTAACCAAGGGTTAGGGTTAGGCTTGGGGTTAGGCTTAGGGTACGGCTTAGGGTACGGGTTCGGGGAGGGCTTCGGGTACGGCGTAGGGTATGGGTTAGGGTTAGGGTTAGGGTTAGTGTTAGGGTTAGGGCTCGGTTTAGGGTATTGGTTAGGATTAGGGTACGTGTTAGTGTTAGGGTAGGGGTTAGGGTTAGGGTACGCGTTAGTGTTAGGGTAGTTATTAAACCTATCCCACTCTCTAGATACCGCTTAGCATGTAAAGGAATATTATTTGGAGTTCCAGCCATGGAGAAGAGTTTAGACACTAGGATAAGATAAGGAACAGACACATTATAAAGAAATCACATTAGCATTCTCTTTTTAAGCTGTTCCTTAAAACACTAGTGCTTAGGAAATCTATTGGAGGCAGAAGCAGTCAAGGGTAGCCTAGGGTTAGGGTTAGGCTTAGGGTACGGCTTAGGGTACGGCTTAGGGTACGGTTTTGGGGAGGGCTTCGGGTAAGGCTTAGGGTATGGGTTAGGGTTAGGGTTAGGGTTAGTGTTAGGGTTAGGGCTCGGCTTAGGGTATTCGTTAGGATCAGGGTACGTGTTAGGGTTAGGGTAGGGGTTAGGGTTAGGGTACGCGTTAGTGTTAGGGTATTTATTAAACCTATCCCAATCTCTAGATACCCCTTAGCACGTAAAGGAATATTATTTGGAGGTCCAGCCATGGAGAAGAGTTTAGACACTAGGATAAGATAAGGAACACACCCATTATAAAGAAATCACATTAGGATTCTCTTTTTAAGCTGTTCCTTAAAACACTAGTGCTTAGGAAATCTATTGGAGGCAGAAGCAGTGAAGGGTAGCCTAGGGTTAGGGTACGGCTTAGGGTACGGCTTAGGGTACGGCTTAGGGTACGGGTTCGGTGAGGGCTTCGGGTACGGCGTAGGGTATGGGTTAGGGTTAGGGTTAGGGTTAGTGTTAGGGTTAGGGGTCGGTTTAGGGTACGGGTTAGGATTAGGGTACGTGTTAGGGTTAGGGTAGGGGATAGGGTTAGGGTACGCGTTAGGGTTAGGGTAGTTATTAAACCTATCCCACTCTCTAGATACCCCTTAGCACGTAAAGGAATATTATTTGGGGGTCCAGCCATGGAGAAGAGTTTAGACACTAGGATACGATAAGGAACACACCCATTATAAAGAAATCACATTAGGATTCTATTTTTAAGCTGTTCCTTAAAACACTAGTGCTTAGGATATCTATTGGAGGAAGAAGCAGTCAAGGGTAGCCTAGGGTTAGGGTTAGGCTTAGGGTACGGCTTAGGGTACGTCTTAGGGTACGGGTTCGGGGAGGGCTTTGGGTACGGCGTAGGGTATGGGTTAGGGTTAGGGTTAGTGTTAGGGTTAGGGCTCGGTTTAGGGTACGGGATAGAATTAGGGTACATGTTAGGGGTAGGGTAGGGGTTAGGTTTAGGGTACGCGTTAGGGTTAGGGTAGTTATTAAACCTATCCCACTCTCTAGATACACCTTAGCACGTAAAGGAATATTATTTGGGGGTCCAGCCATGGAGAAGAGTTTAGACACTAGGATAAGATAAGGAACACACCCATTATAAAGAAATCACATTAGGATTCTCTTTTTAAGCTGTTCCTTAAAACACTAGTGCTTAGGAAAGCTATTGGAGGCAGAAGCAGTGAAGGGTAAACAAGGGTTAGGGTTAGGCTTGGGGTTAGGCTTAGGTTACGGCTTAGGGTACGGGTTCGGGGAGGGCTTCGGGTACGGCGTAGGGTATGGGTTAGGGTTAGGGTTAGGGTTAGTGTTAGGGTTAGGGCTCGGTTTAGGTTATTGGTTAGGATTAGGGTACTTGTTAGTGTTAGGGTAGGGGTTAGGGTTAGGGTACGCATTAGTGTTAGGGTAGTTATTAAACCTATCCCACTCTCTAGATACCCCTTAGCACGTAAAGGAATATTATTTGGAGGTCCAGCCATGGAGAAGAGTTTAGACACTAGGATAAGATAAGGAACACACCCATTATAAAGAAATCACATTAGGATTCTCTTTTTAAGCTGTTCCTTAAAACACTAGTGCTTAGGAAATCTATTGGAGGCAGAAGCAGTGAAGGGTAGCCTAGGGTTAGGGTACGGCTTAGGGTACGGCTTAGGGTACGGCTTAGGGTACGGGTTCGGGGAGGGGTTCGGGTACGGCGTAGGGTATGGGTTAGGGTTAGGGTTAGGGTTAGTGTTAGGGTTAGGGCTCGGTTTAGGGTATTGGTTAGGATTAGGGTACGTGTTAGGGTTAGGGTAGGGGTTAGGGTTAGGGTACGCGTTAGTGTTAGGGTAGTTATTAAACCTATCCCACTCTCTAGATACCCCTTAGCACGTAAAGGAATATTATTTGGAGGTGCAGCCATGGAGAAGAGTTTAGACACTAGGATAAGATAAGGAACACACCCATTATAAAGAAATCACATTAGGATTCTCTTTTTAAGTTGTTCCTTAAAACACTAGTGCTTAGGAAATCTATTGGAGGCAGAAGCAGTCAAGGGTAGCCTAGGGTTAGGGTTAGGCTTGGGGTTAGGCTTAGGGTACGGCTTAGGGTACGGGTTCGGGGAGGGCTTCGGGTACGGCGTAGGGTATGGGTTAGGGTTAGGGTTAGGTTTAGTGTTAGGGTTAGGGCTCGGTTTAGGGTTTTGGTTAGGATTAGGGTACGTGTTAGTGTTAGGGTAGGGGTTAGGGTTAGGGTACGCGTTAGTGTTAGGTTAGTTATTAAACCTATCCCACTCTGTAGATACCCCTTAGCACGTAAAGGAATATTATTTGGAGGTCCAGCCATGGAGAAGAGTTTAGACACTAGGATAAGATAAGGAACACACCCATTATAAAGAAATCACATTAGGATTCTCTTTTTAAGCTGTTCCTTAAAACACTAGTGCTTAGGAAATCTATTGGAGGCAGAAGCAGTCAAGGGTAGCCTAGGGTTAGGGTTAGGCTTAGGGTTAGGCTTAGGGTACGGCTTAGGGTTCGGGTTCGTTGAGGGCTTCGGGTACGGCGTAGGGTATGGGTTAGGGTTAGGGTTAGGGTTAGTGTTAGGGTTAGGGGTCGGTTTAGGGTACGGGTTAGGATTAGGGTACGTGTTAGGGTTAGGGTAGGGGATAGGGTTAGGGTACGCGTTAGGGTTAGGGTAGTTATTAAACCTATCCCACTCTCTAGATACCCCTTAGCACGTAAAGTAATATTATTTTGGGGTCCAGCCATGGAGAAGAGTTTAGACACTAGGATACGATAAGGAACACACCCATTATAAAGAAATCACATTAGGATTCAATTTTTAAGCTGTTCCTTAAAACACTAGTGCTTAGGAAATCTATTGGAGGAAGAAGCAGTCAAGGGTAGCCTAGGGTTAGGGTTAGGCTTAGGGTACGGCTTAGGGTACGGGTTCGGGGAGGGCTTTGGGTACGGCGTAGGGTATGGGTTAGGGTTAGGGTTAGTGTTAGGGTTAGGGCTCGGTTTAGGGTACGGGATAGAATTAGGGTACATGTTAGGGGTAGGGTAGGGGTTAGGTTTAGGGTACGCGTTAGGGTTAGGGTAGTTATTAAACCTATCCCACTCTCTCGATACACCTTAGCACGTAAAGGAATATTATTTGGGGGTCCAGCCATGGAGAAGAGTTTAGACACTAGGATAAGATAAGGAACACACCCATTATAAAGAAATCACATTAGGATTCTCTTTTTAAGCTGTTCCTTAAAACACTAGTGCTTAGGAAAGCTATTGGAGGCAGAAGCAGTCAAGGGTAACCAAGGGTTAGGGTTAGGCTTGGGGTTAGGCTTAGGGTACGGCTTAGGGTACGGGTTCGGGGAGGGCTTCGGGTACGGCGTAGGGTATGGGTTAGGGTTAGGGTTAGGGTTAGTGTTAGGGTTAGGGCTCGGTTTAGGGTATTGGTTAGGATTAGGGTACTTGTTAGTGTTAGGGTAGGGGTTAGGGTTAGGGTACGCGTTAGTGTTAGGGTAGTTATTAAACCTATCCCACTCTCTAGATACCCCTTAGCACGTAAAGGAATATTATTTGGAGGTCCAGCCATGGAGAAGAGTTTAGACACTAGGATAAGATAAGGAACACACCCATTATAAAGAAATCACATTAGGATTCTCTTTTTAAGCTGTTCCTTAAAACACTAGTGCTTAGGAAATCTATTGGAGGCAGAAGCAGTGAAGGGTAGCCTAGGGTTAGGGTACGGCTTAGGGTACGGCTTAGGGTACGGCTTAGGGTACGGGTTCGGGGAGGGGTTCGGGTACGGCGTAGGGTATGGGTTAGGGTTAGGGTTAGGGTTAGTGTTAGGGTTAGGGGTCGGTTTAGGGTACGGGTTAGGATTAGGGTACGTGTTAGGGTTAGGGTAGGGGATAGGGTTAGGGTACGCGTTAGGGTTAGGGTAGTTATTAAACCTATCCCACTCTCTAGATACCCCTTAGCACGTAAAGGAATATTATTTGGGGGTCCAGCCATGGAGAAGAGTTTAGACACTAGGATACGATAAGGAACACACCCATTATAAAGAAATCACATTAGGATTCTATTTTTAAGCTGTTCCTTAAAACACTAGTGCTTAGGATATCTATTGGAGGAAGAAGCAGTCAAGGGTAGCCTAGGGTTAGGGTTAGGCTTAGGGTACGGCTTAGGGTACGTCTTAGGGTACGGGTTCGGGGAGGGCTTTGGGTACGGCGTAGGGTATGGGTTAGGGTTAGGGTTAGTGTTAGGGTTAGGGCTCGGTTTAGGGTACGGGATAGAATTAGGGTACATGTTAGGGGTAGGGTAGGGGTTAGGTTTAGGGTACGCGTTAGGGTTAGGGTAGTTATTAAACCTATCCCACTCTCTAGATACACCTTAGCACGTAAAGGAATATTATTTGGGGGTCCAGCCATGGAGAAGAGTTTAGACACTAGGATAAGATAAGGAACACACCCATTATAAAGAAATCACATTAGGATTCTCTTTTTAAGCTGTTCCTTAAAACACTAGTGCTTAGGAAAGCTATTGGAGGCAGAAGCAGTGAAGGGTAAACAAGGGTTAGGGTTAGGCTTGGGGTTAGGCTTAGGTTACGGCTTAGGGTACGGGTTCGGGGAGGGCTTCGGGTACGGCGTAGGGTATGGGTTAGGGTTAGGGTTAGGGTTAGTGTTAGGGTTAGGGCTCGGTTTAGGTTATTGGTTAGGATTAGGGTACTTGTTAGTGTTAGGGTAGGGGTTAGGGTTAGGGTACGCATTAGTGTTAGGGTAGTTATTAAACCTATCCCACTCTCTAGATACCCCTTAGCACGTAAAGGAATATTATTTGGAGGTCCAGCCATGGAGAAGAGTTTAGACACTAGGATAAGATAAGGAACACACCCATTATAAAGAAATCACATTAGGATTCTCTTTTTAAGCTGTTCCTTAAAACACTAGTGCTTAGGAAATCTATTGGAGGCAGAAGCAGTGAAGGGTAGCCTAGGGTTAGGGTACGGCTTAGGGTACGGCTTAGGGTACGGCTTAGGGTACGGGTTCGGGGAGGGGTTCGGGTACGGCGTAGGGTATGGGTTAGGGTTAGGGTTAGGGTTAGTGTTAGGGTTAGGGCTCGGTTTAGGGTATTGGTTAGGATTAGGGTACGTGTTAGGGTTAGGGTAGGGGTTAGGGTTAGGGTACGCGTTAGTGTTAGGGTAGTTATTAAACCTATCCCACTCTCTAGATACCCCTTAGCACGTAAAGGAATATTATTTGGAGGTGCAGCCATGGAGAAGAGTTTAGACACTAGGATAAGATAAGGAACACACCCATTATAAAGAAATCACATTAGGATTCTCTTTTTAAGTTGTTCCTTAAAACACTAGTGCTTAGGAAATCTATTGGAGGCAGAAGCAGTCAAGGGTAGCCTAGGGTTAGGGTTAGGCTTGGGGTTAGGCTTAGGGTACGGCTTAGGGTACGGGTTCGGGGAGGGCTTCGGGTACGGCGTAGGGTATGGGTTAGGGTTAGGGTTAGGTTTAGTGTTAGGGTTAGGGCTCGGTTTAGGGTTTTGGTTAGGATTAGGGTACGTGTTAGTGTTAGGGTAGGGGTTAGGGTTAGGGTACGCGTTAGTGTTAGGTTAGTTATTAAACCTATCCCACTCTGTAGATACCCCTTAGCACGTAAAGGAATATTATTTGGAGGTCCAGCCATGGAGAAGAGTTTAGACACTAGGATAAGATAAGGAACACACCCATTATAAAGAAATCACATTAGGATTCTCTTTTTAAGCTGTTCCTTAAAACACTAGTGCTTAGGAAATCTATTGGAGGCAGAAGCAGTCAAGGGTAGCCTAGGGTTAGGGTTAGGCTTAGGGTTAGGCTTAGGGTACGGCTTAGGGTTCGGGTTCGTTGAGGGCTTCGGGTACGGCGTAGGGTATGGGTTAGGGTTAGGGTTAGGGTTAGTGTTAGGGTTAGGGGTCGGTTTAGGGTACGGGTTAGGATTAGGGTACGTGTTAGGGTTAGGGTAGGGGATAGGGTTAGGGTACGCGTTAGGGTTAGGGTAGTTATTAAACCTATCCCACTCTCTAGATACCCCTTAGCACGTAAAGTAATATTATTTTGGGGTCCAGCCATGGAGAAGAGTTTAGACACTAGGATACGATAAGGAACACACCCATTATAAAGAAATCACATTAGGATTCAATTTTTAAGCTGTTCCTTAAAACACTAGTGCTTAGGAAATCTATTGGAGGAAGAAGCAGTCAAGGGTAGCCTAGGGTTAGGGTTAGGCTTAGGGTACGGCTTAGGGTACGGGTTCGGGGAGGGCTTTGGGTACGGCGTAGGGTATGGGTTAGGGTTAGGGTTAGTGTTAGGGTTAGGGCTCGGTTTAGGGTACGGGATAGAATTAGGGTACATGTTAGGGGTAGGGTAGGGGTTAGGTTTAGGGTACGCGTTAGGGTTAGGGTAGTTATTAAACCTATCCCACTCTCTCGATACACCTTAGCACGTAAAGGAATATTATTTGGGGGTCCAGCCATGGAGAAGAGTTTAGACACTAGGATAAGATAAGGAACACACCCATTATAAAGAAATCACATTAGGATTCTCTTTTTAAGCTGTTCCTTAAAACACTAGTGCTTAGGAAAGCTATTGGAGGCAGAAGCAGTCAAGGGTAACCAAGGGTTAGGGTTAGGCTTGGGGTTAGGCTTAGGGTACGGCTTAGGGTACGGGTTCGGGGAGGGCTTCGGGTACGGCGTAGGGTATGGGTTAGGGTTAGGGTTAGGGTTAGTGTTAGGGTTAGGGCTCGGTTTAGGGTATTGGTTAGGATTAGGGTACTTGTTAGTGTTAGGGTAGGGGTTAGGGTTAGGGTACGCGTTAGTGTTAGGGTAGTTATTAAACCTATCCCACTCTCTAGATACCCCTTAGCACGTAAAGGAATATTATTTGGAGGTCCAGCCATGGAGAAGAGTTTAGACACTAGGATAAGATAAGGAACACACCCATTATAAAGAAATCACATTAGGATTCTCTTTTTAAGCTGTTCCTTAAAACACTAGTGCTTAGGAAATCTATTGGAGGCAGAAGCAGTGAAGGGTAGCCTAGGGTTAGGGTACGGCTTAGGGTACGGCTTAGGGTACGGCTTAGGGTACGGGTTCGGGGAGGGGTTCGGGTACGGCGTAGGGTATGGGTTAGGGTTAGGGTTAGGGTTAGTGTTAGGGTTAGGGCTCGGTTTAGGGTATTGGTTAGGATTAGGGTACGTGTTAGGGTTAGGGTAGGGGTTAGGGTTAGGGTACGCGTTAGTGTTAGGGTAGTTATTAAACCTATCCCACTCTCTAGATACCCCTTAGCACGTAAAGGAATATTATTTGGAGGTGCAGCCATGGAGAAGAGTTTAGACACTAGGATAAGATAAGGAACACACCCATTATAAAGAAATCACATTAGGATTCTCTTTTTAAGTTGTTCCTTAAAACACTAGTGCTTAGGAAATCTATTGGAGGCAGAAGCAGTCAAGGGTAGCCTAGGGTTAGGGTTAGGCTTGGGGTTAGGCTTAGGGTACGGCTTAGGGTACGGGTTCGGGGAGGGCTTCGGGTACGGCGTAGGGTATGGTTTAGGGTTAGGGTTAGGGTTAGTGTTAGGGTTAGGGCTCGGTTTAGGGTTTTGGTTAGGATTAGGGTACGTGTTAGTGTTAGGGTAGGGGTTAGGGTTAGGGTACGCGTTAGTGTTAGGTTAGTTATTAAACCTATCCCACTCTGTAGATACCCCTTAGCACGTAAAGGAATATTATTTGGAGGTCCAGCCATGGAGAAGAGTTTAGACACTAGGATAAGATAAGGAACACACCCATTATAAAGAAATCACATTAGGATTCTCTTTTTAAGCTGTTCCTTAAAACACTAGTGCTTAGGAAATCTATTGGAGGCAGAAGCAGTCAAGGGTAGCCTAGGGTTAGGGTTAGGCTTAGGGTTAGGCTTAGGGTACGGCTTAGGGTACGGGTTCGGTGAGGGCTTCGGGTACGGCGTAGGGTATGGGTTAGGGTTAGGGTTAGGGTTAGTGTTAGGGTTAGGGGTCGGTTTAGGGTACGGGTTAGGATTAGGGTACGTGTTAGGGTTAGGGTAGGGGATAGGGTTAGGGTACGCGTTAGGGTTAGGGTAGTTATTAAACCTATCCCACTCTCTAGATACCCCTTAGCACGTAAAGTAATATTATTTGGGGGTCCAGCCATGGAGAAGAGTTTAGACACTAGGATACGATAAGGAACACACCCATTATAAAGAAATCACATTAGGATTCTATTTTTAAGCTGTTCCTTAAAACACTAGTGCTTAGGAAATCTATTGGAGGAAGAAGCAGTCAAGGGTAGCCTAGGGTTAGGGTTAGGCTTAGGGTACGGCTTAGGGTACGGCTTAGGGTACGGGTTCGGGGAGGGCTTTGGGTACGGCGTAGGGTATGGGTTAGGGTTAGGGTTAGTGTTAGGGTTAGGGCTCGGTTTAGGGTACGGGATAGAATTAGGGTACATGTTAGGGGTAGGGTAGGGGTTAGGTTTAGGGTACGCGTTAGGGTTAGGGTAGTTATTAAACCTATCCCACTCTCTAGATACACCTTAGCACGTAAAGGAATATTATTTGGGGGTCCAGCCATGGAGAAGAGTTTAGACACTAGGATAAGATAAGGAACACACCCATTATAAAGAAATCACATTAGGATTCTCTTTTTAAGCTGTTCCTTAAAACACTAGTGCTTAGGAAAGCTATTGGAGGCAGAAGCAGTGAAGGGTAAACAAGGGTTAGGGTTAGGCTTGGGGTTAGGCTTAGGTTACGGCTTAGGGTACGGGTTCGGGGAGGGCTTCGGGTACGGCGTAGGGTATGGGTTAGGGTTAGGGTTAGGGTTAGTGTTAGGGTTAGGGCTCGGTTTAGGGTATTGGTTAGGATTAGGGTACTTGTTAGTGTTAGGGTAGGGGTCAGGGTTAGGGTACGCGTTAGTGTTAGGGTAGTTATTAAACCTATCCCACTCTCTAGATACCGCTTAGCACGTAAAGGAATATTATTTGGAGTTCCAGCCATGGAGAAGAGTTTAGACACTAGGATAAGATAAGGAACAGACACATTATAAAGAAATCACATTAGGATTCTCTTTTTAAGCTGTTCCTTAAAACACTAGTGCTTAGGAAATCTATTGGAGGCAGAAGCAGTCAAGGGTAGCCTAGGGTTAGGGTTAGGCTTAGGCTACGGCTTAGGGTACGGCTTAGGGTACGTGTTCGGGGAGGGCTTCGGGTACGGCGTAGGGTATGGGTTAGGGTTAGGGTTAGTGTTAGGGTTAGGGCTCGGTTTAGGGTATTGGTTAGGATTAGGATACGTGTTAGGGTTAGGGTAGGGGTTAGGGTTAGGGTACGCATTAGTGTTAGGGTAGTTATTAAACCTATCCCACTCTCTAGATACCCCTTAGCACGTAAAGGAATATTATTTGGAGGTGCAGCCATGGAGAAGAGTTTAGACACTAGGATAAGATAAGGAACACACCCATTATAAAGAAATCACATTAGGATTCTCTTTTTAAGCTGTTCCTTAAAACACTAATGCTTAGGAAATCTATTGGAGGCAGAAGCAGTCAAGGGTAGCCTAGGGTTAGGGTTAGGCTTGGGGTTAGGCTTAGGGTACGGCTTAGGGTACGGGTTCGGGGAGGGGTTCGGGTACGGCGTAGGGTATGGGTTAGGGTTAGGGTTAGGGTTAGTGTTAGGGTTAGGGCTCGGTTTAGGGTTTTCGTTAGGATTAGGGTACGTGTTAGTGTTAGGGTAGGGGTTAGGGTTAGGTTACGCGTTAGTGTTAGGTTAGTTATTAAACCTATCCCACTCTGTAGATACCCCTTAGCACGTAAAGGAATATTATTTGGAGGTCCAGCCATGGAGAAGAGTTTAGACACTAGGATAAGATAAGGAACACACCCATTATAAAGAAATCACATTAGGATTCTCTTTTTAAGCTGTTCCTTAAAACACTAGTGCTTAGGAAATCTATTGGAGGCAGAAGCAGTCAAGGGTAGTCTAGGGTTAGGGTTAGGCTTAGGGTTAGGCTTAGGGTACGGCTTAGGGTACGGGTTCGGTGAGGGCTTCGGGTACGGCGTAGGGTATGGGTTAGTGTTAGGGTTAGTGTTAGGGTTAGGGCTCGGTTTAGGGTACGGGTTAGGATTAGGGTACGTGTTAGGGTTAGGGTAGGGGATAGGGTTAGGGTACGCGTTAGGGTTAGGGTAGTTATTAAACCTATCCCACTCTCTAGATACCCCTTAGCACGTAAAGGAATATTATTTGGGGGTCCAGCCATGGAGAAGAGTTTAGACACTAGGATAAGATAAGGAACACACCCATTATAAAGAAATCACATTAGCATTCTCTTTTTAAGCTGTTCCTTAAAACACTAGTGCTTAGGAAATCTATTGGAGGAAGAAGCAGTCAAGGGTAGCCTAGGGTTAGGGTTAGGCTTAGGGTACAGCTTAGGGTACGGCTTACGGTACGGGTTCGGGGAGGGCTTTGGGTACGGCGTAGGGTATGGGTTAGGGTTAGGGTTAGTGTTAGGGTTAGGGCTCGGTTTAGGGTACGGGATAGAATTAGGGTACATGTTAGGGGTAGGGTAGGGGTTAGGTTTAGGGTACGCGTTAGGGTTACGGTAGTTATTAAACGTATCCCACTCTCTAGATACACCTTAGCACGTAAAGGAATATTATTTGGGGGTCCAGCCATGGAGAAGAGTTTAGACACTAGGATAAGATAAGGAACACACCCATTATAAAGAAATCACATTAGGATTCTCTTTTTAAGCTGTTCCTTAAAACACTAGTGCTTAGGAAAGCTATTGGAGGCAGAAGCAGTCAAGGGTAACCAAGGGTTAGGGTTAGGCTTGGGGTTAGGCTTAGGGTACGGCTTAGGGTACGGGTTCGGGGAGGGCTTCGGGTACGGCGTAGGGTATGGGTTAGGGTTAGGGTTAGGGTTAGTGTTAGGGTTAGGGCTCGGTTTAGGGTATTGGTTAGGATTAGGGTACTTGTTAGTGTTAGGGTAGGGGTTAGGGTTAGGGTACGCGTTAGTGTTAGGGTAGTTATTAAACCTATCCCACTCTCTAGATACAGCTTAGCACGTAAAGGAATATTATTTGGAGTTCCAGCCATGGAGAAGAGTTTAGACACTAGGATAAGATAAGGAACAGACACATTATAAAGAAATCACATTAGGATTCTCTTTTTAAGCTGTTCCTTAAAACACTAGTGCTTAGGAAATCTATTGGAGGCAGAAGCAGTCAAGGGTAGCCTAGGGTTAGGGTTAGGCTTACGGTACGGCTTAGGGTACGGCTTAGGGTACGGGTTCGGGGAGGGCTTCGGGTACGGCGTAGGGTATGGGTTAGGGTTAGGGTTAGTGTTAGGGTTAGGGCTCGGTTTAGGGTATTGGTTAGGATTAGGGTACGTGTTAGGGTTAGGGTAGGGGTTAGGGTTAGGGTACGCGTTAGTGTTAGGGTAGTTATTAAACCTATCCCACTCTCTAGATACCCCTTAGCACGTAAAGGAATATTATTTGGAGGTGCAGCCATGGAGAAGAGTTTAGACACTAGGATACGATAAGGAACACACCCATTATAAAGAAATCACATTAGGATTCTCTTTTTAAGTTGTTCCTTAAAACACTAGTGCTTAGGAAATCTATTGGAGGCAGAAGCAGTCAAGGGTAGCCTAGGGTTAGGGTTAGGCTTGGGGTTAGGCTTAGGGTACGGCTTAGGGTACGGGTTCGGGGAGGGGTTCGGGTATGGCGTAGGGTATGGGTTAGGGATAGGGTTAGGGTTAGTGTTAGGGTTAGGGCTCGGTTTAGGGTATTGGTTAGGATTAGGGTACGTGTTAGTGTTAGGGTAGGGGTCAGGGTTAGGGTACGCGTTAGTGTTAGGGTAGTTATTAAACCTATCCCACTCTCTAGATACCGCTTAGCACGTAAAGGAATATTATTTGGAGTTCCAGCCATGGAGAAGAGTTTAGACACTAGGATAAGATAAGGAACAGACACATTATAAAGAAATCACATTAGGATTCTCTTTTTAAGCTGTTCCTTAAAACACTAGTGCTTAGGAAATCTATTGGAGGCAGAAGCAGTCAAGGGTAGCCTAGGGTTAGGGTTAGGCTTAGGGTTAGGCTTAGGGTACGGCTTAGGGTACGGGTTTGGGGAGGGCTTCGGGTACGGCTTAGGGTATGGGTTAGGGTTAGGGTTAGGGTTAGTGTTAGGGTTAGGGCTCGGCTTAGGGTATTGGTTAGGATTAGGGTACGTGTTAGGGTTAGGGTAGGGGTTAGGGTTAGGGTACGCGTTAGTGTTAGGGTATTTATTAAACCTATCCCAATCTCTAGATACACCTTAGCACGTAAAGGAATATTATTTGGAGGTCCAGCCATGGAGAAGAGTTTAGACACTAGGATAAGATAAGGAACACACCCATTATAAAGAAATCACATTAGGATTCTCTTTTTAAGCTGTTCCTTAAAACACTAGTGCTTAGGAAATCTATTGGAGGCAGAAGCAGTGAAGGGTAGCCTAGGGTTAGGGTTAGGCTTAGGGTACGGCTTAGGGTACGGCTTAGGGTACTGGTTCGGGGAGGGCTTCGGGTACGGCGTAGGGTATGGGTTAGGGTTAGGGTTAGGGTTAGTGTTAGGGTTAGGGCTCGGTTTAGGGTATTGGTTAGGATTAGGGTACGAGTTAGTGTTAGGGTACGGGTTAGGGTTATGGTACGCGTTAGTGTTAGGGTAGTTATTAAACCTATCCCACTCTCTAGATACCCCTCAGCACGTAAAGGAATATTATTTGGAGGTCCAGCCATGGAGAAGAGTTTAGACACTAGGATAAGATAAGGAACACACCCATTATAAAGAAATGACATTAGGATTCTCTTTTTAAGTTGTTCCTTAAAACACTAGTGCTTAGGAAATCTATTGGAGGCAGAAGCAGTCAAGGGTAGCCTAGGGTTAGGGTTAGGCTTAGGCTACGGCTTAGGGTACGGCTTAGGGTACATGTTCGGGGAGGGCTTCGGGTACGGCGTAGGGTATGGGTTAGGGTTAGGGTTAGTGTTAGGGTTAGGGCTCGGTTTAGGGTATTGGTTAGGATTAGGATACGTGTTAGGGTTAGGGTAGGGGTTAGGGTTAGGGTACGCGTTAGTGTTAGGGTAGTTATTAAACCTATCCCACTCTCTAGATACCCCTTAGCACGTAAAGGAATATTATTTGGAGGTGCAGCCATGGAGAAGAGTTTAGACACTAGGATAAGATAAGGAACACACCCATTATAAAGAAATCACATTAGGATTCTCTTTTTAAGCTGTTCCTTAAAACACTAGTGCTTAGGAAATCTATTGGAGGCAGAAGCAGTCAAGGGTAGTCTAGGGTTAGGGTTAGGCTTAGGGTTAGGCTTAGGGTACGGCTTAGGGTACGGGTTCGGTGAGGGCTTCGGGTACGGCGTAGGGTATGGGTTAGTGTTAGGGTTAGTGTTAGGGTTAGGGCTCGGTTTAGGGTACGGGTTAGGATTAGGGTACGTGTTAGGGTTAGGGTAGGGGATAGGGTTAGGGTACGCGTTAGGGTTAGGGTAGTTATTAAACCTATCCCACTCTCTAGATACCCCTTAGCACGTAAAGGAATATTATTTGGGGGTCCAGCCATGGAGAAGAGTTTAGACACTAGGATAAGATAAGGAACACACCCATTATAAAGAAATCACATTAGGATTCTCTTTTTAAGCTGTTCCTTAAAACACTAGTGCTTAGGAAATCTATTGGAGGAAGAAGCAGTCAAGGGTAGCCTAGGGTTAGGGTTAGGCTTAGGGTACAGCTTAGGGTACGGCTTACGGTACGGGTTCGGGGAGGGCTTTGGGTACGGCGTAGGGTATGGGTTAGGGTTAGGGTTAGTGTTAGGGTTAGGGCTCGGTTTAGGGTACGGGATAGAATTAGGGTACATGTTAGGGGTAGGGTAGGGGTTAGGTTTAGGGTACGCGTTAGGGTTAGGGTAGTTATTAAACCTATCCCACTCTCTAGATACACCTTAGCACGTAAAGGAATATTATTTGGGGGTCCAGCCATGGAGAAGAGTTTAGACACTAGGATAAGATAAGGAACACACCCATTATAAAGAAATCACATTAGGATTCTCTTTTTAAGCTGTTCCTTAAAACACTAGTGCTTAGGAAAGCTATTGGAGGCAGAAGCAGTCAAGGGTAACCAAGGGTTAGGGTTAGGCTTGGGGTTAGGCTTAGGGTACGGCTTAGGGTACGGGTTCGGGGAGGGCTTCGGGTACGGCGTAGGGTATGGGTTAGGGTTAGGGTTAGGGTTACTGTTAGGGTTAGGGCTCGGTTTAGGGTATTGGTTAGGATTAGGGTACTTGTTAGTGTTAGGGTAGGGGTTAGGGTTAGGGTACGCGTTAGTGTTAGGGTAGTTATTAAACCTATCCCACTCTCTAGATACAGCTTAGCACGTAAAGGAATATTATTTGGAGTTCCAGCCATGGAGAAGAGTTTAGACACTAGGATAAGATAAGGAACAGACACATTATAAAGAAATCACATTAGGATTCTCTTTTTAAGCTGTTCCTTAAAACACTAGTGCTTAGGAAATCTATTGGAGGCAGAAGCAGTCAAGGGTAGCCTAGGGTTAGGGTTAGGCTTAGGGTACGGCTTAGGGTACGGCTTAGGGTACGGGTTCGGGGAGGGCTTCGGGTACGGCGTAGGGTATGGGTTAGGGTTAGGGTTAGTGTTAGGGTTAGGGCTCGGTTTAGGGTATTGGTTAGGATTAGGGTACGTGTTAGGGTTAGGGTAGGGGTTAGGGTTAGGGTACGCGTTAGTGTTAGGGTAGTTATTAAACCTATCCCACTCTCTAGATACCCCTTAGCACGTAAAGGAATATTATTTGGAGGTGCAGCCATGGAGAAGAGTTTAGACACTAGGATAAGATAAGGAACACACCCATTATAAAGAAATCACATTAGGATTCTCTTTTTAAGTTGTTCCTTAAAACACTAGTGCTTAGGAAATCTATTGGAGGCAGAAGCAGTCAAGGGTAGCCTAGGGTTAGGGTTAGGCTTGGGGTTAGGCTTAGGGTACGGCTTAGGGTACGGGTTCGGGGAGGGGTTCGGGTATGGCGTAGGGTATGGGTTAGGGTTAGGGTTAGGGTTAGTGTTAGGGTTAGGGCTCGGTTTAGGGTTTTCGTTAGGATTAGGGTACGTGTTAGTGTTAGGGTAGGGGTTAGGGTTAGGGTACGCGTTAGTGTTAGGTTAGTTATTAAACCTATCCCACTCTGTAGATACCCCTTAGCACGTAAAGGAATATTATTTGGAGGTCCAGCCATGGAGAAGAGTTTAGACACTAGGATAAGATAAGGAACACACCCATTATAAAGAAATCACATTAGGATTCTCTTTTTAAGCTGTTCCTTAAAACACTAGTGCTTAGGAAATCTATTGGAGGCAGAAGCAGTCAAGGGTAGCCTAGGGTTAGGGTTAGGCTTAGGGTTAGGCTTAGGGTACGGCTAAGGGTACGGGTTCGGTGAGGGCTTCGGGTACGGCGTAGGGTATGGGTTAGGGTTAGGGTTAGGGTTAGTGTTAGGGTTAGGGCTCGGTTTAGGGTACGGGTTAGGATTAGGGTACGTGTTAGGGTTAGGGTAGGGGATAGGGTTAGGGTACGCGTTAGGGTTAGGGTAGTTATTAAACCTATCCCACTCTCTAGATACCCCTTAGCACGTAAAGGAATATTATTTGGGGGTCCAGCCATGGAGAAGAGTTTAGACACTAGGATACGATAAGGAACACACCCATTATAAAGAAATCACATTAGGATTCTCTTTTTAAGCTGTTCCTTAAAACACTAGTGCTTAGGAAATCTATTGGAGGAAGAAGCAGTCAAGGGTAGCCTAGGGTTAGGGTTAGGCTTAGGGTACGGCTTAGGGTATGGCTTACGGTACGGGTTCGGGGAGGGCTTTGGGTACGGCGTAGGGTATGGGTTAGGGTTAGGGTTAGGGTTAGTGTTAGGGTTAGGGCTCGGTTTAGGGTACGGGATAGAATTAGGGTACATGTTAGGGTTAGGGTAGGGGTTAGGTTTAGGGTACGCGTTAGGGTTAGGGTAGTTATTAAACCTATCCCACTCTCTAGATACACCTTAGCACGTAAAGGAATATTATTTGGGGGTCCAGCCATGGAGAAGAGTTTAGACACTAGGATAAGATAAGGAACACACCCATTATAAAGAAATCACATTAGGATTCTCTTTTTAAGCTGTTCCTTAAAACACTAGTGCTTAGGAAAGCTATTGGAGGCAGAAGCAGTCAAGGGTAACCAAGGGTTAGGGTGAGGCTTGGGGTTAGGCTTAGGGTACGGCTTAGGGTACGGGTTCGGGGAGGGCTTCGGGTACGGCGTAGGGTATGGGTTAGGGTTAGGGTTAGGGTTAGTGTTAGGGTTAGGGCTCGGTTTAGGGTATTGGTAAGGATTTGGGTACGTGTTAGTGTTAGGGTAGGGGTTAGGGTTAGGGTACGCGTTAGTGTTAGGGTAGTTATTAAACCTATCCCACTCTCTAGATACCGCTTAGCATGTAAAGGAATATTATTTGGAGTTCCAGCCATGGAGAAGAGTTTAGACACTAGGATAAGATAAGGAACAGACACATTATAAAGAAATCACATTAAGATTCTCTTTTTAAGCTGTTCCTTAAAACACTAGTGCTTAGGAAATCTATTGGAGGTAGAAGCAGTCAAGGGTAGCCTAGGGTTAGGGTTAGGCTTAGGGTACGGCTTAGGGTACGGCTTAGGGTACGGGTTTGGGGAGGGCTTCGGGTACGGCTTAGGGTATGGGTTAGGGTTAGGGTTAGGGTTATTGTTAGGGTTAGGGCTCGGCTTAGGGTATTGGTTAGGATTAGGGTACGTGTTAGGGTTAGGGTAGGGGTTAGGGTTAGGGTACGCGTTAGTGTTAGGGTATTTATTAAACCTATCCCAATCTCTAGATACCCCTTAGCACGTAAAGGAATATTATTTGGAGGTCCAGCCATGGAGAAGAGTTTAGACACTAGGATAAGATAAGGAACACACCCATTATAAAGAAATCACATTAGGATTCTCTTTTTAAGCTGTTCCTTAAAACACTAGTGCTTAGGAAATCTATTGGAGGCAGAAGCAGTGAAGGGTAGCCTAGGGTTAGGGTACGGCTTAGGGTACGGCTTAGGGTACGGGTTCGGGGAGGGCTTTGGGTACGGCGTAGGGTATGGGTTAGGGTTAGGGTTAGGGTTAGTGTTAGGGTTAGGGCTCGGTTTAGGGTACGGGATAGAATTAGGGTACATGTTAGGGTTAGGGTAGGGGTTAGGTTTAGGGTACGCGTTAGGGTTAGGGTAGTTATTAAACCTATCCCACTCTCTAGATACACCTTAGCACGTAAAGGAATATTATTTGGGGGTCCAGCCATGGAGAAGAGTTTAGACACTAGGATAAGATAAGGAACACACCCATTATAAAGAAATCACATTAGGATTCTCTTTTAAGCTGTTCCTTAAAACACTAGTGCTTAGGAAAGCTATTGGAGGCAGAAGCAGTCAAGGGTAACCAAGGGTTAGGGTTAGGCTTGGGGTTAGGCTTAGGGTACGGCTTAGGGTACGGGTTCGGGGAGGGCTTCGGGTACGGCGTAGGGTATGGGTTAGGGTTAGGGTTAGGGTTAGTGTTAGGGTTAGGGCTCGATTTAGGGTATTGGTTAGGATTAGGGTACGTGTTAGTGTTAGGGTAGGGGTTAGGGTTAGGGTACGCGTTAGTGTTAGGGTAGTTATTAAACCTATCCCACTCTCTAGATACCGCTTAGCATGTAAAGGAATATTATTTGGAGTTCCAGCCATGGAGAAGAGTTTAGACACTAGGATAAGATAAGGAACAGACACATTATAAAGAAATCACATTAAGATTCTCTTTTTAAGCTGTTCCTTAAAACACTAGTGCTTAGGAAATCTATTGGACCAGAAGCAGTCAAGGGTAGCCTAGGGTTAGGGTTAGGCTTAGGGTACGGCTTAGGGTACGGCTTAGGGTACGGGTTTGGGGAGGGCTTCGGGTACGGCTTAGGGTATGGGTTAGGGTTAGGGTTAGGGTTAGTGTTAGGGTTAGGGCTCGGCTTAGGGTATTGGTTAGGATTAGGGTACGTTTTAGGGTTAGGATAGGGGTTAGGGTTAGGGTACGCGTTAGTGTTAGGGTATTTATTAAACCTATCCCAATCTCTAGATACCCCTTAGCACGTAAAGGAATATTATTTGGAGGTCCAGCCATGGAGAAGAGTTTAGACACTAGGATAAGATAAGGAACACACCCATTATAAAGAAATCACATTAGGATTCTCTTTTTAAGCTGTTCCTTAAAACACTAGTGCTTAGGAAATCTATTGGAGGCAGAAGCAGTGAAGGGGAGCTTAGGGTTAGGGTACGGCTTAGGGTACGGCTTAGGGTACGGGTTCGGGGAGGGGTTTGGTTACGGCGTAGGGTATGGGTTAGGGTTAGGGTTAGGGTTAGTGTTAGGGTTAGGGCTCGGTTTAGGGTATTGGTTAGGATTATGGTACGTGTTAGGGTTAGGGTAGGGGTTAGGGTTAGGGTACGCGTTAGTGTTAGGGTAGTTATTAAACCTATCCCACTCTCTAGATACCCCTTAGGACGTAAAGGAATATTATTTGGAGGTGCAGCCATGGAGAAGAGTTTAGACACTAGGATAAGATAAGGAACACACCCATTATAAAGAAATCACATTAGGATTCTCTTTTTAAGTTGTTCCTTAAAACACTAGTGCTTAGGAAATCTATTGGAGGCAGAAGCAGTCAAGGGTAGCCTAGGGTTAGGGTTAGGCTTGGGGTTAGGGTTAGGGTACGGCTTAGGGTACGGGTTCGGGGAGGGCTTCGTTTACGGCGTAGGGTATGGGTTAGGGTTAGGGTTAGGGTTAGTGTTAGGGTTAGGGCTCGGTTTAGGGTTTTGGTTAGGATTACGGTACGTGTTAGTGTTAGGGTAGGGGTTAGGGTTAGGGTACGCGTTAGTGTTAGGTTAGTTATTAAACCTATCCCACTCTGTAGATACCCCTTAGCACGTAAAGGAATATTATTTGGAGGTCCAGCCATGGAGAAGAGTTTAGACACTAGGATAAGATAAGGAACACACCCATTATAAAGAAATCACATTAGGATTCTCTTTTTAAGCTGTTCCTTAAAACACTAGTGCTTAGGAAATCTATTGGAGGCAGAAGCAGTCAAGGGTAGCCTAGGGTTAGGGTTAGGCTTAGGGTTAGGCTTAGGGTACGGCTTAGGGTACGGGTTCGGTGAGGGCTTCGGGTACGGCGTAGGGTATGGGTTAGGGTTAGGGTTAGGGTTAGTGTTAGGGTTAGGGCTCGGTTTAGGGTACGGGTTAGGATTAGGGTACGTGTTAGGGTTAGGGTAGGGGATAGGGTTAGGGTACGCGTTAGGGTTAGGGTAGTTATTAAACCTATCCCACTCTCTAGATACCCCTTAGCACGTAAAGGAATATTATCTGGGGGTCCAGCCATGGAGAAGACTTTAGACACTAGGATACGATAAGGAACACACCCATTATAAAGAAATCACATTAGGATTCTATTTTTAAGCTGTTCCTTAAAACACTAGTGCTTAGGAAATCTATTGGAGGCAGAAGCAGTCAAGGGTAGCCTAGGGTTAGGGTTAGGCTTAGGGTACGGCTTAGGGTACGGCTTGGGGTACTGGTTCGGGGAGGGCTTTGGGTACGGCGTAGGGTATGGGTTAGGGTTAGGGTTAGGGTTAGTGTTAGGGTTAGGGCTCGGTTTAGGGTACGGGATAGAATTAGGGTACATGTTAGGGTTAGGGTAGGGGTTAGGTTTAGGGTACGCGTTAGGGTTAGGGTAGTTATTAAACCTATCCCACTCTCTAGATACACCTTAGCACGTAAAGGAATATTATTTGGGGGTCCAGCCATGGAGAAGAGTTTAGACACTAGGATAAGATAAGGAACACACCCATTATAAAGAAATCACATTAGGATTCTCTTTTTAAGCTGTTCCTTAAAACACTAGTGCTTAGGAAATCTATTGGAGGCAGAAGAAGTGAAGGGTAGCCTAGGGTTAGGGTTAGGCTTAGGGTACGGCTTAGGGTACGGCTTAGGGTACGGGTTCGGGGAGGGGTTCGGGTACGGCGTAGGGTATGGGTTAGGGTTAGGGTTAGGGTTAGTGTTAGGGTTAGGGCTCGGTTTAGGGTATTGGTTAGGATTAGGGTACGTGTTAGGGTTAGGGTAGGGGTTAGGGTTAGGGTACGCGTTAGTGTTAGGGTAGTTATTAAACCTATCCCACTCTCTAGATACCCCTTAGCACGTAAAGGAATATTATTTGGAGGTGCAGCCATGGAGAAGAGTTTAGACACTAGGATAAGATAAGGAACACACCCATTATAAAGAAATCACATTAGGATTCTCTTTTTAAGTTGTTCCTTAAAACACTAGTGCTTAGGAAATCTATTGGAGGCAGAAGCAGTCAAGGGTAGCCTAGGGTTAGGGTTAGGCTTGGGGTTAGGCTTAGGGTACGGCTTAGGGTACGGGTTCGGGGAGGGGTTCGGGTACGGCGTAGGGTATGGGTTAAGGTTAGGGTTAGGTTTAGTGTTAGGGTTAGGGCTCGGTTTAGGGTTTTGGTTAGGATTACGGTACGTGTTAGTGTTAGGGTAGGGGTTAGGGTTAGGGTACGCGTTAGTGTTAGGTTAGTTATTAAACCTATCCCACTCTGTAGATACCCCTTAGCACGTAAAGGAATATTATTTGGAGGTCCAGCCATGGAGAAGAGTTTAGACACTAGGATAAGATAAGGAACACACCCATTATAAAGAAATCACATTAGGATTCTCTTTTTAAGCTGTTCCTTAAAACACTAGTGCTTAGGAAATCTATTGGAGGCAGAAGCAGTCAAGGGTAGCCTAGGGTTAGGGTTAGGCTTAGGGTTAGGCTTAGGGTACGGCTTAGGGTACGGGTACGGTGAGGGCTTCGGGTACGGCGTAGGGTATGGGTTAGGGTTAGGGTTAGGGTTAGGGTTAGGGTTAGGGCTCGGTTTACGGTACGTGTTAGGATTAGGGTACGTGTTAGGGTTAGGTTAGGGGATAGGGTTAGGGTACGCGTTAGGGTTAGGGTAGTTATTAAACCTATCCCACTCTCTAGATACCCCTTAGCACGTAAAGGAATATTATTTGGGGGTCCAGCCATGGAGAAGAGGTTAGACACTAGGATACGATAAGGAACACACCCATTATAAAGAAATCACATTAGGATTCTATTTTTAAGCTGTTCCTTAAAACACTAGTGCTTAGGAAATCTATTGGAGGAAGAAGCAGTCAAGGGTAGCCTAGGGTTAGGGTTAGGCTTAGGGTACGGCTTAGGGTACGGCTTACGGTACGGGTTCGGGGAGGGCTTTGGGTACGGCGTAGGGTATGGGTTAGGGTTAGGGTTAGGGTTAATGTTAGGGTTAGGGCTCGGTTTAGGGTACGGGATAGCATTAGGGTACATGTTAGGGTTAGGGTAGGGGTTAGGTTTAGGGTACGCGTTAGGGTTAGGGTAGTTATTAAACCTATCCCACTCTCTAGATACACCTTAGCACGTAAAGGAATATTATTTGGGGGTCCAGCCATGGAGAAGAGTTTAGACACTAGGATAAGATAAGGAACACACCCATTATAAAGAAATCACATTAGGATTCTCTTTTTAAGCTGTTCCTTAAAACACTAGTGCTTAGGAAAGCTATTGGAGGCAGAAGCAGTCAAGGGTAACCAAGGGTTAGGGTTAGGCTTGGGGTTAGGCTTAGGGTACGGCTTAGGGTACGGGTTCGGGGAGGGCTTCGGGTACGGCGTAGGGTATGGGTTAGGGTTAGGGTTAGGGTTAGTGTTAGGGTTAGGGCTCGGTTTAGGGTATTGGTTAGGATTAGGGTACGTGTTAGTGTTAGGGTAGGGGTTAGGGTTAGGGTACGCGTTAGTGTTAGGGTAGTTATTAAACCTATCCCACTCTCTAGATACCGCTTAGCACGTAAAGGAATATTATTTGGAGTTCCAGCCATGGAGAAGAGTTTAGACACTAGGATAAGATAAGGAACAGACCCATTATAAAGAAATCACATTAGGATTCTCTTTTTAAGCTGTTCCTTAAAACACTAGTGCTTAGGAAATCTATTGGAGGCAGAAGCAGTCAAGGGTAGCCTAGGGTTAGGGTTAGGCTTAGGGTACGGCTTAGGGTACGGCTTAGGGTACGGGTTTGGGGAGGGCTTCGGGTACGGCTTAGGGTATGGGTTAGGGTTAGGGTTAGGGTTAGTGTTAGGGTTAGGGCTCGGCTTAGGGTATTGGTTAGGATTAGGGTACGTGTTAGGGTTAGGGTAGGGGTTAGGGTTAGGGTACGCGTTAGTGTTAGGGTATTTATTAAACCTATCCCAATCTCTAGATACCCCTTAGCACGTAAAGGAATATTATTTGGAGGTCCAGCCATGGAGAAGAGTTTAGACACTAGGATAAGATAAGGAACACACCCATTATAAAGAAATCACATTAGGATTCTCTTTTTAAGCTGTTCCTTAAAACACTAGTGCTTAGGAAATCTATTGGAGGCAGAAGCAGTGAAGGGTAACCTAGGGTTAGGGTTAGGCTTAGGGTACGGCTTAGGGTACGGCTTAGGGTACTGGTTCGGGGAGGGCTTCGGGTACGGCGTAGGGTATGGGTTAGGGTTAGGGTTAGGGTTAGTGTTAGGGTTAGGGCTCGGTTTAGGGTATTGGTTATGATTAGGGTAAGTGTTATGGTTAGGGTAGGGGTTAGGGTTAGGGTACGCGTTAGTGTTAGGGTAGTTATTAAAGCTATCCCCCTCTCTAGATACCCCTTAGCACATAAAGGAATATTATTTGGAGGTCCAGCCATGGAGAAGAGTTTAGACACTAGGATAAGATAAGGAACACACCCATTATAAAGAAATCACATTAGGATTCTCTTTTTAAGCTGTTCCTTAAAACACTAGTGCTTAGGAAATCTATTGGAGGCAGAAGCAGTCAAGGGTAGCCTAGGGTTAGGGTTAGGCTTAGGGTACGGCTTAGGGTACGCCTTAGGGTACGGGTTCGGGGAGGGCTTCGGGTACGGCGTAGGGTATGGCTTAGGGTTAGGGTTAGGGTTAGTGTTAGGGTTAGGGCTCGGTTTAGGGTATTGGTTAGGATTAGGGTACGTGTTAGGGTTACGGTAGGGGTTAGGGTTAGGTTACGCGTTAGTGTTAGGGTAGTTATTAAACCTAACCCACTCTCTAGATACCCCTTAGCACGTAAAGGAATATTATTTGAGGGTCCAGCCATGGAGAAGAGTTTAGACACTAGGATAAGATAAGGAACACACCCATTATAAAGAAATCACATTAGGATTCTCCTTTTAAGCTGTTCCTTAAAACACTATTGCTTAGGAAATCTATTGGAGGCAGAAGCATTCAAGGGTAGCCTAGGGTTAGGGTTAGGCTTAGGGTACGGCTTAGCGTACGGCTTAGGGTACGGGTTCGGGGAGGGCTTCGGGTACGGCGTAGTGTATGGGTTAGGGTTAGGGTTAGGGTTAGTGTTAGGGTTAGGGCTCGGTTTAGGGTATTGGTTAGGATTAGGGTACGTGTTAGTGTTAGGGTAGGGGTTAGGGTTAGGGTACGCGGTAGTGTTAGGGTAGTTATTAAACCTATCCCACACTCTAGATACCCCTTAGCACGTAAAGGAATATTATTTGGAGGTCCAGCCATGGAGAAGTGTTTAGACACTAGGATAAGATAAGGAACACACCCATTATAAAGAAATCACATTAGGATTCTCTTTTTAAGTTGTTCCTTAAAACACTAGTGCTTAGGAAATCTATTGGAGGCAGAAGCAGTCAAGGGTAGCCTAGGGTTAGGGTTAGGCTTAGAGTACGGCTTAGGGTACGGCTTAGGGTACGGGTTCGGGGAGGGCTTCGGGTACGGCGTAGGGTATGGGTTAGGGTTAGGGTTAGGGTTAGTGTTAGGGTTAGGGCTCGGTTTAGGTTACGGGTTAGCATTAGGGTACATGTTAGGGTTAGGGTAGGGGTTAGGGTTAGGGTACGCGTTAGGGTTAGGCTAGTTATTAAACCTATCCCACTCTCTAGATACACCTTAGCACGTAAAGGAATATTATTTGGGGGTCCAGCCATGGAGAAGAGTTTAGACACTAGGATAAGATAAGGAACACACCCATTATAAAGAAATCACATTAGGATTCTCTTTTTAAGCTGTTCCTTAAAACACTAGTGCTTAGGAAATCTATTGGAGGCAGAAGCACTCAAGGGTAGCCTAGGGTTAGGGTTAGGCTTAGGGTACGGCTTAGGGTACGGCTTAGGGTACGGGTTCGGGGAGGGCTTCGGGTACGGCGTAGGGTATGGGTTAGGGTTAGGGTTAGGGTTAGTGTTAGGGTTAGGGCTCGGTTTAGGGTATTGTTTAGGATTAGGGTACGTGTTAGTGTTAGGGTAGGGGTTAGGGTTAGGGTACGCGTTAGTGTTAGGGTAGTTATTAAACCTATCCCACTCCCTAGATACCGCTTAGCACGTAAAGGAATATTATTTGGAGGTCCAGCCATGCAGGAGAGTTTAGACACTTTGATAAATAAGGAACACACCCATTATAAAGAAATCACATTAGGATTCTCTTTTTAAGCTGTTCCTTAAAACACTAGTGCTTAGGAAATCTATTGGAGGCAGAAGCAGTCAAGAGTAGCCTACGGTTAGGGTTAGGCTTGGGGTTAGGCTTAGGGTACGGCTTAGGGTACGGGTTTGGGGAGGGCTTCGGGTACGGCATAGGGTATGGGTTAGGGTTAGGGTTAGTGTTAGGGTTAGGGCTCCGATTAGGGTACGTGTTAGGATTAGGGTACATGTTAGGGTTAGGGTAGGGGTTAGGGTTAGGGTACGCGTTAGGGTTAGGGTAGTTATTAAACCTATCCCACTCTCTAGATACACCTTAGCACGTCAAGGAATATTATTTGGGGGTCCAGCCATGGACAAGAGTTTAGACACTAGGATAAGATAAGGAACACACCCATTATAAAGAAATCACAATAGGATTCTCTTTTTAAGATGTTCCTTAAAACACTAGTGCTTAGGAAATCTATTGGAGGCAGAAGCAGTCAAGGGTAGCCTAGGGTTAGGGTTAGGCTTAGGGTACGGCTTAGGGTACGGCTTAGGGTACGGGTTCGGGGAGGGATTCGGGTATGGCGTAGGGTATGGGTTAGGGTTAGGGTTAGGGTTAGTGTTAGGGTTAGGGCTCGGTTTAGGGTATTGGTTAGGATTAGGGTACGTGTTAGGGTTAGGGTAGGGGTTAGGGTTAGGGTACGCGTTAGTGTTAGGGTAGTTATTAAAGCTATCCCACTCTCTAGATACCCCTTAGCACATAAGGAATATTATTTGGAGGTCCAGCCATGGAGAAGAGTTTAGACACTAGGATAAGATAAGGAACACACCCATTATAAAGAAATCACATTAGGATTCTCTTTTTAAGCTGTTCCTTAAAACACTAGTGCTTAGGAAATCTATTGGAGGCAGAAGCATCCAAGGGTAGCCTAGGGTTAGGGTTAGGCTTAGGGTTAGGCTTAGGATACGGCTTAGGGTACGGGTTCGGGGAGGGCTTCGGGGACGGCGTAGGGTATGGGTTAGGGTTAGGGTTAGGGTTAGTGTTAGGGTTAGGGCTCGGTATAGGGTATTGGTTAGGATTAGGGTACGTGTTAGGGTTAGGGTAGGGTTTAGGGTTAGGGTACGCGTTAGTGTTAGGGTAGTTATTAAACCTATCCCACTCTCTAGATACCCCTTAGCACGTAAAGGAATATTATTTGGAGGTCCAGCCATGGAGAAGAATTTAGACACTAGGATAAGATAAGGAACACACCCATTATAAAGAAATCACATTAGGATTCTCTTTTTAAGCTGTTCCTTAAAACACTACTGCTTAGGAAATCTATTGGAGGCAGAAGCAGTCAAGGGTAGCCTAGGGTTAGGGTTAGGCTTAGGGTACGGCTTAGGGTACGGCTTAGGGTACGGGTTTGGGGAGGGCTTCGGGTACGGCTTACGGTATGGGTTAGGGTTAGGGTTAGTGTTAGGGTCAGGGCTCGGCTTAGGGTATTGGTTAAGATTAGGGTACGTGTTAGGGTTAGGGTAGGGGTTAGGGTTAGGTTACGCGTTAGTGTTAGGGTAGTTATTAAACCTATCCCAATATCTAGATACCCCTTAGCACGTAAAGGAATATTATTTGGAGGTCCAGCCATGGAGAAGAGTTTAGACACTAGGATAAGATAAGGAACACACCCATTATAAAGAAATCACATTAGGATTCTCTTTTTAAGCTGTTCCTTAAAACACTAGTGCATAGGAAATCTATTGGATGCAGAAGCAGTCAAGGGTAGCCTAGGGTTAGGGTTAGGCTTAGGGTACGGCTTAGGGTACGGGTTCGGGGATGGCTTCGTGTACGGCGTAGGGTATGGGTTAGGGTTAGGGTTAGGGTTAGTTTTAGGGTTAGGGCTCGGTTTAGTGTATTGGTTAGGATTAGGGTACGTGTTAGGGTTAGGGTAGGGGTTAGGGTTAGGGTACGCGTTAGTGTTAGGGTAGTTATTAAAGCTATCCCACTCTCTAGATACCCCTTAGCACGTAAAGGAATATTATTTGGAGGTCCAGCCATGGAGAAGAATTTAGACACTAGGATAAGATAAGGAACACACCCATTATAAAGAAATCACATTAGGATTCTCTTTTTAAGCTGTTCCTTAAAACACTAGTGCTTAGGAAATCTATTGGAGGCAGAAGCACTCAAGGGTAGCCTAGGGTTAGGGTTAGGCTTAGGGTACGGCTTAGGGTACGGCTTAGGGTACGGGTTCGGGGAGGGCTTCGGGTACGGCGTAGGGTATGGGTTAGGGTTAGGGTTAGGGTTAGTGTTAGGGTTAGGGCTCGGTTTAGGGTATTGTTTAGGATTAGGGTACGTGTTAGTGTTAGGGTAGGGGTTAGGGTTAGGGTACGCGTTAGTGTTAGGGTAGTTATTAAACCTATCCCACTCCCTAGATACCGCTTAGCACGTAAAGGAATATTATTTGGAGGTCCAGCCATGCAGGAGAGTTTAGACACTTTGATAAATAAGGAACACACCCATTATAAAGAAATCACATTAGGATTCTCTTTTTAAGCTGTTCCTTAAAACACTAGTGCTTAGGAAATCTATTGGAGGCAGAAGCAGTCAAGAGTAGCCTACGGTTAGGGTTAGGCTTGGGGTTAGGCTTAGGGTACGGCTTAGGGTACGGGTTTGGGGAGGGCTTCGGGTACGGCATAGGGTATGGGTTAGGGTTAGGGTTAGTGTTAGGGTTAGGGCTCCGATTAGGGTACGTGTTAGGATTAGGGTACATGTTAGGGTTAGGGTAGGGGTTAGGGTTAGGGTACGCGTTAGGGTTAGGGTAGTTATTAAACCTATCCCACTCTCTAGATACACCTTAGCACGTCAAGGAATATTATTTGGGGGTCCAGCCATGGACAAGAGTTTAGACACTAGGATAAGATAAGGAACACACCCATTATAAAGAAATCACAATAGGATTCTCTTTTTAAGATGTTCCTTAAAACACTAGTGCTTAGGAAATCTATTGGAGGCAGAAGCAGTCAAGGGTAGCCTAGGGTTAGGGTTAGGCTTAGGGTACGGCTTAGGGTACGGCTTAGGGTACGGGTTCGGGGAGGGATTCGGGTATGGCGTAGGGTATGGGTTAGGGTTAGGGTTAGGGTTAGTGTTAGGGTTAGGGCTCGGTTTAGGGTATTGGTTAGGATTAGGGTACGTGTTAGGGTTAGGGTAGGGGTTAGGGTTAGGGTACGCGTTAGTGTTAGGGTAGTTATTAAAGCTATCCCACTCTCTAGATACCCCTTAGCACATAAGGAATATTATTTGAGGTCCAGCCATGGAGAAGAGTTTAGACACTAGGATAAGATAAGGAACACACCCATTATAAAGAAATCACATTAGGATTCTCTTTTTAAGTTGTTCCTTAAAACACTAGTGCTTAGGAAATCTATTGGAGGCAGAAGCATCCAAGGGTAGCCTAGGGTTAGGGTTAGGCTTAGGGTTAGGCTTAGGATACGGCTTAGGGTACGGGTTCGGGGAGGGCTTCGGGGACGGCGTAGGGTATGGGTTAGGGTTAGGGTTAGGGTTAGTGTTAGGGTTAGGGCTCGGTATAGGGTATTGGTTAGGATTAGGGTACGTGTTAGGGTTAGGGTAGGGTTTAGGGTTAGGGTACGCGTTAGTGTTAGGGTAGTTATTAAACCTATCCCACTCTCTAGATACCCCTTAGCACGTAAAGGAATATTATTTGGAGGTCCAGCCATGGAGAAGAATTTAGACACTAGGATAAGATAAGGAACACACCCATTATAAAGAAATCACATTAGGATTCTCTTTTTAAGCTGTTCCTTAAAACACTACTGCTTAGGAAATCTATTGGAGGCAGAAGCAGTCAAGGGTAGCCTAGGGTTAGGGTTAGGCTTAGGGTACGGCTTAGGGTACGGCTTAGGGTACGGGTTTGGGGAGGGCTTCGGGTACGGCTTACGGTATGGGTTAGGGTTAGGGTTAGTGTTAGGGTCAGGGCTCGGCTTAGGGTATTGGTTAAGATTAGGGTACGTGTTAGGGTTAGGGTAGGGGTTAGGGTTAGGTTACGCGTTAGTGTTAGGGTAGTTATTAAACCTATCCCAATATCTAGATACCCCTTAGCACGTAAAGGAATATTATTTGGAGGTCCAGCCATGGAGAAGAGTTTAGACACTAGGATAAGATAAGGAACACACCCATTATAAAGAAATCACATTAGGATTCTCTTTTTAAGCTGTTCCTTAAAACACTAGTGCATAGGAAATCTATTGGATGCAGAAGCAGTCAAGGGTAGCCTAGGGTTAGGGTTAGGCTTAGGGTACGGCTTAGGGTACGGGTTCGGGGATGGCTTCGGGTACGGCGTAGGGTATGGGTTAGGGTTAGGGTTAGGGTTAGTTTTAGGGTTAGGGCTCGGTTTAGTGTATTGGTTAGGATTAGGGTACGTGTTAGGGTTAGGGTAGGGGTTAGGGTTAGGGTACGCGTTAGTGTTAGGGTAGTTATTAAAGCTATCCCACTCTCTAGATACCCCTTAGCACGTAAAGGAATATTATTTGGAGGTCCAGCCATGGAGAAGAATTTAGACACTAGGATAAGATAAGGAACACACCCATTATAAAGAAATCACATTAGGATTCTCTTTTTAAGCTGTTCCTTAAAACACTAGTGCTTAGGAAATCTATTGGAGGCAGAAGCAGTCAAGAGTAGCCTACGGTTAGGGTTAGGCTTGGGGTTAGGCTTAGGGTACGGCTTAGGGTACGGGTTCGGGGAGGGCTTCGGGTACGGCATAGGGTATGGGTTAGGGTTAGGGTTAGTGTTAGGGTTAGGGCTCCGATTAGGGTACGTGTTAGGATTAGGGTACATGTTAGGGTTAGGGTAGGGATTAGGGTTAGGGTACGCGTTAGGGTTAGGGTAGTTATTAAACCTATCCCACTCTCTAGATACACCTTAGCACGTCAAGGAATATTATTTGGGGGTCCAGCCAAGGAGAAGAGTTTAGACACTAGGATAAGATAAGGAACACACCCATTATAAAGAAATCACAATAGGATTCTCTTTTTAAGATGTTCCTTAAAACACTAGTGCTTAGGAAATCTATTGGAGGCAGAAGCAGTCAAGGGTAGCCTAGGGTTAGGGTTAGGCTTAGGGTACGGCTTAGGGTACGGCTTAGGGTACGGGTTCGGGGAGGGATTCGGGTATGGCGTAGGTTATGGGTTAGGGTTAGGGTTAGGGTTAGTGTTAGGGTTAGGGCTCGGTTTAGGGTATTGGTTAGGATTAGGGTACGTGTTAGGGTTAGGGTAGGGGTTAGGGTTAGGGTACGCGTTAGTGTTAGGGTAGTTATTAAAGCTATCCCACTCTCTAGATACCCCTTAGCACATAAGGAATATTATTTGGAGGTCCAGCCATGGAGAAGAGTTTAGACACTAGGATAAGATAAGGAACACACCCATTATAAAGAAATCACATTAGGATTCTCTTTTTAAGCTGTTCCTTAAAACACTAGTGCTTAGGAAATCTATTGGAGGCAGAAGCAGTCAAGGGTAGCCTAGGGTTAGGGTTAGGCTTAGGGTACGGCTTAGGGTACGGGTTCGGGGAGGGCTTCGGGTACGGCGTAGGGTATGGGTTAGGGTTAGGGTTAGTGTTAGGGTTAGGGCTCGGTTTAGGGTATTGGTTAGGATTAGGGTACGTGTTATGGTTAGGGTAGGGGTTAGGGTTAGGGTACGCGTTAGTGTTAGGGTAGTTATTAAAGCTATCCCACTCTCTAGATACCCCTTAGCACATAAAGGAATATTATTTGGAGGTCCAGCCATGGAGAAGAGTTTAGACACTAGGATAAGATAAGGAACACACCCATTATAAAGAAATCACATTAGGATTCTCTTTTTAAGCTGTTCCTTAAAACACTAGTGCTTAGGAAATCTATTGGAGGCAGAAGCAGTCAAGGGTAGCCTAGGGTTAGGGTACGGCTTAGGGTACGGCTTAGGGTACGGCTTAGGGTACGGGTTAGGGGAGGGCTTCGGGTACGGCGTAGGGTATGGGTTAGGGTTAGGGTTAGGGTTAGTGTTAGGGTTAGGGCTCGGTTTAGGGTACGGGTTAGGATTAGGGTATGTGTTAGGGTTAGGGTAGGGGATAGGGTTAGGGTACGCGTTAGGGTTAGGGTAGTTATTAAACCTATCCCACTCTCTAGATACCCCTTAGCATGTAAAGGAATATTATTTGGGGGTCCAGCCATGGAGAAGAGTTTAGACACTAGGATAAGATAAGGAACACACCCATTATAAAGAAATCACATTAGGATTCTCTTTTTAAGCTGTTCCTTAAAACACTAGTGCTTAGGAAATCTATTGGAGGCAGAAGCAGTCAAGGGTAGCCTAGGGTTAGGGTTAGGCTTAGGGTTAGGCTTAGGGTACGGCTTAGGGTACGGGTTCGGTGAGGGCTTCGGGTACGGCGTAGGGTATGGGTTAGGGTTAGGGTTAGGGTTAGTGTTAGGGTTAGGGCTCGGTTTAAGGTACGGGTTAGGATTAGGGTACATGTTAGGGTTAGGGTAGGGGTTAGGGTTAGGGTACGCGTTAGGGTTAGGGTAGTTATTAAACCTATCCCACTCTCTAGATACACCTTAGCAGGTAAAGGAATATTATTTGGGGGTCCAGCCATGGAGAAGAGGTTAGACACTAGGATAAGATAAGGAACACACCCATTATAAAGAAATCACAATAGGATTCTCTTTTTAAGCTGTTCCTTAAAACACTAGTGCTTAGGAAATCTATTGGAGGCAGAAGCAGTCAAGGGTAGCCTAGGGTTAGGGTTAGGCTTAGGGTACGGCTTAGGGTACGGCTTAGGGTACGGGTTCGGGGAGGGATTCGGGTATGGCGTAGGGTATGGGTTAGGGTTAGGGTTAGTGTTAGGGTTAGGGCTCGGTTTAGGGTATTGGTTAGGATTAGGGTACGTGTTAGGGTTAGGGTAGGGGTTAGGGTTGGGGTACGCGTTAGTGTTAGGGTAGTTATTAAAGCTATCCCACTCTCTAGATACCCCTTAGCACATAAGGAATATTATTTGGAGGTCCAGCCATGGAGAAGAGTTTAGACACTAGGATAAGATAAGGAACACACCCATTATAAAGAAATCACATTAGGATTCTCTTTTTAAGCTGTTCCTTAAAACACTAGTGCTTAGGAAATCTATTGGAGGCAGAAGCAGTCAAGGGTAGCCTAGGGTTAGGGTTAGGCTTAGGGTACGGCTTAGGGTACGGCTTAGGGTACGGCTTAGGGTACGGGATCGGGGAGGGCTTCGGGTACGGCGTAGGGTATGGGTTAGGGTTAGGGTTAGTGTTAGGGTTAGGGCTCGGTTTAGGGTATTGGTTAGGATTAGGGTACGTGTTATGGTTAGGGTAGGGGTTAGGGTTAGGGTACGCGTTAGTGTTAGGGTAGTTATTAAACCTAACCCACTCTCTAGATACCCCTTAGCACGTAAAGGAATATTATTTGGAGGTCCAGCCATGGAGAAGAGTTTAGACACTAGGATAAGATAAGGAACACACCCATTATAAAGAAATCACATTAGGATTCTCTTTTTAAGTTGTTCCTTAAAACACTAGTGCTTAGGAAATCTATTGGAGGCAGAAGCAGTCAAGGGTAGCCTAGGGTTAGGGTTAGGCTTAGAGTACGGCTTAGGGTACGGCTTAGGGTACGGGTTCGGGGAGGGCTTCGGGTACGGCGTAGGGTATGGGTTAGGGTTAGGGTTAGGGTTAGTGTTAGGGTTAGGGCTCGGTTTAGGGTACGCGTTAGCATTAGGGTACATGTTAGGGTTAGGGTAGGGGTTAGGGTTAGGGTACGCGTTAGGGTTAGGGTAGTTATTAAACCTATCCCACTCTCTAGATACACCTTAGCACGTAAAGGAATATTATTTGGGGGTCCAGCCATGGAGAAGAGTTTAGACACTAGGATAAGATAAGGAACACACCCATTATAAAGAAATCACATTAGGATTCTCTTTTTAAGCTGTTCCTTAAAACACTAGTGCTTAGGAAATCTATTGGAGGCAGAAGCAGTCAAGGGTAGCCTAGGGTTAGGGTTAGGCTTAGGGTACGGCTTAGGGTACGGCTTAGGGTACGGGTTCGGGGAGGTCTTCGGGTACGGCGTAGGGTATGGGTTAGGGTTAGGGTTAGGGTTAGTGTTAGGGTTAGGGCTCGGTTTAGGGTATTGGTTAGGATTAGGGTACGTGTTAGTGTTAGGGTAGGGGTTACGGTTAGGGTACGCGTTAGTGTTAGGGTAGTTATTAAACCTATCCCACTCCCTAGATACCGCTTAGCACGTAAAGGAATATTATTTGGAGGTCCAGCCATGCAGAAGAGTTTAGACACTTTGATAAATAAGGAACACACCCATTATAAAGAAATCACATTAGGATTCTCTTTTTAAGCTGTTCCTTAAAACACTAGTGCTTAGGAAATCTATTGGAGGCAGAAGCAGTCAAGAGTAGCCTACGGTTAGGGTTAGGCTTGGGGTTAGGCTTAGGGTACGGCTTAGGGTACGGGTTCGGGGAGGACTTCGGGTACGGCATAGAGTATGGGTTAGGGTTAGGGTTAGTGTTAGGGTTAGGGCTCCGATTAGGGTACGTGTTAGGATTAGGGTACATGTTAGTGTTAGGGTAGGGGTTAGGGTTAGGGTACGCGTTAGGGTTAGGGTAGTTATTAAACCTATCCCACTCTCTAGATACACCTTAGCACGTCAAGGAATATTATTTGGGGGTCCAGCCATGGAGAAGAGTTTAGACACTAGGATAAGATAAGGAACACACCCATTATAAAGAAATCACAATAGGATTCTCTTTTTAAGATGTTCCTTAAAACACTAGTGCTTAGGAAATCTATTGGAGGCAGAAGCAGTCAAGGGTAGCCTAGGGTTAGGGTTAGGCTTAGGGTACGGCTTAGGGTACGGCTTAGGGTACGGGTTCGGGGAGGGATTAGGGTATGGCGTAGGGTATGGGTTAGGGTTAGGGTTTGGGTTAGTGTTAGGGTTAGGGCTCGGTTTAGGGTATTGGTTAGGATTAGGGTACGTGTTAGGGTTAGGGTAGGGGTTAGGGTTAGGGTACGCGTTAGTGTTAGGGGAGTTATTAAAGCTATCCCACTCTCCAGATACCCCTTAGCACATAAGGAATATTATTTGGAGGTCCAGCCATGGAGAAGAGTTTAGACACTAGGATAAGATAAGGAACACACCCATTATAAAGAAATCACATTAGGATTCTCTTTTTAAGCTGTTCCTTAAAACACTAGTGCTTAGGAAATCTATTGGAGGCAGAAGCACTCAAGGGTAGCCTAGGGTTAGGGTTAGGCTTAGGGTACGGCTTAGGGTACGGCTTAGGGTACGGGTTCGGGGAGGGCTTCGGGTACGGCGTAGGGTATGGGTTAGGGTTAGGGTTAGGGTTAGTGTTAGGGTTAGGGCTCGGTTTAGGGTATTGTTTAGGATTAGGGTACGTGTTAGTGTTAGGGTAGGGGTTAGGGTTAGGGTACGCGTTAGTGTTAGGGTAGTTATTAAACCTATCCCACTCCCTAGATACCGCTTAGCACGTAAAGGAATATTATTTGGAGGTCCA